>NW_027507789.1:85917584-86517584 GCF_037356315.1 Lithobates pipiens | reverse complement strand
AAAAAAAAAAACATAGCGCTGAGTTGCCAGTCAGTAGTAAATGTGCGCCAGTACATGGGTATGTATGAAAAGTAGGGCTGCAACTAACGAAAAAAATTTTTATAATCTTTTTAGTTGGCCAATTGTTAACATTAATCGGTTAATAACCTTCAAAAAGTGTAGTGCATAATTTAGTTAATATGTAAAGTCTAAAAAAAAAGGCTATTCAGTCTTAAATATCTCTATGCAGTGGTAAATATAAATAACCAACTATATGGTTAGGGAGCAAAATATCTAATCCACTCTGAGAATAACAGACAGAAGAGATATACTGTTAGAAGAAGTATACTGTATATACTATTAGATTAGAGAGAGACTGTATATGCTGTTAGAGGATATATATTATTAAAGGGTTTATCTGGTAAATACCATCAGACTCAGAGATCAAATTTCTCTTATATTCACCGACCGACACAGCTCCTCTTAGCCATTGGGTTGTTAGCCTTCTCACTAGGAGAATACTAGGCATTAGTTGTAACACAAGACTCGGAACTCTTAGTTCTGCCCAAGGGGGGCAGTCCCTTGAGTAAAAACCCTCCCGTCTGCAGACAGACCTCAGTTTTATTTTGCCTAGTGAAAGAGAAGGACCTAGGAACCCTGCGGGCCAATCAGTCCGCACTTTTTTTTTTATGCAGAAGCTTGCCTTTTTGCGCAAGATCCTGTGATCTGCTATCAACAGCCGGCTGGGTGACAGGCTGGATACCCTTATCCGTGTAGTCTTCCCAGTCCCGCCATTGAGCGTGTGCAGGCCGCAGCTACGCGCTCCGCAGGCCACGACGAAACCTCAGCTCCAGAGGTGGTCTGTGAGCTTTTATGCTCCAGGGCATACATATGATCGGGCTACTGATGTCCGCATCACAGTATGCCGGTACCAGCAGCTACCCTGTACTGATCAGTGAGTAGTTCTGCAATGGAATGTCTCCCAGCTCTTCAGGACTGGTAAGTACAGCTCTCCCTGCCTCGGTGGGGCTGGGCAGCTGGGAATTCCCTGGGAGGTTGATTCTGGGGTTCCTATCTTCTCTTCCCTGTCCCTATCTTCCCTCCCCCCCTCCCTGGGGGGATGCTGCATGTGGCTGCTGAGCGGTGTATGTGTGCATATACAAGGGATCTCTGTGGGCTCTCACCTGGGATTGGGGGGGGGGGGGCTGGCTGGCTAGCGGTGTTCTGAGTCCAGTGTTTTATGCCCCTCAAAAATGCCTGTGAGGGTCTGCTGTGGGTCTGGTGCGGCACTCTGTCTCTGCCATCATTTTTCTTTCTGTACCTCATGGAGCTGCTGGCGGCCATTTTAGGTGTGGGCGAGGGCAGCATGCCTTCCTGGGCTTAAGCAGCCATTTTACAAGTGATCTCCTATTCAGGACACTGCTGGCCATTTTCTGGAAGCCTGAACATGTTTTCAGTGTTCTCTAGCAGCATCTTGGCTGATGTGCTCTCACAGCCATTTTTCCTGCATTTCCTGTCTGTGTACTAGACGCTGTGCTGCCATTTTATTGAAGCCTGAGCACATTGCTAGAACGTTTTAGTGCTCATTACGCCGGCTGCCACCGACGCAGCTTTTGTTTTCTGTGCACTTGGGAGCACTCAGGGACTACAGACACTACTTGTGGACAGCGCAGAACTCCTCAGGGTGGTGAGTCCGGCGGGAAAGAGCCCCTCAGTCAGCAGCAGCAAGGAGGACTGCCACTGTCCTAATTCCCCTTCGGGTGGCAGACAGGGTAGGGTCAGCATGGCTTCAGAATCTGGTGTTTCTTCCCCCGAAATCCAGGCAATTGCAACCGGGTCACCTGTGGACTGCGCAGTGCCCATAGACACCCTGATGGCGGTCCTCAGTTTGTTGCAAAGATAGAGGCGGTGGGTGGGAAGAAAGGTGCATTAAAAAGGCCCCTGCCCCCCCCCCTCCCCTGTCCTCTGGGTAGAGCTCTGACGCAGACTCGGTTCCTGCTGAGGCTGGTGACTCCTGCTCTGTCTTGTCAGATGACGCTGACCAGGACCGTTCGGACAGTGAGGGTCCGGGCCCGACAAAGCGCTTGCTGGAGCACACCCTGAAGATTCAGGAGCCAGCAGATCCCTCTGCTTATGTACCTGTCCCTTTTGGGTCCTGCAAGCCAGCACGTTTACCTAAGGTGTTCCCGTATCTGACTTATTTTGACAAGTTCATATACAAGGCATGTGGTCGCACGCAACAGACCTTTTCTGTCCCCAAATACATGACGGTGCGTTACCCTTTTGAGGAGAGCCTTCTCAAAAAATGTTTTGCTCCTCCGGTCATGGACCCCCCTAGTATCCAGGTTAAATAAAGCAACCACGATCCCGGTTGAGGGGACTCCTGCATTCAAGGATCCCACGGTCAGGAAGGCCGAGGCAGTGGCTCGTTCCCTGTTTACGGTTGTGGGGTCTGCCGTGCAACCAGTACTAGCATCCGCACTGGTGTTGCAGACAGTGACTGAGTGGGCAAAACTTTTGCACTGCGAATTGGGAGAGCAACAGGCTTTTCCTGTCTGCGTGGAACTAGCAGACCAACTAGTGCAAGGCCTTAAGTACATCTGTGACGTGGCCCTGGTTACTCTCCCTCTGTTATCCAGGGCTTCAGGGTCAGCTGTGGTCCTGAGGTGCCTGATTTGGCTAAAATGCTGGTCTGCTGACCAGGCATCCAAAAAAGCCTTGACTGCTCTTCCCTTCCTTGGCGACCGGCTCTTTGGAGCCTCTTTGGATGGCATTATTAAAAATGCCACCGGTGTTAAGAGTACCTTAATCCCACAGGCCAGGAAGGCTAATGAGCCACGCCGTAGACAAGGGCCCTCGTTTTCCGCTCACAAACAGCTTTTTCGTCCGCCCGGAGCTTCGACAGGAGATCCACGGACAGTCAAAACTGTCCCTGGAACCGCAAGCCTACCAAGCCTGCAAATAAAAGTGCTACCGTATAAAGGTTTGCCCCCACCCATGTCTCGTGTGGGGGGTCGTCTGCTGGAGTTTGCAACCCGGTGGTCCTCCCAGTTATCCGACCAATGGGTCTGTGATCTGATTTCCACAGGCTACAAGATAGAGTTTCTCTCTTGGCTGCCAAACAGTTTCTTCCCCTCCAGCATACCCGTATCCCCGGCTCGCTGGGAGGCCCTGCTAGGGGCAGTAAGTGACTTGCTGAATCGCAGGGTGATTGTACCGGTTCCGGAATCGGAACGCTTCCAGGGATTCTACTCAAATCTGTTTGTGGTTCCCAAGAAGAAAGGGGTACGTCCAATCTTGGATCTAAAAGCCCTCAATCACTTTGTAAAAGTGCAGGGGTTCAGAATGGAATCAGTTCGCTCAGTAGTCGCTGCACTCCATCAAGGGGACTCCCTGGCGTCCTTAAACATCCAGGATGCGTACCTGCACATACCCATATGCCTTCAGCATCAAAAGTTTCTGCAGTTTGCAGTTGGGGAAGCCCACTACCAGTTTGTGGCTCTTCCTTTTGGTCTGGCATCAGCCCCCTGAGTCTTTACCAAGGTATTGGCCTCAGTGTTGGCGTTGCTACGGCAACGTGGGATCGCAATATCCTCCTGAGGGCATCTTCCACCTCAGAATTAGAGGAGGATGTGGCAATCACCATGCAGACCCTACGAGAATTTGGGTGGCTGTTGAACCTAAGGAAGTCGGTTATCGTACCGACCCAGTGTCTGGAGTACCTAGGCTTGCTGCTCGACTCCATGGAAGCGAGAGTGTTTCTCCCTTCAGACAAGCTACAGACTCTCAGATCCGCAGTAAAACTGCTGATGAACTGCAAGTGGGCGTTGCTCCGCTTTCGCATGTGAGTACTGGGCCTCATGGTAGCCTCCTTTGAGGCAGTGCCTTATGCCCAGTTCCACACCAGAGTCCTGCAGAAGGAGATTTTGACAAAATGGGACAAATCTCAATTGTCCCTGGATCGACAGATCCTGGTGAGCCAGTCAGTCAGAGACTCACTGATATGGTGGTTGAGGTCCCCGGTCATTCAGTCAGGAAAATCATTCCTACCTCTGAGATGGACAGTGATCACTACAGATGCCAGTCTATCCGGCTGGGGTGGATTGATTGGGGTTCTGTCGGCTCAGGGCCTCTGGTCGACGGAAGAATCCAAGTTGCCGATCAATCTGCTTGAATTGAGAGCGATCAGGCTATGCCTCTCCTTGTGGTCGACGAGACTGCAAGGGCATCCGATAAGTATCCAGTCAGACAACGCCACTGCAGTGGCATACGTCACTCACCAAGGGGGAACAAGAAGCCCAGCCACTGCAAGGGAGGTCGCTCACATACTTCAGTGGGCAGAGCAACACGCACCAGCCCTGTCGGCCATTTACATTCCGGGAGTGGAGAACTGGCAGGCGGACTGAGTCGACAGATGCTGGACCCAGGAGAATGGGCATTGCATCCGGAGATATTCAGGTTACTGTGCCTGAAGTGGGGCACACCAGACGTGGATCTACTGCCCTCCCGTCTCAATTGGAAGGTGCCAAGGTTGGTGTCCAGGACAAGAGATCTGTGGGCAGATGCGTCACTCGCTGGTGGCTCTGTGGGATTAGTACCAGCTGATCTACGCCTTTCCTACACTGAAACTGTTACCATGTCTGCTTCGCAGAGTGGAAGCCGAGGGGTTCCCAGTGATGGTGGTTGCCCCAGATTGGCCTCAGCAACCCTGGTAGGCTGACCTGGTGTGCGTCTGGTGGCAGACGCTCCCTGGCGACTGCCGTTGAGAGAGGTCTGTCTCAAGGTTCGATTCTTCATCCTGCTTTAACATCGCTGGCTTTATCGGCATGGCTATTGAGAGCCATGTGTTGAGGAACCAGGGTCTGTCAGACTCTGTAAACCCAACTATGTTGAGAGCATGGAAATCTTCTTCTCGGAAGATATGCTATCGTACCTGGAAGGCCTACATCTCCATGTGTGAGGAGAAAGGATGGCATCCGCGCTCCTTTTCTATATCCAGGATCCTGCTTTTTCTTCAGCGAGTAGTAGACCAGAAATTGGCGTTAAGCACCATTAAAAGGCAAATTTCAGCCTTGGCTGTCTTTTTTTTTTATTTTTATTTTTTTTTATTATTTTTTTTTTTCAGCAACCCCTGGCATCTCACTCCTTAGTGAGTACCTTTGTTCAGGGGGTACGACATGTAGTCCCTCCAGTGCATCCACCGTTAATCCCTTGGGATTTGAACCTGGTGCTGTCGGCGTTTTAGAAACCGCCGTTTGAGAATATCAGAGAAATTCCCTTGTTGACTCTTTCCCAGAAAGTGGTCTTTCTAGAGGCCATTACATCAGCCAGGAGGGTTTCGGAACTGGCGGCCTTGTCTTGCAAGTCACCCTATCTGGTTATCCACAAGGATAAGGTGGTGTTGCGTCCGCAACCATCTTTTCTACAGGAAGTGGTCTCGGCTTTTCATATCAATGAGGACATTGTATTGCCATCTTTGTGTCCTAAGCCGAAGCACCCTAAGGAGGCGGTCCTTCACGATCTGGATGTGGTACGGACTCTAAAGGTGTATTTGTCTGCCACGACTCTTTTTCGGAAGTCAGACTCACTGTTTGTTTTCAGTGGCTGGTCCAAAGAAAGGCATGGGGGTCTCGTTGGCCACCATTTCCAGGTGGATCAGACAGATTGTAGTACAAGCCTATGCCTTGAAGGGGCAGGTGCCCACTTCCTGGTCACGGCCCACTCCACAAGGGCATTCAGAACGTCTTGGGCCTTCCGACACCAAGCGTCTGTCGCTCAGTTGTGTAAAGCGGTGACCTGGTCGTCTGTCCACACATTTACCAACTTCTACAAGGTAGACGTCAATGCATCGGCTGATGCCTGTTTTGGCCACAAGGTTTTGCAGGCAGCTGTGAAGTTGCAATTGAATATGCAATATATAATTTCTTCCTGGTTTTTCGTTAAAAACCCAGTACGGTTATGTTAATGCACTGTTGGATTACTTCCGCAGTTTGGTGTGGTTTTGGGTGATCACTCCTGTTGAGGATGCCCTGATTTTTGTGGTGGTTTTTCCAAGCACTGTTTGGTGGGTAGAGTTTCACGAGTTCCCACTTGCCATGGTGGATGAAGTTTTTATGCTGTTTTTCCCACCCCTCGTTTGGCACTGCTTGGGGACGTCGCAATGGCTAAGAGAGGAGCTGTGTTGGTCGGTGAATATAAGAGAAAATAGTATTTTTTGTACTCACCATAAAATCTTTCTCTGTAATTCACCGACTGACACAGCACCCGCCCCTCCTTTTTATCTTTACGTTATACTGCTTGTTGAGGTACTGAGGTCTGTCTGCAGACGGGAGGGTTGTTACCCAAGGGACCACACCCCTGGGCTGAACTAAGAGTTCTGAGTGTTGTGTTACAACTAATGCCTAGTATTCTAGTGATAAGGCTAACAACCCAATGGCTAAGAGAGGAGCTGTGTCGGTCGGTGAATTACAGAGAAAATGATTTTACGGTGAGTACAAAAAAATTATTTTTTTTTATTGGAAAAAAACCAATGTCTTCCTTCAAAAAAATTTATTTTAAGAACGTTCGGCAGTTTTTCTAATCGTTAGTTGGGTCAAATTGACGTTCATTTTCAACCACGGGTGACGGGAAAATTTGCTAATAGAAAACTTCTTGGTCAAAAGAATTTTCAGACAGTGTATGTGGTTTTTGTCAAGAAATTACAATTATTTTAAAAACAGCATGTTAACAACAAGTGAAAATTTCAAACATTCTTTCATTCAGCGAATGTACAAAGATTTTTTGTTTTTTTGAATATTCTCGTCTGAAAGTTGATCTGTGTGGCCAGCAAAAGGCTTGATACACACCTAAGCAGTTTGCTTTTGATGTGTTTCTTCAGTGTTTTGGGCCAATTTGTTGTTGGGCAGATTAAAAAACAAATTGCTGCAAAAACACATTACATGCTTTTCTACAGCTTTTCCATTGAATTATATTAAACCAAAAAAGCTCAGTTTTGCATATAAAAAAAAGTCCCTGACCCTTTACAAATACACAGAAACTGAAAAAAGCCTGTGATGTGAACGTGGTCTAATGCAAACCATGTAAATGAACTGTAGTGCATTTCTGCAAAAAGCACCAAAAAACACATAGATGTGAACCAGGTCTAAGACGTTTAGTAACATAATGGGGGTAAAAAAACTAAAATTAGCAATTCATTTTTTTTTTTTACTGTAGAACTGTGAAAGTAATATTTATAGTATCGATTTGCTCATTTTGTACTATAGAGGTCTCATTTTAGTTTGTTTTATTTATTTTTAAACCCCATTATGTTACTGGCCGATTAATCGATTATGAAAATAGTTTCATAATTGATTAGTTGTTTTAGCTCTAATGAAAAATGTTAATTTAAAGCAGTTAAAATCCCATTCTGAGATCTATAATTTGTATTACTTATGCATAAAATGAACACAAGAAATTTTGTTCTGGAATACCGATGTTCAAGCATCAGTACCATCTGCAAGTTCCCTAAAGCAGATTTTGCTGCGACTATGTCACAATCTGGGTGTCCTAGTACAGTGAGGGAAAAAAGTATTTGATCCCCTGCTGATTTTGTATGATTGCCCACTGACAAAGAAATGATCAGTCTATAATTTTAAGGTAGGTTTATTTTTAAAGTGAGACAGAATAACAACAAAAATATCCAGAAAAACGCACTTAAAAAGAAAAATTGATTTGCATTTTGATGAGTGAAATAATTATTTGACATTCAGACATTTCTTGTGGTCAACCAGGTTTGCACACATCTCGAGGGATTTTGTCCCACTCCTGTTTGCAGATCCTTTCCAAGTCATTAAGGTTTTGAGGCTGACGTTTGGTAACTCGAACCTTCAGCGCCCTCCACATATTTTCTATGGGATGAAGGTCTGGAGACTGGCTAGTCCACTCCAGGACCTTAATGTGCTTCTTCTTGGGCAACTCCTTTGTTGCCTTGCCTGTGTGTTTTGGGTCATTGTCCTGCTGGAATAACCATCCACGACCCATTTTCAATACCCTGGCTGAGGGATGGAGGCTCTCACCCAAGATTTGGCCCTGTCCATTGTCTTTGATGTGGTGAAGTTGTCTTGTCCCCTTAGCAGAAAAACAGCTCTAAAGCATGTTTTTCCACCTCTGTTTGACAGGGTATGGTGTTTTTGGGGTCATAGGCAGCATTCCTCCCCCAAATACAGCGAGTTGAGTTGATGCCTCGATTTTGGTCTCATCTGACCACAACACTTTCAACCAGTTCTCTGAATCATTGAGATGTTCATTAGCCATTTTCATACGGGACTGTACATGTGCTTTCTTGAGCAAGGGGACCTTGGAAGTGCTGCAGGATTTCAGTCCTTCACGGCGTAGTGTTACCAATTGTTTTCTTGGTGACTATGATCCCAGCTGCCTTAAGATCATTGACAAGATTCTTACATGTAGTTCTGGGCTGATTCCTCACGGTTCTCATAATCATTGTAACTCCACAAGGTGGGATCTTGCATGGACCCTCAGACCAAGGGAGATTGACAGTTTTGTGTTAATTCCATTTGCGAATGATCGCGTCAAGTTGCTTGCCGATGGTCTTATAGCCCATTCCAGCTTTTTGTAGGTCTACAATTTTGTCCCTGACATCCTTAGACAGCTTTTTGGTCTTGGCCATAGTGCAGAGATTGACATTTTATTGCTTCTGTGGACAGGTATATTTTATATAGGTAACAAACTGAGATTAGGAGTGCTCCCTTTAAGGGAGTTCTAATCTCAGCTTGCTACCTCTATAGAAGACACCTGGGTGCCAGAAATCTTGCTGATTGATAGGGGATAAAATACTGTTCTCTTTTGTTCATTGACGGACACAGCTCCAGTAATCTTCACCGTAGGTTTATTACGCCACCTTCAGGAGAGGACTAGGCAGAACATGTAATACATGTGAAAACAACAAAATTTTACAGTTCTGCCCAGGGGGTGGTCCCTCTGGTAATAACCCTTCAGCCTGCTTCCTGAAGCTCAGTTTTTTTTTTTCTGCCTAGTGAAGGAGAAGCACCTAGGCTCCCTGCGGGGCCATCTGGATTTTTGCCTTTTGCACAAGATTTTAAGATCCTGTGATCTGCTAACAGCTGGCTGGGTGACAGGCTGGATAATCTAGATCCTTGTAGTCTCCCCAGCCTGGCCATCGAGCGTGTGCAGACCCTAGCTATGTGCTGGGTCGGCCACGACATGCCCCTCAGGCTCCAGGGGCGGCCGGTGAGTGCAACGCTCCGGGGCACACATATAGACACCGGACTACCGATGTCTGTGTCAGTTTGCCGTGGCCAGCAGCAGCCCCCTACTGCTCGAGGGTGGGTCTGTGATGGGATGTCCCCAGCTCGTCCAGATAGTAAGTACAGCTCTTCCTGCCTCAGCGGGATTGAGCAGCTGGGCATTCCCTGGGAGGTCAATTAGGGGATCCCTCTCTCCCTGTCCCTATTTTCCTCCCCTCCGTGGGGGATGCTGCAAGGCTGGGCTGCTGAGCAGTGTGTACCTGAGCCAGGGGTCCTCCGGGGGCCTCTGACCCTGGATTGGGGGCTGAACTGGTTGTCTGGGGAGAGCTCTGATTCAGACTCGAGTCCCGCGGTGACTGGCGGCCCCTGTTGTGATGTCAGAGGATGCGGATTAGGACAGTGAGAATGACTGTGTCCAGGTTAATAGGAGCACTTATCACTGTGGTGCGGGATACCCTGAAAATACAGGCTGCTGCAGCAGTCCCGCACGCCTAAGGTGTTTCCATATTTGACTTATTTTGAGACGTTCATCTACAAGGATTGGTGAAGTCTGCAGCGGGCCTTTACGGTCCCAAGCAGAAATGGCAGTGCGTTACCCCTTTGAGAAGAGCCTCCTGAAAAAATGGACATAGTCTCTGGCCGTTGGTTAAATAAAGTAACCACGATTCTGGTAGAAGGGACTCCTGCCTTAAAGGATCCTGCCGACAGGAGGGCTGAAGTAGTGGCCTGGTTCATGTTTACGTTAGTGGGGTCAGCGTTACGACCTGTGCTGGTCACGGCCTTGGTGCCGCAGACATTTACTGAATGGGCAAAGCTCTTGCACCCTGAATTGGAGAAGCAACAGTCTCCCCCGGTCTGCGTAGAGCTGGAAGACCAGTTGGTGCATGGCCTTAAGTATATATGTGATGTGGCCCTGGATATGGTCCCCCTGCTCTCCAGAGCATCAGTATCAGCAATGGTGCAACGGCGCTTGATTTGTCTGAAATGCTGGGCTGCGAACCAGGCATCTAAAAAAGCTCTGGAGAATTTGCTGTTCCAAGGTGAGAGGCTTTTGGAGCTTCGCTGGATGACATTATTAAAAATGTTATTGGTGGGAAGAGCACGTTGCTCCCACAATCAAGGAAGGGTAAGGAGCTACACCGTAGGCAAGGGCCCTCTTTTGCTGCTCAGAAACCGCTTTTTCGCCCGCCCAGGTCGGCAGGTAAGCGTTCCCAGTCCAACAAGGCACCTGCTGAAGAAACAAAAGCGTCCCTGGTTTTGCAAGCCAAACAAGTCTGCGAACAAAAATGTCACCGCATGAAGGTTTGCCAACGCTCAGGTTGGGGGTTGCCTTCGGGAGTTTTCAGCCCGTTGGACCTCTCTACTGTCCGACCAGTGGGTTTGTGAACTGGTTTCATTGGGCTAAAAGAGAGTGAGTTTCTTGTCCACCAAACAGATTTTTTCCCTCCAACCTACTTCTACTTCCAGTTTGTCGGGAAGCCCTGTTTGGGGCAGTACGGGACCTGCTGCTGAGCGGGGTTATATTACCTGTACTGACGCTGGAAAGCTTTCAGGGTTTCTACTCCAATCTGTTGGTAGTCCCCAAAAAGGAAGGGGTACGTCCAATCCTGGACTTGAAGGACCTCAACCGCTTTGTGAAAGTGCAAAGTTTCAGGATGGAATCAGTTTGCTCCGTGGTCGCTGCACTCCATCAGGTGGACTTCCTGGCGTCCCTGGATATCCAGAAAGCATATTTACATGTACCCATATGCCTCAGGCATCAGAGGTTTCTGTGTTTTGCAGTCGGGGAAGAGCACTATCAGTTTGTTGCTCTCCCTTTTGGCCTGGTGTCAGCCCCCCCGAGTCTTTACCAAAGTGTTAGCTCCAATTCTGGCACTGTTAAGGCAACGTGGGATCGCAATTGTGGGTTAACTAGACGACCTCCTTCTAAGAGCAGCTTTCGCCTCAGAATTAAGAGAGGATGTAGCGACCACCATGCAGACTCTCCGGGAGTGAGTTTGGGTGCTGAACTTAAACAAGTGGTGTTAGTGCCGACTCAACGCCTGGAGCACCTGGGCTTGCTGTTGGACTATTCAGAAGTGAGAGTTTTTCTCCCTTCAGACAAGCTGCAGACTCTTCAAGCTGCGGTGAAGTTGTTGTTGAACCGCAGGTGGTCCTCGCTACGCTTCTGCATGCGTGTTCTGGGCCTCATGGTAGCCACTTTTGAGGCGGTACCGTACACTCAATTTCACACTCAAGTCTTGCAGAATGAGATTTTGTCAAAATGGAACAAATCTCCATTTATCCCTGGATTGTCAAATTCAGGTGAGCCAGTTAGTCAGGGATTCCCTTCCCTGGTGGCTGAGGTCTCGGGCCCTTCGGTCTGGGAGATCGTTCCTTCCTCTCAATTGGATGGTGATCACAACGGACTCCAGCCTGACCGGTTGGGGGGTGTGCTGGGAGTACAGTCAGCCCAGGGCCTTTGGTCATGGGAAGAGTCCCATCTGTCAATCAATGTGCTCTAGCTTCAGGCGATCAGAATTTGCCTCTCCACATGGTCAATGAGGCTACAAGAGTGTCCGATCAGGATCCAGTCAGACAACGACACGACAGTGGCGTACATCAACCATCAAGGAGGAACAAGGATCTCAGCTGCAGCATGGGAGGTCGCTCACATCCTCCATTGGGCAGAGCAACACGTGCCGGCCCTGTCACCCATTTATATCCTGGGTGTAGAAAACTGCCAAGCGGACTACCTAAGTCGTCAGATGCTGGACCCAGGGGAATGGTCGTTGCATTCTGAGGTATTCAGGCTCCTTTGCCTAAGGTGAGGCACACCAGATGTGGACCTCTTGGCTCAATCGGAAGGTGCAGAGGTTTGTTTCCATGACAAGAGACCCCTGGGTGGACGCATCGGACATGTTGGTGGCTCCATGGCGGCATTATCAGCTGATTTATGCCTCCCCCACTCAAGCTTCTACCATGTTTGCTGCGCAGGGTGGGGGCCGAGGGGATTCCATTAATTAATTATGATTGCGGTGTGAGTGGGAGTGAGAGCGGGGTGAAGATGCTCGGGCTCCCTCCTCCTGCCGCCTTCCGCCTCACTTGATCGGGAAATGTCCACTGTTTGTGCGGCCAGCCTCCCCGCTGACTGACGCTGCTGCCTTAGCTTGTCGCTGAGCCTCATAGTGCCAGAGGGGATCGCCGTATACACTGCCTATGCTCTTGAAGGCAGCCGAGTGCTTCAGAAGAAGTTCCCGTTGTCGCCCCATGCTATCGCGAGATCTCGCTCGGACATCCGAAGGTAGCCCGAGGACAAGTCGGAAGAGGGGAGGATGCCAGCCCGCGCTGACGAGGGACTATCCGACGACCGAGGCTGTGGCTGCTAGTGTTGGGCAGCGAAAAGGTCGGTGCATGCCCTTGTAGCACGGTATGGTGTGAGTGGCGTACCCAGCCTAGAAATCTATGACAGCCCTAGTTGAGACCAGTGGAGCGCCTGAACATCAGTACAGCCTGAGGCATCAGCCCTGGCGAACGGTAACCCAGGGGGGAGAGGTGGAGGTGGGGGACTACGGACACAGTCAATGATTAAGCACAAGTTAATGACTCTGTACCCCCTGCTTTGCTGAATGTCCTCTCTTTTTCCATCCCCCCACGGGATTGGTCTATTGGAGCCCTAAGTCAAAGCCGTTTTACCTTATCATCTTGGTTGTCGCATTGACTATAGTGCAGTAGCTATTGCTGCTACATGCCCCGTTTTTTTTTTTTTTTGCTATATATCATTTATTATTAGATTTTTTAACGGTGATCCGGTTGATATCTCATTGACTCCATTATGCTTAGCAAAAGAGCCACAGAGGATGTATCACATGGGGAGGGCAACCATAAAACAAGAGCAGCCAAGGAAAAATTAAATCAAGCTTCTGCGGCAGCTAAACTTGAGCGATTTGCCCATGCGACCTCCCCCGCCAGGAAAGGCCACCATCATTCAGCAGGGCAAACAAAATCGCAGGGCTCTACTGGAGATAGGAGAAGCAATAGCCACCCGGTCTTAAATTCTGCTACTCCAGTCCTAGCTAGTAACATGAATAATTTACCTCCTGGTGAGAGTGAGACCTCCCATAGCGCTGTGGATCCACCGATACTCCCTGAGATAGGGACCGGTGAGCCCACGCTGCGAGAGATACTACAGGCAGTGAATGAATGCAAGAACTCTATCTTAGGTCTTGACAGCCAACTAAGTAACATTAAAAATGAATTACACTCTATGAGTCAATTGCTGAGCAACACTGTTGGCAGAACGACTGCACTCGAAGAAAGATTAACCACTTTCAGACCGGACCATTTTGCTGGTAAATGACCAGAGGTCTTTTTACACTTTGGCACTGCGCTGCTTTAACTGGTAATTGCGCGGTCATGCAATGTTGTACCCAAACAAAATTTGCGTCCTTTTCTTCCCACAAATAGAGCTTTCTTTTGATGGTATTTGATTGCCTCTGCGATTTTTATTTTTTGCGATATAAACGTAAAAAGACCGCAAATTTTGAAAAAAAATGATATTTTCTACTTTTTGTTATTAGAAAAATCCAATAAACTCAATTTTAGTCATACATTTAGGCCAAAATGTATTCAGCCACATGTCTTTGGTAAAAAAAAAGTCAATAATTGTATATTTATTGGTTTGCGCAAAAGTTGTCACATCTACAAACTAAGGTACGTTTTCTGGAATTTACGCAGCTTTTAGTTTACGACTGTCTATCTCATTTCTTGAGGTGCTAAAATGACAGGGCAGTACAAAACCCCCCCAAATGACCCCATTTTGGAAAGTAGACCCCCTAAGGAAATTGATAAGAGGCATGTTGAGCCCATTGAATATTTTATTTTTTTGCCTCAAGCGATTGAATAATGACAAAAAAAAAATTTTTTTTTTTTTTTTACACAAAGTTGTCACTAAATGATATATTGCTCACACATGCTATGGGCGTATGTGAAATGACACCCCAAAATAAATTCTGCTGCTTCTCCTGAGTACGGGGATACCACATATGTGGGACTTTTTGGGAGCCTAGCCGCGTACAGGGCCCCGAAAACCAAGCACCGCCTTCAGGCTTTCTAAGGGCGTAAATTTTTGATTTCACGCCTCACTACCTATTACAGTTTTGAAGGCCATAAAATGCCAAGATGGCACAAAACCCCCACAAATGACCCCATTTTAGAAAGTAGACACCCCAAGCTATTTGCTGAGAGGCATGTTGAGTCCATGGAATATTTTATATTTTGCCACAAGTTGCGGGAAAATTACAAACTTTTTTTTTTTTTTTTTTTTTTTCACAAAGTTGTCACTAAATGATATATTGCTCATGCATGCCATGGGCATATGTGAAATGACACCCCAAAATAAATTCTGCTGCTTCTCCTGAGTACGGGGATACCACATATGTGGGACTTTTTGGGAGCCTAGCCGCGTACGGGGCCCCGAAAACCAAGCACCGCCTTCAGGCTTTCTAAGGGCGTAATTTTTTGAGTTCACTTCTCACTACCTATTACAGTTTTGAAGGCCATAAAATGCCAAGATGGCACAAAACCCCCACAAATGACCCCATTTTAGAAAGTAGACACCCCAAGCTATTTGCTGAGAGGCATGTTGAGTCCATGGAATATTTTATATTTTGCCACAAGTTGCGGGAAAATTACAAACTTTTTTTTTTTTTCACAAAGTTGTCACTAAATGATATATTGCTCACGCATGCCATGGGCATATGTGAAATGACACCCCAAAATAAATTCTGCTGCTTCTCCTGAGTACGGGGATACCACATATGTGGGACTTTTTGGGAGCCTAGCCGCGTACGGGGCCCCAAAAACCAAGCACCGCCTTCAGGCTTTCTAAGGGCGTTACAGTTTTGAAGGCCATAAAATGCCAAGATGGCACAAACCCCCCCCCCCAAATGACCCCATTTTAGAAAGTAGACACCCCTAAATTTAGGGGTACACTAGTGAGACTAGGTAATAAATGGCGGGTGCCCTGAAACTATAAAAAAATAACTAACCAACCAGCGTCACCTGTAACAGTTATATGGTGATCACTGGTGAAAGGGTTAACTAGGGGGCAATCAGGGGGCTTTATGCGGTAGTATATGGGGGTCCCTGGCGCTATAAAAAGCTGCGGCGAACCTAAATACCTACCTGCCTAACTAGCGTCACCTGTGACACTAATACAGCGATCAGAAAAACGATCGCTTATTAGGCTGGGTTCACACTGGAGCGATGCGGGAACGCCACGAATGCGCGGCGGGTTCCCGCATCGCATGCCTCCCGGCGGCAGTTCACACTGCCCTATGCGAACTGCTGGGAGTGTCAGTGAAATGTTAATGACACCCCCAGATCAGTTCGCATATCGCAGTGCGATCTGCAAACTTGGATCGCATGGTGTGAACACCCATGCGATCCGATTCTGCTGCGGACCAAAAAAAGGGTCCCGTGCGAGTTTGCGGCGGGTGCGGCGGGTGCGACACGAATTCAGCCATACTATCTGTATAGCTGAACTCGAATCGCACAGAGATCGGATGTGATTTGCACTGCAGTGCGGTGCGAATCACATCCGTTCTCATAAACCGCTGCAATGTGAACCCAGCCTTAGTGACACTGGCGACGGGGGGTGATCACGGGGTTAAACCTTTATTGGGGGGGTTAGGGGGGTACCTTAGAACTAAAGGGGGCTAACCCTAACTGCCCTAACAGTTATTAGTCACAAATGACACCTGCCGGGTGATCAGGGGGTTAAACCTTTATTAGGTAATAAATGGCGGGTGCCCTGAAACTATAAAAAAATAACTAACCAACCAGCGTCACCTGTAACAGTTATATGGTGATCACTGGTGAAAGGGTTAACTAGGGGGCAATCAGGGGGCTTTATGCGGTAGTATATGGGGGTCCCTAGCGCTATAAAAAGCTGCGGCGAACCTAAATACCTACCTGCCTAACTAGCGTCACCTGTGACACTAATACGGCGATCAGAAAAATGATCGCTTATTAGGCTGGGTTCACACTGGAGCGATGCGGAAACGCCGCGAATCCGCGGCGGGTTCCCGCATCGCATGCCTCCCGGCGGCAGTTCACACTGCCCTATGCGAACTGCTGGGAGTGTCAGTGAAATGTTACTGACACCCCCAGATCAGTTCGCATATCGCAGTGCGATCTGCAAACTCGGATCGCATGGTGTGAACACCCATGCGATCCGATTCTGCTGCGGGCCAAAAAAAGGGTCCCGTGCGAATTTGCGGCGGGTGCGGCGGGTGTGGCGGGTGCGGCGGGTGCGGCGAATGGCTGAACTCGAATCGCACAGAGATCGGATGTGATTTGCACTGCAGTGCGGTGCGAATCACATTCGTTCTCATAAACCGCTGCAATGTGAACCCAGCCTTAGTGACACTGGCGACGGGGGGTGATCACGGGGTTAAGCCTTTATTGGGGGGGTTAGGGGGGTACATTAGAACTAAAGGGGGCTAACCCTAACTGCCCTAACAGTTATTACAGTCACAAATGACACCAATGCAAAAAAAAAAAAAAAAAAAAAAAAAATGACATTGGTGTCACTGTGACTGGGGGGCAGGGGTAATTGGGGGGGTGATCGGGGGGTAAAGGGGGGGTGTGAGTGTGCCTGGCATGTTCTACTGTGTGTGGGATGTGTTGGTGCAACTCACTGATCCGCTCTCCTCCGTGTCGGAACGAAAAATACCGACACGGAGGAGAGAATACATCACTTCCTCTCCTGTGTTTACATTACAGGAGAGGAAGTGATGTCACCGGGGATTTCCATTCGTCGGGAGCGATCGCGAGGGGGTGGCCATGAATGAATGGCCGTCCCCTCGTCCGGGATCGCTCCCGAACGAAAACCGACCGCCGCAGGCACCCGGCGGGGGCCCGATCGGGCCCCCGACCCGCGGGAGGCAAAGCACGTACATGTACGTGCTTATGCCTGCCCGTGCCATTCTGCCGACGTACATCGGCGTGAGGCGGTCGGCAAGTGGTTAAGTACAGTGGAGGACGAGCTCTTTCCTCTCCAACAAAAGATAATAGGTCTGGAGAAACAGATTACTATACAGGCATCAAAATTAGACGATATGGATAACAAAAACCGCAGGAATAATGTGCGCTTAATTGGCCTGCCGGAGGGAAGCGAGGGCTCCAATCCTATCACTTTCCTGGAGAACTGGTTTAAGGAACTATTGGAAGACACTCCTTTTTCATCAACTTTTTCCAGTGAAAGGGCACATAGAGTCCCCCCTAATTCCCGGCCAGTAGAAAAACGCTGCAGGCCATTAATATTGAAATTTGTCAACTATAATGATCGAATGATTCTGATGCGAAGAATTCGTGAACTAGGAGATATTTTTTATAAAGGAACTAGAGTATCATTCTACCCGGATTTTTCACTGAACTTGCAGAAACAAAGGGCCGAGTTTATCTCTATTAAACAATCTTTGCAAAAATATAAGATAACTTATGCCCTGCTGTATCCTGCTCGATTGCGAGTGTCTGCCCGGGGTTCAACCCTGTTCTTCAACTCTCCAACAGAGGCCGCAAACTGGTTGGAGGAGCAGAAAGGGTCATTGTAGAATAATTATTTGACAGTGTTTTGCCCCCTAGTGGGGGCTTTTTGAGGGGGGGGGGGGTTGTGGGGTGTTTTTTTTTTTTTTTTTCTGCCTGATTGGACTAGAAATATTGAGTATGAGAATGTTATATGGGGTACGATCTGTCATTGACAGTTGCTTGGTGTGGGGAGGGAGGTGGAGTGAGATGTGGACAGCATATTACTGCCTATGCCCCCGTAGGGACGCAATGGACGGGTGTCCTGAGGGCTTCCCCATCCCTCCCCTCCCCCTCCCCTCCCCCCAATCTGTCTCTCTCTCTTTTTTTTTTTTTTTTTTTTCTTCTCTATATTTTCTCATCAAATCTGAATTCACAAATAAGCTGTAAACTTGAGTGACAATGAATACTACATTAGTTATGAGCACTTATTACAAGATAGGGAAAGGGGGAGACGGGGATTATAGTAAGGCACGATAAGGACATATATGTGCTTTCTTTTCTTTTCTTTTTTTTTTTTCTCTCTTTTTTTGGATTTCTGAAAGAATGCACCACTAGATAGTTTGAACTCACAAACAGCTGAAAGCTAATTAATAATGTACGCTACACTATTTATAAGTGTTCACTACGAGATGAGGGGAGACGGGGATAATAGTATGGCACAATAATTGAATGCATATTCTATTTTTATCTTTTTTGGGTGTAATATATGAGGGAGGAGGAGGTTAAATAGATGGGTTAGGTAGGTATTGATTAACCAGCCAGATTAGGTAGGTGAAATAAGTGACTATATTACATGATCAAAAGACACGACTGTTCAGGGTGGGACTGAGGGATCTTGAACGATAGGGGTTTCTTATCTCTTGGCCCCCACCCCCCCCCCCTTTTTTTTTTATTTTTTTTTTTTTACTTTTTTATTGTTTTTTTTCTGTTTTTCCCCTTTCTGTGATTAAGGGGGGATTAATTTATGTCATTACAAGCCATGACACTTAGCTATTGTTTTCCGATCTTGGGAGGCTGGGGGCACGGGGGGAGGGGGAGTAGAGGGCTTGAGCATCTTCTGGGTGATTTTTGGAGTATGTGGGCCACAATAGAGACCCCTAGGGGATGCTCAAATGGGCAGGGGGGGCGGGGTGGGCAGGGGGGATGGGGGGGAACTTCAAGCGCACATTGTGGGTATGGGAGGAGTGGTGGACGCAGGGGAGGGTGGGGGGGTGGAGGGGGGCCCATCGTGGGAGGACAGGTCCCCTTTCCCCCCTCCCCCTATCCTGGGTCGCTTTAGCAACTATCAAGGTTCATGAGTAGAGTGAGTATCATCTCATGGAATGTGAGAGGGCTGGGGGACTCCAAGAAGAGAGCGGCAGTTATGTTGGAAACCGAGAGGGGAGGCCCCGGCTTACTTTTTTTTCAGGAGACGCATCTAACCCCTAGCACAGCCTCACAGATAAATAACCGGAAATTCCAGGCATACTACCACTCCTTCCACACATCATACTCAAGGGGAGTGAGCGTTTTAGTCAGGAGGGGTACGGATTTTCTATGCAAGGAATCCTCCATTGATGAGGAAGGGAGATTTGTTTTCCTATACGGCCAGCTTAGCGGACAACACTGTATCTTAGACAATATTTATATACCCCCTCCTTTTAAGTTGGAGGTTATGTATAAATTGCTGGCGTTTTGCTTGGATAAGCCAGGAGTTCCGTGGATAGTACTAGGCGACTTCAATGAAACACTAGATAGGAGCCTAGATAGATTCCCCAAATCTGGTGGGGCTAGAACAGGGCGACTACAGGGATTTTTATCTGAAATAGGACTGAGCGATCTATGGCGAACACGACATCCCTATGAGAGACAGTACTCCTGCTTCTCTAGTACTCATTACACTTTATCAAGACTAGATATGGTCTTTGGGAATAAGGAGGCATCAGAGCTGGTACAGGATATAGAATATGGGGCAAGGGGGGTCTCAGACCATTCCCCTTTGTCCATTATTGTGAGCACGGGTGCTAGAACTGGCCCCGGGGAGTGGAGGATAAACCCTGGCTGGCTGGAGTTAATGGGTAGCCCAAGTCCTCTTCTGGATAAGATTAGGGAATTTCTCCAAATCAACAAGGGTACAGCTGCACCTGGAATGGTCTGGGACTCCCTAAAAGCTTATATTTGAGGCATTTTAATCCAGCAAATTGCATTAATCAAGAGGAAAACTCGAGAGCAGGAGATGACCACAAGAAATGATGTTATCCAGGCAGAGAGAGCATACATAGAAGCTCCATCACCCGATAGGCAGAAGGCATGGTTGGGAACTCAACAAGTTTATAAAATGACACTTTTAAAAAAGGTTGAGAACAGGCGTATATTTCAACGGCAGCATTGTTTTGGCGAAGGGGAGAGGGTGGGTCGAGCCCTCTCCCTCTTGGTCCAAACTAATGGTTCTCCCACAGCAGTCCAGGTGATCAAGACGCCAAACGGTTGTTTCTTGTTTCTAGCCCCCCTGCGATCATGAAGGTACTTCATGATTATTATAACAATCTATATAAATCAGCTACGCGGGGCCATGATAAATTAGCTACTGACTTCTTGCATCAACCAGCAATCCCAACTTTAGCAGAACAGGACAAAATGAGCCTTGATCTACCACTTACATTGGAGGAGCTAAAAAATGCATTGGCCGAAATGCCCAATTATAAATCCCCAGGTCCAGACGGGTTGCCAGTAGAAATCTACAAGCGCTATGGTGAAGTGCTACTGCCGGAACTCTTGGAGACATTGAACCATGCATTGGAGACGGGTGAGCTCCCCGTCTCAATGCTGGAGGCTAACATCATTTTAATACCTAAGGAGGGGAAGGATCATCAGGAAGTTTCATCATATAGGCCAATATCCTTGCTGTGCTCTGATATTAAAATATTAGCCAAGGCTCTAGCAACCCGTCTAAATAAATACATCCACAAACTAATACATCCAGACCAGTCAGGCTTTATCCCGGGCAGAGCAACCAGTACCAACATCAGAAGAGTTTTTCTTAATATTCAAACACCCAGAGATAATGATGGGCTGGGAGCTATCCTTGCCTTAGATGCTACTAAGGCCTTTGATAGCCTGGATTGGGGCTATCTGTGGGGTGTGTTGGAGAGGTTTGACTTCGGTCCTCTATTTATCCAATGGATAAAACTACTCTACAATAAGCCTAAGGCAAAAATTAAGATGGGAACTGAATTTTCTGAAGCAATTCAGCTGGAGAGGGGGACAAGACAGGGGTGCCCGCTGCCCCCCCTCTTGTTTGTGCTAGCTATGGAGCCCCTGGCTGTCCTGGCAAGATCGTGCCCGGACATCCAGGGATTCCGACGTGGAGTAGGGGAGGACAAAATTGCCCTATTCGCGGATGATGTCCTGTTTTTTATCAGGGACATCAATTCTACTTTGGAAAGGGTTATGCAGATGATGGGGGAGTTTGGGCAGCAATCCGGTCTGGTAATCAACTGGAGTAAGTCAGCTCTCCTGCCACTGTCTAGTCCTGGGGACCAATTGCCGCCTATAGCTACAGGCCTAGAGGTGGTGCCCAGGTTGAAGTATCTAGGTATCTGGATCTCTGGGGAAGTAAACCAGTATGTCAATGAGAATCTAGTACCATTATTGACGAAACTGAAACAGAAAGTCAATAGTTGGTGTGGCCTTCCTCTCTCCGTGGCGGGGTGCTGCAACCTAATTAAAATGATTTGGCAGCCACAAATACTATATATCCTACATAACTCCCCAATCTGGATCAACCAGAAGTGGTTCAAAAAAATGGAATCACTTTTTCGGGATTTGATTTGGAAAAAGGGGCATGCCCGGATTGGGTTGCAGACGTTGCAGCTCCCCGTCGCGAGGGGAGGATTGGCCATACCCCACCTGAGAGCATATTTTTTGGCTGCCCAACTCCAGCATTTAGCAGGGGCAGGGCTCCAAGAAGGTGGGTCCCCAAATCATAAATTGATGATGGTTGGGGCTCCCCATAAGTTACTGGCTGAGGTCCTGGAGGCTAATTCGTTTGCCCATAGATGCCCTACTAACGTACTAACGAGGAAGGTATGGCAGATAGTTAAGCAACTCATGGGATATGCGGGGGTAACAGCTTACACCCCTCTATGGTATAACGGAAACCTAGGTGAATTAAACAACATAGATAAATCTTTGGAATGGGAAAGGCAGGGGATTAATAGGTTGGTCCAACTATATGAGGGAAATGCAATGAAATCCTTCGGAGACCTTAGACAGGAATTTGATATCTCTAACAAATCATTTTACAAATATCTACAGTTGAGGCACGGAATTCAAGCCCAATATGGGTCACTTGATATTGTGAGGACGGAAATCCCCCTGCTCCAGGGACTTATGGATCGAAGGGAAGCGAGGGGTCAGATTTCCAGGTTATATATAAAGATTAGGGAAAGGATCCTGAAGGGAGAGGGCCCCGACAAGAGCAGGAGGGGGTGGATAGGGGATGTGGGGCCGATAACCCAGGAACAATGGGATGAGACCCTGGAACAGGGGAGATTGGTATCTATATCCCCATCACAGAGAGTGTCCCACTTGTTTCTTATACATAGGGTATACTATACTCCCTACAAAATGTGGAAAATGGGTAGAAAACCTAGAGACGATTGCCCCAGATGTGGGGCAACTGGGGATCTCTACCACATGATATGGAAATGTCCAAAACTATACAGGTATTGGATGGGAATAGTACTCAGAATAAATAGGATTTTCAAGACCTCCCTGAAACCAGAGGCCAGGATTTGTCTATTGGGGATCTTTGAGGAGGCTAGAATTTCCCCTCTAGCTAAATTGTCTGTTCTAAGGTGTTTGTATCAGGCTAGGCGGTTGATAGCAATAAACTGGCAAGCTAAAAACCCTCCTGTATTTGAACAATGGGTTAATGCAATTAACTCTACAATTTGGTGTGAAAGAACAATGTTTATAAAACAAAACAACATCAAAAAATTTGGGGCACTATGGAACCCGTGGCTGATTGATATGGGTTACCCCCTGGGTGAAGCTGCTGAGGGGGGCCCTGGTAGTTGCCTGGCTGACTAGTGGCGGGGGGCCTCCCCCCCCCCCGGGCGGACCTCTTCATGGGGTGCCCTCGGGGGGGGATGGGGGGGGTCCCTTTGTTTGCCCTTTGTTTTTCTTTTCTTGTTTTTTTTTCCCTTTTTTTTTTTTTTTTCCCCTTGTCTATTTCCCTATATTCCTGGGCGTTCATCACCACCCAACCAGCCAACCATGTTTTGTGTGGCTGGTATTAACAGTGTGTGCTCGAAGAGGGGGGGCGGGTCGGGGGGGGCTAGGGGAAAAAGTGCATGGCGAGCCTGTGGCAGCGCGAGGGTTGTGAACAGCTTCGCCATTGTTTTATACATGTATGTAATGAAGATATTTGTGATTTGTGGAAACTATTGTTAATTTGTGTTTAAAAGTTTTTTCAATAAAAAGGAATTGGTTAAAAAAAAAAAAATTATTATGATTGCACCAGATTGGCCTTGGTGTCCTTGGTACACCGATCAAGTGCGACTGGTGGCGGATGTTCCTTGCCGGCTATCGCTGCGAGTGGACCTTCTAGCGCAAGGTCCGATACTTGTTCCTGCTTTACTGTCGCTCTTTTTAACGACATGACTGTTGAAAACCAGGTGCTAAAGGACCTAGGTCTGTTGGTAATTTCCACTATGCTGAGGGCACGGAAGTCTTCTTCTCGGAAGATTTACCATTGTATATGGAAGGCTTACATCTCCATGTCTGAGGAGATGGGGTGGCGTCCATGCACTTATTCAGCTTCCAGGATCCTGTTGTTTTTGCAGCAAGGAGTGGATCAGAAACGTGCCTTAAGCACCATCAAGGGACAGATATCAGCCTTGACTTTTTTTCCAACATCCCCTGACGACTCACTCATTGAGTACTTTTGTGCAAGGGTTTTGACACGTAGTCCCTCCGATTCAACCACCACTACCTCCGTGGGATCTGAATCTGGTGCTATCGGCACTTCAGAAACCGCTGTTTAAAAAACATTAGGGAGATTCCCTTGCTAACACTCTCGCAGAAAGTAGTTTTTCTAGTGGCTATTACATCTGCCAGGAGGGTTTCTGAGTTGGCGGCCTTGTCATTCAATTCACCTTACCTGGTCATCCACAATAAGGCATTGCTATGCCCGCAGCCCTCTTTCCTTTCAAAGGTGGTTAGGGCATTCCATCTCAATGAGGACTTTGTGTTACCTTGCTTATGTCCTAAGCCGACACACCCAAAAGAGGTTGCCTTACATTCCCTGGACGTGGTCTGGGTGTATCTGTCTGCTAGGGCTCCCTTCCTGAAGTCAGACTCTGTTTGTCTCGGTGGCTGGTCCGAATAAAGGTTTGGCGGTCTTGTCTCATCGAACAGACAGAAGGTGGTTCAGGCCTAGGCCTTAAAGGGGCGAGTGCCCCCTTTTCCTGTGACAGCTCATTCCACCAGAGCAGTTGGGACCTCCTGGGCTTTCCCACATCAAGTGTCTGTCTCCCAGGTGTGTAGGGCAGCGACTTTGTCATCCGTTCACACTTGCACTAAATTCTACAAAGGTGACGTCAGCACATCTTCGGATGCTTGCTTTGGCCGCAAGTTTTGGAAGGTGGCTGTGTAAGGTTGCAATTACACCACGCTCTTTAAGTTACTAGTTTGTTGTAAACGCATCTTTTGATGCACAAGTTGGCCGCTGGTTTTGATGGCGGTCGTTTAAGATGGCGATTCTTCTGTTGAGGTGTTGCCTTTTGATGTGGGTGAAGTTATGTTTTGTGGTTTCCACACCTCGTGTTTTTTACACTGCTTGGGGATGTCCCTAAGGTCAAGAATTAAAGGAGCTGTGTCCGTCAATGAACGAAAGAGAAAATGGGATTTTTGTACTCGCCATAAAATTATTTTCTCTGAAGTTGATTGACGGACACAGCACCCACCCTTCTTATTGATGTTTGTACTGCTTTTTGAAGAACTGAGCTGCAGGAAGCAGGGTGAGGGGTCATACCCAGATGGGCCGCCCCTGGACGGTGCTGTGCAGTCTTGCTGTTTTTACATGTTACATGTTCTGCCTAGTCCTCTCCTGAAGTGGCGTGATAACCCCAAGGTCAAGAATTAAAAGATTAAGTGTATGTAAGAGCTCCTGCGCGGTTTATGAAAAATAAAAAAGAATGTTTTATCTAACTGGGTGCTGCAAACATTTAACGAGTTGGCTCTCATATGGATACAAAATTTGTGAAAAATTCGTGTTGCGTTCCCAAAGTGACAGGAAAGCAGGAAGAAAACCTTATATATGAAACATATATCCCGCGAACATATATCCTTATTAAAATAGTGTAAAAGAAAAGCTTATAGCAAAAGATAAATTAAAGTGCTCAAGTGCATAATGTATCTATCTGTCGTGGGTGGATCCGTGTCGTTATTCACGGATACGGATCCGACACACGTCACTGTACTCTCCTGGCCTGTACTGACGTAGTATAGGTCAGACTAATATCCTTGATCATTACATCTTGTCACACAGTCCTGGTTTCTCTTTACTTTCTGAACTTCATTACACCTCACGGTGTGTCCATTCACACTTGTCTTACAGTTTAACCTTAACGAATGGCGTCCTAATATCTAAACAGTAGCATGGCCTCTCAAGCCCACAATTCAAGTACTCCTACGGGAATGGTGTCCCTAGTCCGAGATCTACGAATTCATTTTACTTCACTTAATGTTCGAGGACTAAATACCCCACAAAAACGGTCACAATTACTATATACCCTTAAAAACACAAACCGCATATTGTATTCCTACAAGAGACTCATTTTCGTACGAACAACATCCCTAAACTGTATGACCGACACTATCCCACGTATTATCACGCTATGACAGACGACTCCAAATCTAAAGGCGTCACGATTCTGATTTCTAAACATTGCCCACTGAAAGTAACTGACACCAAACAAGATACACAGGGCAGATATCTGTTCCTTAAAGGCACTATCCACAATAGGCAGATTACATTAGCAAATATATATGCCCCGAACAAGAGTCAAGTCGCGTTCTTTCGAGAGACACTTCATACCCTCACTGAATTCCAAGCAGGTATGCTCATACTCGGGGGGGATTTCAATGTGACTTTATACCCAACCCAAGACTCATCTAACGGAACGTCATCCCTTACTTATAGAGCTCTACTAGCTATCAAAACACAACTGCAAGAACTGACGTTACATGACGCATGGCGTACTCTTCACCCAAATGACAGGGACTTCACCTTTTATTCCTCCCCACACGACAAATACTTCTGTTTGGATTATTTATTTTTTCATTTCTCAAAACGATTTGACGTAGTTACCCACGCATCCATAGAACCAATGATTATTTCGGACCACAATCCGATAGCTATGATGTTAACCCTATCTACCTCACAGACCCCGAGCCCAATTTGGAGACTGGACAACTCTTTACTCACTGACTTGGACATTACTCAGAAAATATCCTCTTGCTTATCACAATACTTCAGAGAAAACACAGTAGGGGACACTAAGCAGTCGAGCATTTGGGCGGCACATAAATGTGTTTTACGGGGAGAATTTATATCCATAGCTGCGCACAGACACAAACTTAGGAAACAACGACTACAAGAGTTATACAACAAAGTCTATAAACTAGAGAGGATGCACAAAGCATCGTTGGCACATACTACGCTCACGGATTTACTGCAGGCTAGGGAAGAACTCCAACAGGAGTTGCTCTCAAGACTACGAAGGAAATATGTTCTCTCACAAAAGCTTTTTTACGAATTTAGTAACAAATCGGGTAAACTTCTAGCGAAAGCAATACAACGTAAGAAAGCAGTCGCTACTATACATAAAATCGTAGACCCTCAAGGAAAGAGTCATGTGACATCCGATGGAATTGCGAAACAATTCGTACATTACTTTTCAAAACTTTACAATTTGTCCCCAACCATCTCGACCGTACAGGCTACCGATTAGACAGAAACTAATACTAGACTTCCTTAACGAATACCGGACTCCTCGGACGGTGATAGATGACATGCAATCTTTAGACGGACAGATTACCTCTGAAGAACTTACTCTAGCCCTGAGCCAATTAAAGCCTGGCAAGAGCCCGGGCCCAGACGGCTTGACTGTTGGCTATTACAAAACCTTTCAGGAGACGCTCTCCCCACACCTGCTGAACACGTTTAACTCTCTTTCTCCCTCAGACCCAATCAATAAAGATTTACTAGCAGCTCATATAACGTTGATTCCGAAACCCGGTAAAGACGACACCATTGTCTCGAATTACAGACCCATCTAGCTTTTAAACGTAGATGTGAAATTATTTGCCAAAATATTAGCTAACCGTCTCCTCCGGATTCTCCCACAGTTAATCTCCCTGGACCAAGTAGGTTTTGTTCCCGGAAGAGAAGCCAGGGACAATACGATCAAAGCTCTGCATATACAACACTGGCTTACCAATAAGACTCAACAAAAAGGTTTTTTCTTATCGTTGGACGCAGAGAAGGCATTCGACAGGGTGGCCTGGGATTATGTGGCTGCCTCATTAGAAATATTAGGACTCCCTGCCCACTTCCGAAAGATGGTAGCGATGCTATACTCTTTTTTTCCCACAGCTAAAGTACGGATTAATGGTTGCCTGTCGGATGCCTTCTCTGTGTCGAACGGAACTTGACAGGGATGCCCGCTATCACCGATCATTTTCATCCTTACCCTCCAACCCCTCTTGCGAAAACTTAGGGAGAACACTGCTATTAAAGGCATCGACATTGGCCATAATCAATATAAACTAGCGGCGTACGCCGACGATATCCTTATGTTTCTTTTGGACCCGCTAATTACATTACCAAATGTTTTGAAAGATTTCACGCTTTTCAACAAAATATCCAATTTACAAATTAATTTTTCAAAATCAAAGGCTCTCAACATCTCTCTCCCCTCGGCCATGGTAGACCTTTGTAAGCTGAATTTCCCATTTAGCTGGGAACCTAAAGCCCTCACGTACCTAGGTATCCATCTAACTTCCTCACCAGACGACCTTTACGACCTAAATTATAAAATGGTTCTTCGGTCCTTACAAACCGACCTTGCCAAATGGATGATTGGCAAGTTCTCCTGGTTTAGCCGCATAGCCATCATAAAAATGAACATCTTGCCACGCATTTTATACATAATGCAAGCGGTTCCGATTAGACTTCCTGCACTATTTTTTACAACGTACAAAAGGTTGTGCAGAAACTTTATTTGGGCCTCCAAATCTCAGAGAATAAGTTGGGATACACTGGTACTACCTAAAGCTCTGGGAGGTCTCAGTTTACCTGACATTCGTAGATACCACTCGGCTTGCCACCTTACGAGAATCGTCGATTGGCATGTACACAAAGAGCTAAAAGACTGGATAACCATAGAAGACTCCCTTGACCCTACTCCTGTAATGCACTTGCCATGGATCTCAGAGGGCAAAGCACCCAGTGCCTATACCTCACACCCGCTCACAGGCGCATCCATGCGAGTGTTCAGAGATGTAGCTGCGCAATTGCAATGAAATACTTTACAGGGTCCGGTGACTCCTCTATCTAATAATCCGGATTTCGCCCCGGGAATCTCCGTACGAGAAGTTGCGGGAGGCCCTAAAAACAAAATTTTGCGAGCCTCACAATTAGTATCCCATGGTACTGTTCTCCCATACAATGAGTTATGTTCATCCCTCTCAGGCTATGATATTCCATTTTTTTCAATTCCTACAACTCAGACACTTCCTCCATAGTGCCAACCACTTATCGCAATGGAGTAGACATCTGAACCCGTTCGAAGCTGTGTTTGAGCACGTCTCCTCTCAGGCACCTAATTTCAGAGATATACTCATTATTGTTCAGAGACCACGATCCCAAAAATTTACGAGCGGTGCGCAACTGGGAGAGAGACCTAAACTTGGATCTCTCGAACGGGGAGTGGGAACTGATCTTTCGCAATATACATAAAAGCTCAATTAACATGTCAACTCAAGAGAACTCATATAAAATCTTCACGAGATGGTACCGAACGCCAGGCATACTACACAAGTTCTTCCCCTCTGTCTCGCCATTATGTTGGCGATGCAACCAGGAAATAGGAACTATTCTACACATCTGGTGGGAGTGTATATGGATTAAACCCTTTTGGGAAAACATTCACAAACTAATAGCAGAAATCTCAACGAGAACATTTGAGTTCACGCCGATGCAATTTCTACTAAATTACTCGCCCTCTTTACACATTAACCTTAAGAACTCGATCATACCGCATTTGATTAATGCAGCTAAACAATGCATCCCTCTTTTCTGGAGGACTACAACACCTCCAACGGTGACAGACTGGATTACCAGGGTTAAGCGAATCTCTGAAATGAAACAATTAATCCATCAGGCACATGACACCCCAGCTAAATACACTGCATTATGGATGTGCTGGATTGATTATAAAACCTCTCCGCGATTCGGCAACCCTGGTCGAATTCTTTAAGCCCCTTCTTTCAACATTGTTGTCCTGTTGGGGTACAATTATAACGCTCGGAAATAAATACATTATAAAATACATTAGTGGGTACTATTACAAATAGACATTCTATGGGACTGGCTACTCTTGTCTCGAGTCTAAGGGAATATATCTATAAGACGGATGTTTTGACTTAATAACGAATGTGGCCTAACCACTCAGGAGGTTACACACGACTTACTAGAATTTGATTTATGATGTATTGAAAGAACAAATATGTCCCTGCTCCCTCTGTACAGAAAGCTCCCATAAGGGGTGCAGAGGTCGAGTAGGGCATCGCTAGTAAAGTAAGTTAACATAGTTACTCTCGTAGAACACCGAAGGATTTCTACTCACTCGTAGAATTATCTATTGGCCTTTCACACGTTGCAAGGAGCCTATCCCATAGTCGATATGAGGTTTTAGTTACGTCACCATGGATTCAATACAGTGAAAAAGGACGATGTAATAGGAACAGTATTCTCCTCTTTATTACCTCATGTCATTCAACTGTATGAATAGGACTTGCTGACTGTATACAGATTGTTGTTGTACTATGTTCATTGTATAGAATATTGTATTCTCATACTGTATTTCTTGTTCTGGATTGTATTTTTGAAAACTAACCAATAAATTTATATTGGAAAAAAAATAAATAATGTATCTATCTAAAAATTAAGATCATACATAAATAAATAGAATAAAAAAAAAAATTATTTTAACTCACAGAGTAACACTCGTGCTGTGATATAAAGTCAGTGATCAACCAAATAAAGTGCTAATGTGCATATAGCAGCTCGACATCCAAAAAACAGTAAAATTAATCAAGGCGATCTTTCTGTGATATTTTTGTGAGTAGTTTTAAATTTATTAAAATCGATATATATTTAAATCTACTACAAAATGGTGGGCCCTATATCTATTCTTTGAGTGTTTATGCTGGCATTACCCACGGAGGAATTTTATGGACGATGGTGACACTACAAAAGTGTGAAGCCCCTTCCCTGACCCCAGGTGTCCTTTTGCTAGAGGCTATTTACGCTGTATACCTTACAGCAGTAAGGTAATTACCCGGTGTGCCTAGTAAACACGTGGATATCACTTAAAGTGGTAGTATGGTCATTTTTTTAACTTTTACCTACAGGAAAGCCTATAATAAGGCTTACCTGTAGGTAAAAAAAATATCTCCTAAACCTTTACGGTTTAGGAGATATTCCCCTCGGTATGCGCCGCTGACTGCAGCGGCGCATGCGCACAAGGGGGTTCTCTCCGTGAAAATCCGGCAGCGCTCGTGCGGCCGGACTGAAATCTCCCACGCGCATGCGCGGGAGTGACGATATCGCGGCTCCGGCCACTCACAGCGCCGGAGCCGCGATACCCGGAAGAGACGCAGAGGGAGCATGTCGGCTCCCTCGGCGTGGATCGGGCCAGATGTCGGGGCCTCGTTCTAAGGTAAGTATTTCATAATGAGCTAGTATGCGGTGCATACTAGCTCATTATGCCTTTTGCTTTGCAGGTTTAAAAAAACAAAAAAAAAACATTGCGGGTTTACTACCGCTTTAAATGGAGAGAGTTGGTTTGGCACTGTGAAAACACAATTTCACTGCAGAACTCCATCGTTTTTGTGACACTTTCAATGCATTACCCACTTTTGGACTATTATATTGGTCACCTTGATTAATTTTACTGTTTTTTGGACGTCGATCTGCTGTATGCACATTAGCACTTTATTTGGTTGATCACTGACTTTATATCACAGCACGAGTGTTACTCTGTGGTTTATATTAATTGTTTGTTTTTTTGTTCTATTTATTTATGTATGATCTTAATTTTTAGATGGATAGATACATTATGCACTTGAGCACTTTAATTTATCTTTTGCTATAAGCTTTTCTTTTACACTATTATAATTAGGATATATGTTCGTGGGATATATGTTTCACATATAAGGTTTTTTTCCGCTTTCCTGTCACTTTGGGAGCGCAACACTAATTGTTCACTAATCAAGAATTAAAAGAGCTGTGTCCATCAATGAACTTCAGAGTAAAGGATTTTACGGTGAGTACAAAAATCCTATTTTCCCTTACCCACTGTCTGTCAATGACGACTAAGGCACAGGCGTCAATTTTTTAACTTTACTTTGTCCGATAAATCCAGACATCTCGGATACATGCTGGTGCTGTCATTCTGCCAAGTGCTCCCTTTTGCTTATTTTGTGGGAATGGCCACCTATTCACAAATTTGGGGCTTTGATTTTGTGGTTTTATACTATTGTTAATGGGGCAACGGCATATATTACTTTATCCATTTTACCCTGTTTTTTTTTTTTTTTTTTTTTTAAATGCTTTAAAAAAAGACCTCCTTAGACATTGGCTGACAGCAGCGAGATTGGTTATACCGTGCCATTGGTGAAACGACAAATGCTCCCCCTTTTAATTGAGTGGGTTGTAGAGATGGATTACTCTGGGAGGATGGAGTCCCATTTGGCACGTGAATTGGAAACGTATGAACAATGTCAGAAATGCAAGATTTTGCTGGACAACTGTAAGAGGACCTGAACTTTGCCCCAGATTGTGTTGGGTGGCCAATCCGGCCTCGCAATTCACCTGTACCTCTCCCTGCAACAGCGGCGGCTTCCGATACCTACTGTGCTCATCATGCTGACCAGGAGCACTAAAGGAGGCAAAGAGGACTGAGCTCAGCCCGTTCCCCACATGGAGTGGTTGCCTTCTCACAGCACGGCCCTTGTGGAGGAGACCGACTGAAGGACACAGTGAGTAAATCCTTCAAAGCTCTTAAAGCAGCAGGGGGAAAAAAAAACAAGGACATGTTATACTATCCCCAGAAGCTGTTGGGCCCCATGGGACAGGCTTCAGGAGATGATTTAGCAGCCACACCAGCTATCTTTCATACTGGGCCTGCGGATGTCCAGGCAGTGCAGGCCTCCGTTAATAGCACAGATCTCTCTATACATACACTGTGGAGGGACAGGAGGATGGAGAGCAACCCACTCTGCCTGAAATAATATGTGCAGTACATAAGTGCACAGTGTCTGTTAACACTTTAAAAGAGCGCTTTGGGGAATTAAAGGAGGAAGGGGGCCTGATCCGCCATGATTTACAAAAAATGAGAAAGCATACCACTGTAGCTGAGAGCAGGATAAGCGATATAGAAGATAGTGTTCCCCCTTATCAAAGATACCCAATCCACAGCGAGGCTGTCAAATGCCATGGAGTTGCGAGCTGAGCATATGAAGAACCGTCTGCGGCGCAACAATCTGAGATTTGTGGGGCTCCCTGAGAGGGTGGAAGGGAAGGACCCCACAGAATTTGTGGAACAATGTCCCCTGGAGATATTTGGTAAGGAGGCCATCGCTATATTCAGTGGAAAGGGCACACAGAGTACTTCTGAGACTTCTCCCTCTGGGTCGTCCGCTGCATACTGTACTGGCACGCCTGCTGAACTACAAAGATAAATTATCCTTCGTAAGGCGAGAGAGAATCACAATATACAGTATAATGGCGTTAAATTATCCCTTTATCTGGATTTATCAGCGGAGGTATAGAGAAATAGGGCATGCTTTGCTGATGTTAAAAAGCTGCTCCAATCTCTACAGGTAACCTATGCAATCATGTTTCCAGCCATGCTTTGTATCACAGCTCAAGGGCAAATACACTCCTTTGAACCTGCAGTGGATGCATCAGAATGGCTGGATGCCAATGAGAATACCCTTCATCAGGCCAGAGGGATGAGGCAGAAGTCGACTGACATCCTGTTTTTTCTTCATAAATACCTGAAGACTGGTGGGCTTATTACAAGTTTTCTATTGCAATGCTGTTAAAGCTGAGAGACGAGCATAGTTTATTTTTATAGAGAGGGTACACCTATGCGAATTAGATGTGTGTTTCCGTGCATCAAATTCGCATTGCAGGAGAATGTGACTGGCCTATGGAGCCGGTTCACATATCCCCGGGGCGGCTGCGGAGCGCATCTGTACAAAAATGTTGTGCGTCTTTTGGCTCAGTTTCAGGGCCAAATTCAGGCATAGAATCGGCCCAGATTCATCCCTGAAATGGGGAACAGGGATGCACAATGTTCCTGTGCGATCCGCAGCGTACTATAGTGTGAACCCGGGCTTACAACAGCTTTTTTTCTTTTGCTATGTGCTACAAACTAGTCCTCATGGCGTCTGGCCACAGGTTTTCTGACTGGAGAGACACGTGGTCCTCCCTGTTTCTATTACAGCTTGTTATAACTTTCAGTGAGAGTATACTGCCCTTAAAACACTGTTCGATATGGGCCTCTGGTTCTGTGACAATAGTACCGCAGTGACCACTGCCTGTTACCAGTATCGCTGATCATACTACCTGGTTGTTGCAAACAACTGGCTTGTTTGTTTTTTTGTTTTGTTTTTTTGGGATTTTTGTTCCAGAGAAGTCCACTATGCCCCTTATCACCTGAAAAAGCTATATCTAACTCCACTGCCTTGGTATCTTGTAAACATAACTGGTCAAACTGCCTGGTTTCTTACTCCCACATGGGGGACAGCGTCTACGCGCTATGGATGCCTGTTTTTCCACTCCTTGCCAATAATAACTATATTGCCTCATGGCTGCAATACCTATTGTCTCCTTGAATGTCGGGGCTCCACAATCCATTTAACTTTGAATAATTTTTATTGAATTTATGTTGAATTATACAAGGTGCAGACTTCACAAGCATTGACATATTGTTTCACATTAGAAAGCTTACATGTAACCAACATTTTAAGATTCATTGGTATAACAAAATCAACTCTCATGTTATGAACTTGCCATTGATGAACTTTTGTGTTTGCAAAGATTATGAGTGAGTAAGTAGAACTTCCCCTTCGTCAGCCTTATGCAATGTCTCTATGTGGTCGCGGCTTTCGAGTAGGTGCCTTACTCCTACGTATTCATTCTACCAGATTTGATGGTTTTGTTGGGAATGTGTGCCTTAAGATTTTCTTGTTTACTAGTACCTTTCTGCTGTTCAACATCAACAAAGATTAAATGTGTAATAAAACAGAAACTCAATTAGAACTCAAAAGTCAGTCATATCTTGATTAGTCCTTTCATATTCTCACTCATTCTCAGGTGTGGCGGGTTTTAATTTTAAACAATTGTTTGAGTACCACTGTTGCCATGGTGACCATAGTTCTAGTGTCTTCTCATATGACTCCTGTGAGGAAGAGTGAAGTACTTCATATGGGCCGTGTGTGTGTGGGTAGCGGTTAACACTTCCAACATGGATGGAGCCTCGATATCTCGCCAGTGTCTGAGAATTGCTAATCTGGTTGCCAGCAATATGTGTGAAATTACTCTTCTGTGTGAGGGTGGGCTATAGTCCAGGTCCAGCGATAACATCGCTGTTTCTGGATCTAGTACCCATTGCAAGCCTGTGATATTTTGGATAACACCTTCTATTCGGTTCCAGAGTGGGCCGACCTTGGGGCAACTCCAAAGAATATGGCTCAAAGAGCCATACCCTCCACATCGCTTCCAGCACTCAGATGACGTTTTGTGATATATTTTTGAAATGCGGCTAGGAGCTAAGTACCATGTAAGGGTGATTTTTTTTTTTTTTTTTTCCCATCTCCCGCAGGTTGGTGCTTTTGGTAGAAGTGTGCGTGATCTTAAAAGCTTTCTCCCATTGATCCACTAAAATGACTCTTCCTAGTTCATTTTCCCATGCTATCATATTCTGTGTTTTCTCGCAAAAGTCTTTCCCTTGAAGTCCCATTTATAATGTTGAGATACCTTTTAGCTTACTTTGATTGTCTGTGTAATATTGGGATATTTTTGCGGGAAGTGTGGTTGTCAGGTTTTTGTTGTTTTTAAGCTGTGATATCTGTAAATACCTATAGTATTCCGAAGAGTAGGAAAAGGTTTAAGAATTGTGTTATCTACCATGTCTTCTATGTGTTGGATAGCTTTTTCTTCCCATGACTTAATGTTGATATCTGCTATTAGTTGCTTAAGTGCTGATATGGGTAGTTTTAGTGGTAGAAGTGTGCCTGACCCTCTGCAGTGTTTTTAAAGGTATATCCAGGCTCTTATCGCAGCCAGGATGGTTGGTGACAATTTGTTATCAAGAGAAGATTGTGTGTGGGCTGTCATTAGAAATTCCCTCAACGAGCCTGTTATTTGTGATTGTTCGATCTCTGACCATAGTGTCCTTTGTTCAGAATGTGGGGTCACCCAGTGTCGGAGTTGTGCTAAGACTGCTGCAAAACAGTAGTCTTGGATGTGGACGTGTCCCACCCCTCCTGCTCTTCTGTGTTTTATAAGTCTGCCAAAGGCGCATCTAGCCTTTTTACCCTGCGATATATACCTGTTTAATATAGACTGCAGGGTATTGAAGTAAGAGTTGGGTTAGAAGTATAGGTAGTGTCCTGAATATATAAAGCAGTTGGGGCAGTATCTTCATTTTGAAAGCCACAAGTCTATCCAGCTATGACAGTTCAGTTTTGGTTATAGCCCTCAGCTTACCCTCTAACAATTTCAGCATAGGGGTGTAGTTGGCTTCTACTAGGTCTCCCGTTTGGGGGTGAGAGTAATACCTAGGTATTTAATTCCTTCCTGTTTCCATATAAAAGGAAATTTTTGTTCTAGGTTGTGTTTGGTTTGGTCTGGGATTCCTAGGTTAAGTATGTATGATTTAGATTTGTTTACTTTATAATGTGATATGTTGTTGAAGGTGTGTAAGGCTTGGTGTACTGTTGCCAAAGAAACGTCTACCTTAGTAAGCATCAGGATTATATAATCTGCGAACAGACTTATTGTGTGTTCTTTCCCGCCAATGCGAACACCGTGTATATGTTGATGTGTTCTCAGATAGATGGCAAGTGTTTCCATTAATAAATTAAAGATCAGGGGGGGACAAAGGGCACCCCTGTCTTGTCCCATTAGTGATCTGAAATGGTGTGGATATTGCTCCTGACACTAATACCTGGGCTGAGGGATGTGTGTATAAGGCCATAATAGCTGAATATATTGCTCCAGTGAAGCAAAACCTCTCCAACACCTGAGACAGAAACTGCCAGTGGATTCTGTCAAACGCCTTCTCCGCATCCAGGGCTAGAAGCAGAGAAGGCTTTCCACCCCTGTTAACCGTATGAATTACATTAATCAGACTTCTGGTAGCGTCAGAGGTCTGTCTCCCCTTAGTGAATCCTGATTGGTCAACATCAATTATGTCAGGAAGGATATTCATCAATCTAGTAGCCAATAATTTTTCAGAAATCTTAACATGATTATTCAATAATTAGATTGGCCTAAAGTTCTGTGGGACATCCGGGCTTTTACCTGGTTTAGGCAACGCAATTATAGTAGCTTTAAACATTTCCTGAGGGAACGAGGAGGAGGCAACAGAAGAACCAAACACATTCACCATGTGTGGGATTAGGATATTTTGGAAGGAAGTGTTAATCTCAAATCTGTTCGTAGTAGTACAAGTTGATCTGTCAGTGTTTGGGTCGTTTGCGACATATTTTGTTTTTCTAATGCATTTATTTGTTTTATAATATCTAAGGTTTGCTGTTGCCTCATTCTCTTAGATCTAGCCCCTTGTTGGATCAGTACTCCTCTGACAAATGCCGTGTGGGCATTCCAGAGAATAAAAGGATCCGAGACTGATCCTTAGTGTTAAAGAATTCTTTCAACCTCTGTACAATATAATCTTTGGTCGGACCATGGCGGAAGAGTCGGGGATTTGCTCTCCATACAAATGTGTTCTTATTAGCTATTGGGTTCCCCACTTGGAGCTCCACCGTAGCATGATCCGACCAAGTTATGGCATGAATCTGTGAGGATTTGCACTTAAACAGTAGCTGTTTGTCAATCAAAAATAAATTGATCCTACTATAAGTTCTGGGGCTGTGGGAAAAGAATGAGTAGTCTTTGTCATTGGCATTTAAGCATCTACACGCATCAAATAGCGAGTACTTGTGCATAAATGGAAGAAGGGATGGCGGAGGTCTTTTTGAATGCCACTTAGAGTCCAGCTTATGATCAGAAACCATGTTGAAGTCCCCACAAATCAATAATGTGCCTTGTAGCATTTGGTGTATTATCTTCATGGTCTTATGCAGGAAATTGGATTGACCTTTTGTTGGGGGCGTATATATTTGCCACTGTAAAGGTAGTGGAGTTTGTCACATACCATAATTATATATTGGCCCTGTGGGTCAATCTTATGTAGTTTAAATGCAATAGTGTCCTTCACTGCTACCATCACACCTGTCGTCGTCTTCTCTGCATTTGCGCAGAAAATATGGGAAAATTTGGGGTCTGTGCATTTGGGGGGTGCAGTATTCTGAAAATCAGTCTCCTGTGTGCATAAAATGTCAAAGTTCCTCTGAAGAGCCTCTTTCCATAGGGACCTACGTTTGGCCGGATGATTAAGGCCTTTGGCATTAATTGACAGAAATTTCACTGCCATGGGTACTGTTTAGTAGAAGGATGTGATCTGTGTGAGTAGATGTCTCACTTAGATTTGTTGAGGCCTGAAGTTGTGGTCTCGTTGAATGTCCGTCGTCCCGTTGATCGTACGGTGTGAATGTAGTGTTCGTTGTAATCCCAGTTCCACCTGAGAATGGATAAGTGCTTTCGACTGACAGTCTAGGAAAATACATTGTGTGTAATATAAGGTTCAACATTGTACCCCCAACCGTAAAGAAGAGAAACTTGAAACAATAGATAAGTCAACCGCTTGAAAAGTGTGGTAAAGTGTGACATTCAGTCACTCAAGCATTAACTTGGGAAGTAAAAGTTGTAACAAACTTAACCGAGCGAATACATCTCCTCCTGAGCGGTTTGTGGTCCTGGGTTGCCCAGATCTTAACTGTGCTTGCGAGCGTTCTTGTGGCTCACAATGCGCCATTCAGTGTCCTGTCTGCTGTTGGGACTTGCTTGATGTGAGGATATTTGGGTTTCTGGGATGATCCCCCAGGAGCTTAGTAGAGCCATGCCTTTGGATACGGAGTCCATTACATACTCCTTGCCTTCCCGTGTAACTATCAGTTTGGTTGGGAAGCCCCATCTATATCCAAGCTTGTGGTTCCTGAGTGCTTTTGTTATGGTTGCCATGTTAATGCATTTTCGTAGCGTATATTGTGAGAGATCTGCATAGAATTGCAGGTTAGAGTATTCAGGTGGAATCTTGTCCTTCTGCCTAGTGGCTGACATGAGTCTTTCCTTTGGTAGAAATGCAATCTTAAAATGACATCTCTTGGTATAGCATCTGATAGGTAGCTAGTTTTCAGGAGTCTGTGGATTCTCTCCACCGTGAAATCTAAAGCAGTTAGATCAGGCAGGATTGCAGTGAAAAGCTGTACTGCATAGTCCTTCAGATCCTGCTGTTGGACAGTTTCCGGGAAACCTCTGATCTTCACATTTATTCCTCCTAGACCTGTCTTCAGTATCCGCCATTTTGGCTCTGACTTCTTCTATCTCATCATCTTTAGCTTCATTTGTGTCTACTAGCTCATTGATAGTTGTGGCGTATTCCCCCATTCTATGTTCTATATGGGTCACTTTAGCAGATACTGACTGCTATTATTTATTATTTATTTATTATTGATTTATGCATGCATGCTACCATGTCTGAGTGAAGCAATCCCCTTAAAGACACAAGCATCTCCTTCAGCATTGTATCAATTACTAGTTGGCCATTTGTGGGGAATGCATCTATGGAGTCTGGTAACTCCCTTGTGTCATCCCCTGAATCATGAAGGGAGCTCACCTCGTGGTTGTTATCCGTTGCATCTGGCTTGAATCTTGCCTTCTCTGGACTCCCTGAGGATGGTGAGGCAGGGTAAGACCCCAAATCTCCAGGTGGACTGCTCCTTTTCTGTGTCCTCTGCTGGGTTTCGTGGTGAGGAGCAGCGATGCTGGCGTGGATGTGCGGCCTGCGCCATTTTGCTTAGCCCCATATGAGAAGTACTCTGTCTGTCAGTCTTGCCTGCCTGCTTGTTCTGTTTTTTCTCCCTGGCATCTCCGCGGAGTGTTCCCCGGGTGTTTGGGTACTGCATCGCCACTTTTGTAGCTCAGTTTCTGGGCTGAGTGCAATTAGCTGCGATGTCCCCGCTGGATCAGTAGCTCCTCCACTAAGCGTCCATCTTGGACTACGGCTAGCTCCGCCCCCTCCACAATCCATTTAAACAGTCCATGTTTTTTACATTAATGCGGAAGTACCTTCCTGCTATCTGTGTCCTTCAGGAGACACACCTTACAACATAAACGTTGTCATGCTTGGGTTGGGTGGGCGTTCCACTCAATTCACACCTCCTATTCTAGGGGGGTGAGTGTACTGGTCCAACACACCCTAGACTTTCAGGTGTATGACAAACAAGTGGATACTGAACGACACTATGCAATATTGCTTTGCTGTCTTTTCCAGGTTAAATGTATTCTAGCATTTGTGTATATACCTCCTCTGTTTAACTCTGCAGAGCTATGGGTTATATTGACTTACCAGCTGGGCAGCCCTGAAATTCCCCTTTATTTGGTTAGGGACTTTAACTGCTATATGGTCCCAAGCTTAGATAAACACCCCCCAGTACAGCCGGGAAGTGGTACCTGTCATACAGCACTTTTATAATTTGCTGATGAAGTGGGCCGGATAGGTCCCTGGCTTAGTAGATAACCCAAACAGAAGCAATTTTTGTTCTTTTTCTAAAATGTATTGCTCACTGTTGATCTATGTCTCTGCACCTCACCTGCCTCATACATTATTCAGGATATCACATATGCTCCAAGAGGAATACCAGACCACTCGCTTTTACTAGTTTTAGCTAAATGTCAGACCCCTCACAACTCTACCTAAGGCTCAGGAAGCTATGATCCGTATTAGCACTTCAGCTGCAAATAGGTTCTTTAGTAAACTGGCATTTTACAAGGAGGGGGAGCAGACTGGTCACCTTTTTAGCCAAGATTGTTCAATCTCATCAGACCTCCCCATCCATAAGTGCTCTACACACAAGGACCGTGTTCAATTCTCCATGTCAAATTATGAATAAACTAGTGGAGTTCTTTTCAAGTTTATACCAGTCTAAACAACAGTACTCTGTGGATGCTTTAAACATTTTTTTTGCAAGGGGTGGAACTGCCCTGCTTGTCAGATACTCCAATGCTTTTTGGACTCCTCGTTGACATTCAAAGAATTACACAACGGCTATTTTTTTTCCTAAACTCCAAGGGCACCAGGAGATGATTGCTTTCCCATGAAAGTATATAAGCGGTATGGATAAGTTGTCCTCCTTCGTTTACTTAGTGTTTGCTGCTAGATGACAACATTATAATAAACGGTAATAACAGCACTAGCGCAATAAAGATACTATGCGATACCATGTAAACACACTGGGAGTGAAATAAAGCGCTAAGTGCTTACAAAATGAAAAAATAAATATACAAATATAAGCGCTGGTGAAATAATAACGCAATGTAACACCAAGTAACACACATTAAAAATTGAGTTGTAGTACTAAGTGATTCAGATAATGCTTACAAAGTGGATTAATATACAAATATATAAGCGCTAATAGGATAATAGCGCAATGAGGTATCATATAACGCACATCGAGAAATTGCATGAAAGTGCTAGGTGATCCAGATAATAAACAATATTGGTAAAAAGCTGCTTCCAAACAGATGGTATCCCCACTCCTCTTGTGTCCCCACTCACCAGAGTTAATGGACCCTCGGCTTTACAGTCCTGGGGTAAAAACAGGCTTATAATTTGTAGAAACGATCATAAAATTCTCAGAGGTGGTGTCACTTAACACAGGGCTTGACAAAACCCGGGCGCCAGGTCGCATTTGCGACTAGAAATAGCGACCTGGCGCCTGGGGCAGCACAGCTGGGGTATCCTGTCTCCGTGGACCCCCCCAGCGTGATCGCGTTTGGCAGTTATGCCAGCGGCCTGTAATTGAGGCCGCGGCTTGGAGGCTGCGGCTTGGAGGCCTTCTGCGGTCCTATGATTCCTTCTGGAATCTGGCGCCCTCTTGTGGTGGCCGTTGGTATGACAACCAGCAATGCTAATGGAGCTAAGCTCAATTTTTTTTTTATATTGTGAAAGATAATGTTACGCCGAGTAAATTAATACCCAACATGTACTGCTTCAAAATTGCACCCACTCATGGAATGGCGACAAACTTTTACCCTTTAAAATCTCCATAGGCGTCGTTTAAAAAAATTCTACAGGTTGCATGTTTTGAGTTACAGAGGAGGTCTAGGGCTAGAATTATTGCTCTCGCTCTACCGATCACGGCAATACCTCCTATGTGTGGTTTGAACACCGCTTTCATATGCAGGCGGGACAGGGCGCGTTTAAAAATATATATTTTTTTTTTTTCCTTATTTTAACTTTTTTATTTTTATTTTTTTCACTGTTCTTTTAAAAAAAAAAAATTGTCACTTTTATTCTTATTATAAGGAATGTAAAAATCCCTTGTAATAGAAAAAGCATGACAGGTCCTCTTAAATATGAGATCGGGGGTCAGAGAGACAATTAAAAAAATAAATTTGTCATTTGAAAAAAATAAATAAAATGTCCCTCTAAGAACTATGGGCAATGACTTGGAGACGGGGGGGGGGTGGAGGCGCTATCTTCCCCTCACTCGTCTCCATGTCAGGCCAGGGACAGGTCCGGATCGCCGTTACCGACCTGGCTCATAACTTTTTAATCTGGCTCCTAGATTCCAAGCAAATTTATCACGCCCTGACTTAACAAGATCCAGGATGTTTTATAGCATGAGGTAGAAAAGAGAAAAAAATGCATGTGAAATACCGCCAGTATACAGACACGCTGCATCTATTGTGTATCACTCAAGAGACATCAAGCAAAGGCAAGCATCAGCGTGTTTCCAGGTTCGCCCGGCGTGCGTTCCACGGGACCCAGTAGTAGCGTCACTGGTTCTCAATACCGGAAACTACGTCAGTCAATAAAAACATAACATTTATTAAAACCTTTAAAGCAAATTTCCGATATTGAGAATCAGTGACACTACTTCTTAGCTACTCCTGTTGAACGCACGCTGTGCGAACCTGGAAACACGCTGATGCTTGCCTTTGCTTGATGTCTCGCGAGTGATACACAATAGACGCAGCGTGTCTTTATACTGGCGGTACTTCACATGCATTTTTTTTTCTCTTTTTTTACCTCATTATGCTATAAAACATCCTGGATCTTGTTGAGAGCCAACCACCTCTGAGAATTTGATAGTTTGTACAAATTATAAGCCTGTTTTGACCCCAGGACTGTAAAGTCGAGGGTCCATTAACTCTGGTGAGTGGGGCCACAAGAGGGGATACCATCTGTTTGGAAGCAGCTTTTTACCAATATTGCTTATTATCTGGATCACCTAGCACTTTCATGCAATTTATTAGTCTGTGTTACTATTGCATTATTATTTCACTAGCGCTTATTTGTATATTTTTTTTTTTTTTCATTTTGTATGCAGTTAGCACTTTATTTCACTCCCAGTGTGTTTACATGGTATCACATAGTATCTTTATTCCGCTAGCACTGTTAATATAATTTATTATATTCCCAAGGTTCTAGTACCTTTTGCAACAGCAGCTGTGGTCTTATTCACAAATGTTCTTATTCCACTAAGCACAAGCTATAGTTTGTTTTAGATGACAAAATGGCCTATCCATGACTAAAGCAAATATTATTATCGAAACATGGTAAAGACTTACTGGACCAAAGCTCTTATAAGCCCATATCCCTGTTGCAAACAGATATAAGTATTTTGGCAAAGGTATTATCTCTGAGGTTAAAGCGGGATTCCACTGCCGTTTTTTTTTTTTTTTTACCTGTGTCACTGTTGGGCGATTCCTACCGGGTCTTTGCAGCCACGATCGGCGTCTTTTTAACCCCCGGCGTGACGATTTCATTGCTAAGGAAAACTTTTAAAAAAGCAGTCCGGCGGTTTCCATTTTCACTGTGGGCGTTTGAAGCCCACAGGCATTTACTTCCTGGATGTGATGACACTGAGCTCCCAGCATCCACTGCTCCATCTCGCACATGCTCATTGAGTGTCCTCTTTGTTTTCCTTCCTTTTGTCTCCTGTGCTATAGTGGTAATGGCTGATAGAGCTGCCTGCCCACTTTCAAAATGGCAATTTCGGCTTGACTGTGTCCCCCATGGATTCCTGGGAAATAGCTAAAAAAGTTCCCAGGGACCATTGCGAAGCCGATAAACACGCCTACTCCCACGGGAGGAGAGCCCAGAAGTCGGCATAAACATTAAAAATAAAAGGTAAATACTGCATATTATTTTATTTCAATGGTCATAACTGCATCTATGTTCCAAAGCCATTTGAATAAGACGAACTTGCAATTTTCTGTACAAAACCACTTTAAATACTGTTATTACAACTATTATTCACTCAGGCCAGTTGGTATTTATACAACAGAACAAAAAGGAGAAAACACTGCGCTATTTCAAAAGTGAAAAAAGTGACGAGAAGTAGTGAAACTTCAAATTTCTGTGAGTAGCACAGCCCAGCTGCTAGCACACAAACAAACCAAGTTCACATTAACATATAGAAATTAGTGCAGTGCTTAAAGGCACCTATTTTAATAGGTGAAAAAGAATGTGCATATCTGACAAACAAACAAGTGAATGGAAAAGTCCGTAAAATATTTAAGAACAGTCCCAAAATTAATCACTCAGGTGCATCTAGAGCTTTGTTAAAGTCCTCAGATGGCATTCAAGGCTAAATATCTTGTCACGTTCTCAGACTTCAAAGCCTCTTGAAAATGGATTATAGGCAAGTGGAGAAGGTAGATACTCTTACCAGATAGGTTGGACACATCCACTATATAGTAGTGTGTCTTACGAGCTTATGGGGTGCTCCAGCCATTCACCCCAATGTACCGACCGGATGTTATTTTCCTCTTAGGGTTCCTTACGGTATCCAGATGGGGAATTTTAATCAAGATCTCTGGTCTCCAATCAGAGATATTGGAGAGGTATGAGCAAGGGGACTATCACGGGCCACGTACATTTGTTACATCAATATGAGAAAAAACAGTAATCCATAAAAATATATAATTTATTAAAAATACAAAACATTACATCTTCTGGTAAATGTCACAATTTCATAGGGGAAGGTGAAAAAGTTTTTTCACATTTTAATTTTTCTTTCATTTCTCTGATCTCATTCACTCTTATCACGATAGCATCACTTTCACATTCCCACCAAGGTTTCTAATTTTGCTTTTACAGGGGTTTTGTGATCTGATATGGTGTTGGCCTTGATATGCTGATTATACTAATCTTGGGGTTAGTTCCTATTACAGTGGTTTCTATCTTAATATGGTCATTGTGTAAGGAACGCACATGATTTTCACCACTTATGGGCATTGTTTTTTCCTTCCTTCCTACTATTCTTTTTATCCTCTAACAAACTGAAAAAATACCTTTGTCTAGATTTAGATCAGCAGTCGGGGTTAATTCCCCTCCCAGTCGCCGGGTAAGGCTCCTTTTTTCCCCCAACCGGGTTCTGGCTTGTCCAGGGACAAGGGCAGATAGGTAAGACCCCGCTCTCACTATGTATCGTAACATTGTCTCCTTTATCGATTTGCTAAATGTATTGTTATTGCATTATGATTATTGTATATTTATATACTCACAAATAAATTGATGTATTTTTAGATGTAGGTAAAATCCTGAAGAAGCTGAAAAGCGAAACTAGTCGAATTACCTCACCTTCCCCTATGAAATTGTGACATTTACCCGAAGCTGTAATGTTTTGTATTTTTAATTATATATTTTTATGGATTACTGTTTTTCTCATATTGATGTAACAAATGTACGTGCCCCGTGATAGTCCCCTTGCTCATACCTCTCCGATATCTCTGATTGGAGACCAGAGATCTTGATTAAATTTCCAGTCTATCTAATTGGGATGAGGGTGCATATTGATACTTTTTACGTTCTTACTTTTTGTGAGGCCACCCATTACTTATATCCAGATGGGGAAGATGAATAGGGTCGTGGTAAACGAATGTTCGGATTGGATACATAATTACCCGGATGGATAGGAGGAAGTATTAGCTTCTCTACCGGTATATTTTGGCAGCCTATTATAGGAAATGGACGTCTATTGTTTACTAATGACGCCACTTCCTTTGAAATGATAACGAGGCTTGGATCGTCTTAGAATATGGCGCCGCTGGCTGTTAGGGTTAGCCCCCTTTAGTTCTAAGGTACCCCCCTAACCCTCCCAATAAAGGTTTAACCCCGTGATCACCCCCCGTCGCCAGTGTCACTAAGGCTGGGTTCACATTGCAGCGGTTTATGAGAACGGATGTGATTCGCACCGCACTGCAGTGCAAATCACATCCGATCTCTGTGCGATTCGAGTTCAGCCATACAGATAGTATGGCTGAATTCGCGTCGCACCCGCCGCAAACTCGCACGTGACCCTTTTTTTGGTCCGCAGCAGAATCGGATCGCATGGGTGTTCACACCATGCGATCCGAGTTTGCAGATCGCACTGCGATATGCGAACTGATCTGGGGGTGTCATTAACATTTCACTGACACTCCCAGCAGTTCGCATAGGGCAGTGTGATGCGGGAACCCACCGCGGATTCGTGGCGTTCCCGCATCGCTCCAGTGTGAACCCAGCCTAATAAGCAATCGTTTTTCTGATCGCTGTATTGGTGTCACAGGTGACGCTAGTTAGGCAGGTAGGTATTTAGGTTCGCCGCAGCTTTTTATAGCGCCAGGGACCCCCATATACTACCGCATAAAGCCCCCTGATTGCCCCCTAGTTAACCCTTTCACCAGTGATCACCATATAACTGTTACAGGTGACGCTGGTTGGTTAGTTATTTTTTTATAGTTTCAGGGCACCCGCCATTTATTACCTAATAAAGGTTTAACCCCCTGATCACCCGGTGGGTGATATAAGTTTGAGGGTCAGATAAGGTCTGTGTCGCCCCAGGCAGCGTCAGGTTAGTGCCAGTACCGCTAACACCCACGCGCAAAGCATACACCTCCCTTAGTAATATAGTATCTGATCAGATCTATATTAGCGTCACCAGCAGTTTAGGTTTTCCAAAACGCATTGTTAGCGGGATCAGCCCAGATACCTGCTAGCACCTGCGTTTAGCCCCTCCGCCAAGCCCAGACCAGCCCACCCAAGTGCAGTATCGATTGATCACTGTCACTTACAAAACACAGCACACATAACTGCAGCGTTCGCAGAGTCAGGCCTGATCCCTGCGATCGCCAACAGTTTTTTTTTTTGTAGCATTTTGATACAGTCGCTGACAGCCTAGGTGCTTTTTTACCTGTGAGTCTCACTAGTGTACCCCTAAATTTAGAGGTGTCTACTTTCCAAAATGGGGTCATTTGGGGGGGGGGTTTGTGCCATCTTGGCATTTTATGGCCTTCAAAACTGCGATAGGTAGTGAGGAGTAAAATCAAAAATTTACACCCTTAGAAATCCTGAAGGCAGTGCTTGGTTTTCGGGGCCCCGTACGCGGCTAGGCTCCCAAAAAAATCCCACACATGTGGTATCCCCGTACTCAGGAGAAGCAGCAGAATGTATTTTGGGGTACAATTCCACATATAACCATGGCATGTGTGAGCAATATATCATTTAGTGACAACTTTGTGTAAAAAAAAAAAAAAGTTTGTAATATTCCCGCAACTTGTGGCAAAATATAAAATATTCCATGGACTCAACATGCCTCTCAGCAAATAGCTTGGGGTGTCTACTTTCTAAAATGGGGTGATTTGTGGGGGTTTTGTGCCATCTTGGCATTTTATGGCCTTCAAAACTGTAATAGATAGTGAGGAGTGAAGTCAAAAATGTACGCCCTTAGAAAGCCTGAAGGCGGTTCTTGGCTTTCGGGGCCCCGTACACGGCTAGGCTCCCTAAAAATCCCACACATGTCGTATCCCCGTACTCAGGAGAAGCAGCAGAATTTATTTTGGGGTGTCATTTCACATATGCCCATAGCATGTGTGAGCAATATATCATTTAGTGACAACTTTGTGAAAAAAAAATAAAATAAAATAAAAGTTTGTAATTTTCCCGCAACTTGTGGCAAAATATAAAATATTCCATGGACTCAACATGCCTCTCAGCAAATAGCTTGGGGTGTCTACTTTCTAAAATGGGGTCATTTGTGGGTGTTTTGTGCCATCTTGGCATTTTATGGCCTTCAAAACTGTGATAGGTAGTGAGGAGTGAAATTACAAATGTATGCCCTTAGAAATCCTGAAGGCGGTGCTTGGCTTTCGGGGCCCCTTACGCGGCTAGGCTTCCAAAAAGTCGACCACATGTGGTATCCCTGTACTCAGGAGAAGCAGCAGAATGTATTTTGGGGTACAATTCCACATATAACCATGGCATGTGTGAGCAATATATCATTTAGTGACAACTTTGTGTAAAAAAAAAAAAAAAAAAAATGTTGTCATTATTCAAACGCTTAAGGCAAAAAAATAAAACATTCAATGGGCTCAACATGCCTCTTATCAATTTCCTTAGGGTATCTACTTTCCAAAATGGGGTCATTTAGGGGGGTTTTGTACTGCCCTGCCATTTTAGCACCTCAAGAAATGAGATAGGCAGTCATAAACTAAAAGCTGCGTTAATTCCAGAAAACGCACCATAGTTTGTAGATGTGACAACTTTTGCGCAAACCAATAAATATACAGTTATTGACTTTTTTTTTTACCAAAGACATGTGGCTGAATACATTTTGGCCTAAATGTATGACTAAAATTGAGTTTATTGGATTTTTCTAATAACACAAAATAGAAAATATCATTTTTTTTCAAAATTAGCGGTCTTTTTACGTTTATATCGCAAAAAATAAAAATCGCAGAGTCAGTCAAATACCTTTAAAAGAAAGCTCTATTTGTGGGAAAAAAAGGACACAAATTTTGTTTGGGTACAACATTGCATGACCGCGCAATTACCAGTTAAAGCAGCGCAGTGCCAAATTGTAAAAAGACCTCTGGTCATTGACCAGCAAAATGGTCCGGTCTGAAAGCGGTTAAAGTATATACCGGCGTCGCCCTATGAGCATATTGATATACTTCCTGCTTCCGGTTTCAAGCTGGAACACAGGAAATGCGGGAGTTTGAAACATTCTTGTCCCTAGTTAGTTTGATGGAGAATGTTATACATGTATCGTGCGCTGGGTCATTGGGTATGTGATTTGAGTGTATTGGGATATATTCGGAGTCCTGTGTGTTCGCGTCCTTAACATTGTGTGAGCACATATGGGGTTAATTCTGGGGGTGGTCTTTTCCCGTGAGCCTCTGGTATTCTTAATTATTTAGTTTATATATTGCAGCAATGTGGGGGGTGTCAAGCTATGCCCCTGTTGATGACTTAGAGGTCGAAACACGTAGGACCAGCACTCGTTAGCTCCCCACATTGCAATTGTTTTTATTTATATGTATCACATGATTTTATATTTTTTAAGTTCTGTTTATCAGAATTTTTTTTCAATAAACCATCATTGGTTGGATTTCACCATGCGAGTCGTTTTTTATGTTTTGTCCCTTTTTATGGTGAATCCTCACGAGACTTCTGGCACCAAATTCTACAGTAATTCATGGTACGGAAACCCTATTCATCTTCCCCATCTGGGTACCGTAAGGAACCCTAAGAGGAAAATAACATCCGGGCGGTACATTGGGGGGAATGGCTGGAGCACCTCCATAAGCTCGTAAGACACACTACTATACGGTGGATGTGTCCAACCTACCTGGTAAGAGAGAGTATCTACCTTCTCTACTTGCTTATAATCCATTTTCAAGAGGCTTTGAAGTCTGAGAACGTGATAAGATATTTAGCCTTGAATGCCATCTGAGGACTTTAAGAAAGCTCTAGATGCACCTGAGTGATTCATTTTGGTACTGTTCTTAAATATTTTACGGACTTTTCCATTCACTTGTTTGTCAGATATGCACATTCTTTTTCACCTATTGAAATAGGTGCCTTTAAGCGCTGCACTAATTTATATATGTTAATGTGAACAGTCGGCATTTATACCTCAAAAATCCACAGCAATTAATTTACGTTGGCTATTTCTCAACTTTCAGTCTAATGTGGATAATATGGGGACAGGACCTTGCTGTCGTTGGATGCCGATAAGGCCTTTGACAGCATTGAGTGGTGACACTTATGTGACACTGCGACGGGTGTCACTTTGGGTTGGTGGCCCGTGAAACCCGGAAACCCTTTTTTCAGCCCCCCCATGCATTGCCTATGTCTAAGTCACCCTGTGTCTCTAATAGGGGCACAGGGTGACTGAGAAATCCAGTCTGCTCTGTACTAATCTGACTCGCTGTACAACCACGCTGGAATTTTGTATATATAGATATATTGTATATCTCATTTTGTTGTGTCCTTTGCTGGGTTATTTGGAGTGTGGTTGTATTCCATTGTTCTATTGTGTCTGCCTTGGGGAAAAAAGTATATTATGGGATGTATGTATGTGGAGGGGGTGGGGGGTGTGAATTCCTCCAGCAGCCTGTCTCTGCTGATAAAACAGTTTACAGATGGGAAGTTTGAATACACCTGACCTGTGTGTCTATTTTTATTGGACAGTTTACCCCACCCTGAATGCAAAGGGAGGGGTTGTCCCTGAGTGTTAACTCTCTGTACATGTGTTTCAATAAACAGTTCATGTTTCAGCTTGCAGCCAAACAAGTCCTGCCTTGTTTGTGGTTGTAATCTATATTCAGACTAGAGGAAGTTGTATATGACGAAAGCACTAGCGGGGTGTGGGACGTTTTGTAATGCCGCGTACACATGATCGGACTATCCGGCGGACAATCCGCCCGTATTTGGGCTCCCAAATACTTTTCTTCCCAAAAGTCCAGCGGACTTAGAAAGAAGTCTTGACTCAGAATTGTCTGCCGGACCTGGCAGTCCGGTGGACAATCCGCCTGTCTGTGTGCTAGTCCACCTGACTTTTGAAATGAACAGACTTGCGCACACAGAGTTAATTTTGGACGTGACTCCAGGTAGACGAGACTAGCGAAGGAAGTCAATGTCGCCTCCTCCATTGGGGAGATTGACACCTCACTAGCCCCATCACCCGGTATGGATTTAAAGGGGCACCCCTACGCCAAAAAAATGGCGTGGGGGGTCCCCCCAAAGTCCACACCAGACCCTTATCCGAGCACGCAGCCCGGCCAGTCAGGAAAGAGGGTGGGGACGAGCGAGCCCCCCTGAGCCATACCAGGCCGCGTGCCCTCAACATGAGGGGGTGCTTTGGGAAAGGGGGGCCCTGCGGCCCCACAAAGCACCTTGTCCCCATGTTGATGAGGACAAGGGCCTCTTCCCGAAAACCCTGGCCGTTGGTTGTTGGGGTCTGCGGACGGGGGGCTTATCGGAATCCAGGAGTCCCCAGATTCTGTCCCCCCACCCTATGTGAATGAGTATGGGGTATGATCTACCCCTACCCATTCACCTGGGGAAAAAAGTGTTAATAAAAATATATAATATTAATGTGCTAAAATCAGTAGTGGTCGAAAAATTAAATTATAACTTCCAAATGGTTTAACTAAACCCGTTATGACCCTAGTCACATAAAGTGCTCTTATGCATATTGTGCAAAACAAATACAATTAATAAAATTCAATAAAAGTGCATATTGTGCATAAAAAAGTGCAATCTTCATTAATACTAGGCTTAGAAGACTTAAAAAATAAAGTGCTAGAAAGATAATATGTATTCACATACAGTGCTGATGTATCAAAAAAAATTCCATAAAGTGCCTATGTGCATATGTAAACATTACACTAGCGCCTAAAAACGTATCTCCTTTAGCGTGCTCTGCAGTATTAAACAACTTATGCTTCTGATCACTTATGATAAGCAGATCACTAAAAAAAAACGCCAAAAAAGTCACTTATAATAAAGACTTTACTCCTTTTTCCACCACTAGATCTTGCATTCAGCTCAGATTACATCCATTCCTCTGCAGTTACTTTCACCTTGAGATTTGAGCCACACACTGGTCTCTCAATCACCCTATCTCATCCTCCCTCTGATTTATGATCAAACCATTTCAACAGGTGCGGACATATGGGAGAACAAAGAGAAAAAGACACAATCGTGTGATACTGTAGGTACAGATTTATACTGCACTGTGCTCGGCGGTTCTACTCAAAAAACCTGAACTTGTATCAAGCCTCTGATAGAGCATCAGTGTATTCACTCCTCCTTACAGCCTTCCTGCCGACCGAAGTCTCCATGCCGCTTAGCTCCTCCTCCCGACACGTTGCGTCACAGGTCACGTGACATTCTCAAGGGAATGAGCCAGTGACGCTTCAGGGAGGGTTTTAAAGCCATTCATTTGTTTACGGTCGCCATAGTGACTGGGCGGATTCATTCTTAATTTAAAAAAACACAGGCTTTTAAAGTACTTTATTAGACGGCTCCGAGGGTTTTCTCGATGGACTCGGCTTTCTTCTTCGTCGTTGCCGCCATTCGGGGGTCTTCTTCCGACTTCGGGGTTCTTGTCCCACTCTTCAGTTCTTCTTGCCTATAAGATATATTCTTTAGCAGCCCAGTTACAACACATTTCAAGAGCCATGTCCCAGGCCAGGGTTTGACAAATTTGCTTTGAATCTAGGAGCCAGTTAGAAAAGTTAGGAGCCAGTTTTTTTTTTTTTTTAGAGTGGTATGGATTGTCACCTCCCGGGGTAAGGCCATTCATTTTTACCCCCTATCCCTAACTCACAATGGAGCACCTAGTAAATAACTCCAATGTAACACTGTTACGTCAGGGTTATGGGCTGACCAGAAAGAGTAAGGCTAGCAACAGATGGAACTGGTTGGCTTAGGCAGGTGGCACTGGATTGGAACTGGCAGATGGCACTTGCTGGCACTGGCAGGTGGCACTGGTTTGGGACTGACAAATGGTACTGGTTGCCACTGGCAGGTGGCACTGGTTTGCACTTGGAACTGACAGATGACACTGGCAGGTGGCATTGATTGGCACTGGCAGGTATTGGCAGGTGGCACTGATTGGTGGTGGCACTGGTTGACACTGGCAGGTGGCACTGGTTGGTGGCACTGGCAGGAGATTGGCAGGTGACACTGGTTTGGAACTGGCAGTTGGCCCTGCTTGGTGATGGCAGGTGGCACTGGTTGTCACTGGCAGGTGGCACTGATTGGCGTTGGCACTGGTGGTGGCACTGGTTGTCACTGGCAGGTAGCACTGATTGGTGGCAGGTGGCACTGGTCACTGGCAGGAGGTACTGGTTGTCACTAGTTGGTGGCAGGTGGCACTGATTGGCGGTGGCACTGGTTGGCACTGGCAGGTAGCACTGATTGGCGTTGGCACTGGTTGGCACTGGCATGTAGCACTGTTTGGTGGCCCTGGTTGGTGGCAAGTGGCACTGATTGGCGGTGGCAGGTGGCACTGATTGGCGGTGGCATTGGTTGGCACTGGCAGGTAGCTCTGATTGGCGGTGGCACTGGTTGGCACTGGCAGTTGGCACTGGTTGTCACTGGCAGGTGGCACTGATTGGCGGTGGCACTGGTTGGTGTCACTGGTTGGCTGTTGCACTGATTGGTGGGGGCAGCTAACACTGGCGGTGGCACTGATTGACGGTGGCACTGGTTGGCACTGGCAGGTGGCACTGTTTGGCGGTGGCAGATGGCACATACACGTAGCGGTCCGCCCAGATCCCATTGGCTGGTGTTTGATAGGGGCTGGGTTTCGCCCACCCCGGCCGTGTCCCGCCCACCCCTGACATCAAGCTCAAATCTGACAGATCCTCCTCTTTTGCTCGTCAGTTTCACACACTCAGCGGCTCTGGCAAGTATCAAACGCTGCGCTGTGTGTGGAGGAGGACGGCGGTCAGTGTTAATGCACTGCTTGTTTGGGGCATCAATGTGAGTGGGCTGGTGGCAGCCTAGGCACCAGGGAGCGATTTCTGGTCGCCATGGCGACCTGGCACCTGGGTTTTGTCAAGCCCTGTCCCAGGCCAATGAAGGCTTTAGTGCCCCCAATCATATACTGCATCATGTGACAGGGGTGAGAGATGATGCTATGGGATTGGAAGGTTTAATATATAGCAAGTCCAGTAAACTTTTCCCCACATGTAGAAGGTCTGGTAGCAAGACAAATGCAGGAGGTGGTGGTATACGAAGTATAGTCCGATATTGTTGCAATATGGAGTCAAGTAACAACATTATGGTAACACACAGTTGTCCCACATCTTTGAAAATGGAAAATTGTGCTCCATCCCTACTTTGCAATTACAGTTACAGCAGGCAGTTAGAGCGCAAACTGGTGCTGATACTTGGGTGTAATCTTTTGACACCTATCTTAAATGATATGGCCAAGGTTTGAAATCTACAAGGGCTTCATATCTTGATGCTACTATATGCTGTTGATTATTTTCTTGAAGGAATTGCCTTCGGGAGCAGAGGCTAGATGAGAGCATGATGTGGGACTCTTTAAAGAGGAACAATGGGAGGAAGCACTACAGGCTGTACAGATGTGTTCTCTCAATGTTACACACAGACTATCACAGTTGTACATCCTTCTTAGGGCCCACCGTATGCCAGTGAGGCTTTTTAAAATGGGAGTGAGAGAGAATTCCGTATGTGCCAGGGAGCATGGGGGTTTAAATTTCAACTACTATGGTGATGCCCCAAGTTGCATCTCTACTGGGGAAAAACACTAGATACCCTTAATAGGGTATTCCAAGTCACTATTAGACGGGATCCCAAACCTTGCCTTTTGGGTATCTTGGACGACTTGCTGGTGAAAGATGTTACTAAGCAGGAGATAGCTCAAGCTCTATTTCAGGCTAGAAAACAAATTCTGCGGCATTGGAAATAACCCTCTCCTCCCACGTGGATACACTACGCCTAGAGAAGTACATATTCCAACACATCGGTTTGGTCGTCTTGGCTTGACGCCCCAGGGTTAACTCCCTTTGATCTAATTCTAGGAAGACTATTGTGAATGTGGTTACGGGTAAGGAGCAAAAGAAAACAAAGATGGGTATTTAAATACAGGTTTTTGTGATGATAATACGATATAGGAATGCCATACATATATATATATTGGATGTAACTTTTTTGGAACAATTATCTGATGTATGTTTGCAATCTTTTTCAACAAAGAAATTCTTTGAGTTACAAAGATTCAGTGTTGGAGGAGCCTGCAGATGATTTTTCTCCCGCTCACTTTTACACCTGAAGTGGAAGCTTCATGCAACTGCTGCCCTTTGCAAATTGTACTTCTTGATTCTCCTCAGTCTCAGTCGACCAATTTGAGTACAATAAGACCCGCTAAGTATAAAAAAAAGACATGCCCTGTTCATGTATGAAGAATGGAAAATCTATAAAGCTTAGATCACTACAGAAAAGCTTTATTCTATCCATTGGAAAAAGTCCCTAAAAAGTGTGTTTTTTTTTTTTCTTAGTTGATTCTGCAGTCTCGGTCTTAAAGTGGTTGTAAACCCTTTTAAAAAAAAATCCTGAAAAAAAAAAATCCTCCAAGGGCAAAGAAATATTGAGCTAGTATGCATAGCATACTAGCTCATTATGAATCACTTACCTGAGAACGAAGCCCCTGAAGCGGTCCTCCGTCTTCCTCTTCGCCGCTGCCATGGATCCCGGAGCGACTTCCTGGTCTTGTGGCTCCGGTGCTGTGATTTGCCGGAGCCGCGATGACGTCACTCCCGCGCATGCGCACGGGAGCCGACACTCGCGGCATATCGCCGATACTCGCGGCATGCGCGGTAGGCAGCGGTGGCTGTCTTCAAGTAAATATCTCCTAAACTGTATAGGTTTAGGAGATATTTCTTGGACTTACAGGTAAGCCTTATTTTAGGCTTACCTGTAGGTCAAAGTTGGTTGTAAGGGTTTACAACCACTTTAAACATCTCAGTGCACCAGTTAAAATTTTCCCTCATTTAAAAGATGCTGCAGATATAAAATTTAAGATGCTTCTGAAGGCTCTTTACTGTGCCAGGCCCAGCCCTGCAACTAGTTGATGCTCTAATTGTAGTATGCCCTGGATCACACTGGTTGTTTTAATTTGTGCCCTGTGCAGAAGTGTGTTTACCGGTACAAAGATGCCAGGAGTTGCGTGCATCTCTGTGCCAGTAGTCCCATAACTATCCACTGGAATGCAGTGACTGTTTGGACACAGCCAATGGGACATGCACCTGCACACATGTCCTATTGAGAGCAGCAGTTGTGTCCCAGTAGACAGCAGTGTGACTGCCAGCACAGGGATTTATGCAACACTTGTGCCCCTGTGACGGTATAGCTCAGCCCTGCACTGGGCACAGATTAAAATTCCCCGTGTGAACAAGGCTTATGTTAAACAGCAGTTAAGTGGACTAGGACAGCAAACAACCAAAATAGTCCTGTATCATTAGATCATGGTTTAATGGCAATTATCATCTTCTCTGCTGTTTTGTGAGGATGTCCTAAAACATTTCACATGACAAGTTCCCAAATTGTCCCTAACCTTCATTCACATGCACAGAATCTTGTAGCGTCTCTGCATTAAAATCAAATGTTTTTTAAATCCTTAAGCAACATTTGTTTTGTTATCAAATTGACTGTTAATTTTCATATGAATGTTCATATAAATATTTGTAATAACATCATTCCTTTAAAAATCTACTAGTGTATAGTTAACTTCAGATAGTCGTTTTCTACAGAAATAAATGGGGTGAGCTGTGTAGGGAAGATCAAGCCCAGATACAAAGTACCTTAATGTTTTAGAGAATGGCTTTATTTTTTTGCATTGCTTGTATATTGGAGGCCTCTCAGATTGACATCACCATAATTACATAAAATTTTCGCTTTTGCATAGTTGTCTCTTTTTTTTTTTCTTTTTTCACCTAATCAGTCTACTTTAAATTTGAAATCTTTTATCTATGATCCTTTGTGAATGTCTTGCAGCTGGGGTTATGTGCATCCGAGGTTGCTTAGCGTTCCTGAGTTATGTCATCATGCAGCTGAAATCTGGGTCAATCTAACAATTTTCAGAAGGAACCTCCTGATTTTTAAGGCTGAAAATCCAGGGAAGGTAAGAAGTATGTTTTGAATGAGTAAACCCCCTCAGGTTTGTCAGAAAACCTTTACTTTCCTTTCAGAATCAATATTTTATATGGGACACTATACTACAAAATACTCTAACAACTGCGGGCCATTGATTGCAACCAAGATTTGTTAATTTACACACACAAAGTATTTTTCCTAAAAAATTAATTTAAGACCATGTTGCAAAATGAATACACCCAATGAAAGTCTTAAGAGCAAAGCTGCATTTTAGACAAAATCCTAATTGCCAAGAATTTGGCTACAGGTGAGTCTAATTATTCATAAAACGGGTGTTCAGCAGACAGTTACTTATGAAGGGGATTACTTAACAAAGAAAACCCCTTCCCATTTCATGCTGTCAGCTCATGTAATGAGTGAAACAAATGTTCTTTAACCACTTAAGGACCGCCGTATTGCCATTGTATGTCATCGCAATGGCACAGGCAGGCACAAGCACGTACATGTACGTGCCTGCCTTCCAGCGGGTGGGGAGTCCGATCGGACCCCCTCCCGCTGGATACGGCGGTTCGGTTCGCTTCAGGAGCGATCCGTGATGAGGGGATGGCCGTTGGTTTCTGGCCACCCCCTCTGGATCGCTCCTGGCCAATGAGAAGCTTTGTGTATTGTATATACAGGAAGGAGGAAGTGATGTCATTCTCCTCGGGGCGGTCTTTTTGAATGGACTACGAGGAGAAGACTAAAAGTAGGTGCACCAAAACATTACTCTAACACATAGGTACACATAGGTACACAGTCGTCCCCCCCCCCCCCCCCGTCACAGTGTCACTGATTGCATTGATCATTTATTTACTGATCACTGCATTCAGTGTCAGTTGTAACAGTAAAAACTGTCAGGGCAGTTAGTGTTAGGTCCAGGGTAGCCCCCTACACCCCCAATAAAGGTTTAACCCCCTGATTGCCCCTAGAGTTAACCCTTTCACCCCTTTTGCCAGTGTCACTAAGCGATCATTTTTCTGATCGCTGCATTAGTGTCGCTAGGTAGCTAGTTATCTTTTTAGGTTCACCGCCAGGTTTTTATAGCGCTAGGTACCCCAATATACTACCCAATAATGGTTTTAACCCCCTGATTGCCCCTAGTTAACCCTTTCACCCCCTTTTGCCAGTGTCACTAAGCGATCATTTTTCTGATCGCTGCATTAGTGTCGCTAGGTAGCTAGTTATCTTTTTAGGTTCACCGCCAGGTTTTTATAGCGCTAGGTACCCCAATATACTACCCAATAATGGTTTTAACCCCCTGATTGCCCCTAGTTAACCCTTTCACCAGCGATCACAGTATAAGTGTCACTGGTGACGCTGGTTAGCCAGTTAGTTATTTAGGTTCCCCGTCAGGTTTTTATATAGTGCCAGGGACCCTCATATACTACCTAATAAAAATTTGAACCCCCTGATTGCCCCTAGTTAACCCTTTCACCAGTGATCACCGTATAAGTGTTACGGGTGACTCTGGTTAGTTTGCTTTTTATAGCATCAGGGCACCCACCATTTATTACCCAATAAAGGTTTAACCCCCTGATCACCCGGCGGGTGATATCAATTAGGTTTTAGGGTCAGGGTCTGTGTCGCCCCAGGCAGCGCTAGGTTAGTGCCAGTACCACTAACACCCACACGCAAAGCATAAACCTCCCGTAGTGGTATAGAATCTGAACAGATCAATATCTGATCTGATCAGATCTATACTAGCGTCCCCAGCAGTTTAGGGTTCCAAAAAAACGCATTGCTAGCGGGATCAGCCCAGATACCTGCTAGCACCTGCGTTTTGCCCCTCTGCCCAGCCCACCCAAGTGCAGTATCGATCGATCACTGTCACTTACAAAACACTAAACACATAACTGCAGCAATCGCAGAGTCAGGCCTGATCCCTGCGATCGCTAACAGTTTTTTTGGTAGCATTTTATATTTAAATTCGGAAGGCAGTGCTTGGTTTTCAGGGTCCCGTACGTGGCTAGGCTCCCAAAAAGTCCCCCACATGTGGTATCCCCGTACTTGGGAGAAGCAGCAGAATTTATTTTGGGGTGTAATTTGACTTATGCCCATAGCATGTGTGAGCAATATATCATTTAGTGACAACTTTGTGCAAAAAAAAAAAAGTTTGTAATATTCCCGCAACTTGTGGCAAAATATAAAATATTCCATGGACTCAACATGCCTCTCAGTAAATAGCTTGGGGTGTCTACTTTCCAAAATGGGGTCATTTTGGGGGGTTTTGTGCTATTTTGTCATTTTATGGCCTTCAAAACTGTGATGGGTAGTGAGGAGTGAAATCAAAAATTTGCACCCTTAGAAATCCTGAAGGTGGTGATTGGTTTTCGGGGTGCCGTGCGCGACTAGACTCCCAAAAAGTCCCACACATGTGGTATCCCCATACTCGGGAGAAGTAGCGGAATATATTTTGGGGTGCAATTCCACATATATAACCATGGCATGTGTGAGCAATATATCATTTAGGAACAACTTTTTTTTTTTTTGTCATTATTCAATCGCTTGGGACAAAAAAAAAAAAAAATATTCAATGGGCTCAACATGCCCCTCAGCAATTTCCTTGGGGTGTCTACTTTCCAAAATGGGGTCATTTGGGGGGGGGGGGGTTTTACTGCCCTGCCATTTTAGCACCTCTAGAAATGAGATAGGCAGTCATAAATTAAAAGCTGTGTAAATTCCAGAAAATGTACTCTAGTTTGTAGACGCTATAACTTTTGCGCAAACCAAAAAATATACGCTTATTGACATTTTTTTTTACTAAAGACATGTGGCTGAATACATTTTGCCCTCAATGTATGACTAAAATTTAGTTTATTCGATTTTTCTTATAACAAAAAGAAGAAAATATCTTTTTTTTCAAAATTTTCGCTCTTTTTCTATTTATATCGCAAAAAATAAAAATGGGAAGAAAAGGACGCAAATTCCGTTTGGGTGCAATATTGCATGACCGCGCAATTACCAGTTAAAGCAGCGCAGTGCGAAATTGGAAAAAGACCTCTGGTCCTTAAGGTGTTTATTGGTCCGGGGCTGAAGTGGTTAACCACTTGACCATTGGGCACTTAAACACCCTTAATAACCAGACCAATTTTCAGCTTTCGGTGCTCTCACATTTTGAATGACAATTACTCAGTCATGCAACACTGGACCTATATGAAATTTTTGTCCTTTTTTTCACACAAATGGAGCTTTCTTTTGGTGGTATTTAATCACCGCTGGGTTTTTTATTTTTTGTGCTATAAAAGAAAAATTACAGAAAATTCTGTAAAAAAATGAATTTTGTTTTTGTTTCTGTTATAAAATTTAGCAGATTAGTAATTTTTTCTTCATATATTTTGGCCAAAATTTATACTACTACATATCTTTGGTAAAAATAAGTACAAATTGGTGGATATTATTTGGTTATAGAGTCCACAAGCTATGGTGCCAATATCTGAAAATTTATCACACTTGAAGTACTGACGGCCTATTTCAATTCTTGAGACTCTAACATGCCAGAAAAGTACAAATACCCCCCAAATGACCCCTTTTTTGGAAAGAAGACATTCCAAGGTATTTAGTAAGAGGCATGATGAGTTTTTTGAAGTTGTCATTTTTTCCCACAATTCTTTGCAAAATCAAGATTTTTTTTTACTTTTTTTTTTTTCACAAAATTGTCATATTATCAGTTTATTTCTCACACACAGCATATGCATACCACAAATTACACCCCAAAACACATTCTGCTATTACTCCCGAGTACGGCGATACCACATGTGTGAGACTTTTACACAGTGTGGCCACATACAGAGGCCCAACATGCAGGGAGTGCCATCAGGCGTTCTGGAGCACCCAGGACAATTCTGACATTTCTCTCCTACATGTAAAAATCATCATTTATTTGCTAGAAAATTACATAGAAACCCAAAACATTATATATGTTTTTTTTTTAACAAACACTCTGGAGAATACAATGGTGGTCGTTGCAACTTTTTATCTCGCACGGTATTTGCGCAGCAATTTTTCGAATGCTTTTTTTTGGAAAAAAAAACACAGTAAAGTTAGCCCAATTTTTGCATAATTTGAAAGATGAAGTTACGCTGAGTAAATAGATACCTAACATGTCACTCTTCAAAATTGCACACGCTCTTGGAATGGCACCAAACGTCGCTACTTAAAAATCCCCATAGGCGACGATTTTTTTTACTGGTTATATGTTTTGATTTACAAAGGAGGTCTAGGGCTAGAATTATTGCTCTCGCTCTAACGTTCGCAGCGATACCTCAGATGTGTGGTTTGAACACCGTTTTCATATGTGGGCGGGACTTACGTATGCGTTCGCTTCTGCATGCGAGCACATGGGGACAGGGGCGCTTTAAAAACTTTTTTTTTTATTGTTCATTTTACTTTATTTCTTTTAGTTTGACATTTTTTTCCCCAAAAATACATTTTTTGATCACTTTTATTCCTATTACAAGGAATGTAAACATCCCTTGTAATAGGAATATGGCATGACAGGTCCTCTTTACAGTGAGATATGGGGTCAATAAGACCCCGCATCTCACCTCTAAGCTGGGAAGCCTGAAAAAAAAAAAGAAGATTCTGGCTTTGATCGTATTGGCGAGTCGGTAGAAGCACCAGAGGGCGGCAGGAGGGGGGGGGGGATGTCTATGGCTGGGTATCTCCGAGTATAGTGTTGCAGAGTATTGCATTGCAGGGTATTGGCGGGTGTTGCAGGGTATTGGCGGGTGTTGCAGAGCATTGCAGAGTGTTGATGGGTATTGGTGGGTGTTGCAGGGTATTGGCGGGTGTTGCAGAGCGTTGCAGAGTGTTGCAGGGTATTGAGGGGTTAAATTTCGGTGAGCAGCGATGTGGGCACTGCAGATGCAGCCCACAGCGCTGCTGACACCGATCTCTTCCCCCTCCGCTGTACCGATCGGTACAGAGAGGGGGCGGGAGGAACCGGCGTCATAACATGACGCCGGTTTGTTTACAAGTGATCACTCCGTCATTTGACAGAGCGATCACGTGGTAAACGTCCGTGATGAGCAGCCGTTTACCGTGATCCGTGATGGACCCGGCGGTCACGGATGCTCTCGAGTGCGCGCCCCAGGGGGGCGCGCGAGAGCGGAATTCTGGGAGGACGTCATATGACAGCCTCCCAGAGTTAAACAACCGCCCTGTAGCCGTCATTCGGCTATGGGCCGGTTGTTAAATGGTTAAAACAGTTCTGTCAAAATTTCGGATATTGTTATTGTGTACATGGAAGAGAGAAAATAATTTTTTGACACAAAAAAGGTGACGGCTACAATAAGATCAGCAAAGCTTTACTTATCAGTCAGAATACTGGGCAGCACAGTGGTGTAGTGGTTGGCACTCACACCTAGCAGTAAGAAGGGTTGCTGGTTCGAATCCCAACCATGACACTACCTGCCTGGAGTTTGCATGTTCTCCCTGTGCCTGCGTGGGTTTCCTCCGGGTACTCCGGTTTCCTCCCACAATCCAAAGACATGCAGGTAGGTTAATTGGCTTCTGTCCAAAAAATTGGCCCTAGTATATGAATGGGGACCTTGGATTGTGGGCTCCTTGAGGGTAGGGACCAATGTGAGTGTGCAATGTACAGGGATAGGGACAATTGTAGACACTCAATCAGGTTGAACTGGATGGACTGGTGTCTTTATTCAACCTAACTAACTATGAATACTGTAGCAAAAGTGATGAAGACTTTTAACAAAGATGGAACTGCAATCATCTCACAAAGACGTCCAGGCCATATACAGGAGTTAACTCCTCGACAGGTGTGTCTTCTGATGAGAAGGGTTGAAAAAATTGCCATGCAAGTTCATTGCAGTTAGCAAAAGAAGTAGGAAGCCAAACTGGAGTGATTGTTTCTCGTGACACAATACAGCTTACGCTGCAGAGGAATGGCATGCATGCGTGCTGTCCGAAGGAAGCCTCTCATAGAGCCTATTCATACAAAAACACAAAATTTGCCAGGGGCTATGCTGAAAAAGACTACAGGAACTCTGTATACTATGAAATGATGAGACCAAGATAAATGTTTGGCATCACAAAGTTGAAAAGTACAAAGAAAAAATTAATGGTATGATACATGGTGGTGGCAATGTCCTCCTCTGGGGCTGCATGAGTGCTGCTGGTGTTGGGGAGCTGCATTTAATTGATGGTATCATGAATTTACAAATGTATTGCTCTATTTTGAAAGACAAGATGCTTACATCACTCCATGCACTTGGTCGTTGTCCACTTTTCCAACATGACAATGACAATGATCCAAAACACACATCTAAGGCCAATGTTACATTTCTTAAGAAAAACGGGGTGAAAGTGACCATGATTCAGTGGCCAAGTATGTCTCCTGATCTGAACCCAATCAAACACCTATAGGGAATTCTGAAGAGAGAAGTTGAGCATTACTCTTCTTCCACCTTTCAATCTAAAAGAGGTCATTCTTGAAGAATGGAGAAAGATAGATGTAGCAATATGTCGCCAACTTGTTCATTCCATGCCTAGAAGACTTGGTTCTGTCCTTATAACATATGTAGGTCATACAAAATACTAGATGTAGCAGTAGCTTTTGTTGTGGGTGTGAAGATTTTGTAATCTGAGTTTTATATTATTAACCTTTCATGTAATGAGCTAAACAAATGTTCCATACAACTGTTTGTCAAAATTTTGGGAATTGTTCTCATGTTCATTGAGATATGAGTACACACCTCACATTTTTGTAAATATATATACACATACACAGTGGGGCAAAAAAGTATTTAGTCGGCCACCAATTGTGCAAGTTCTTCCACTTAAAAAGATGAGAGAGGCCTGTATACCTCAACCATGAGAGACAAAATGTGGAAACAAATCCAGACAATCACATTGATTTTTGAAAGAATTTATTTGCAAATTACAGTGGAAAATAAGTATTTGATCACCTACAAACAAGCAAGATTTCTGGCTCTCACAGACCTGTATCTTCTTCTTTAAGAGGCTCCTCTGTCCTCCACTCATTTTCTGTATTAATGGCACTTGTTTGAACTTATCAGTGTAAAAGACACCTGTCCACAACCTCAAACAGTCACACTCCAAACTCCACTATGATGAAGACCAAAGAGCTGTCGAAGGACACCAGAAATAAAATTGTAGACCTTCATCAGGCTGGGAAGACTGAATCTGCAATAGGCAAGCAGCTTGGTATGAAGAAGTCAGCTGTGGGAGTAATGATTAGAAAATGGAAGACATACAAGACCACTGATAATCTCCCTCAATCTGGGGCTTCACACAAGATCTCACCCTGTGGGGTCAAAGTGATCGCAAGAACGGTGAGCAAAAATGCCAGAACCACACGGGAGGACCTAGTGAATGACCTGCAGAGAGCTGGGACCAACGTAACAAAGGCTACCATCAGTAGCTCACTACGCCACCAGGGACTCGGATCCTGCAGTGCCAGATGTGTACCCCTGCTTAAGCCAGTACATGTCCGGGCTCATCTGAGGTTTGCTAGAGAGCATTTGGATGATCCAGAAGAGGATTTGGAGAATGTCATATGGTCAGATGAAACCAAAGTAGAACTGTTTGGTAGAAACACAACTCATCGTGTTTGGAGGAGAGAGAATGCAACCAAAGAACACCATACCTACTGTGAAGCATGGGGGTGGCAACATCATGCTTTGGGGCTGTTTCTCTGCAAAGGGAACTGGACGATCCATGTACATGAAAGAATGAATGGGGCCATGTATTGTGAGATTGAGTGCAAACCTCCTCCCATCAGCAAGGGGATTGAAGATGAAACGTGGCTAGGTCTTTCAGCATGACAATGATCCCAAACACACCACCCGGGCAACAAAGGAGTGGCTTCGTAAGAAGCATTTCAAGGTCCTGATGTGGCCTAGCCAGTTTCCAGATCTCAACCCCATAGAAAACCTTTGGAGGGAGTTGAAAGTCTGTGTTACCCAGCGACAACCCCAAAACATCACTGCTCTAGAGGAGATCCGTATGGAGGAATGGGCCAACATGCCAGCCAACAGTGTGCGACAACCTTGTGAAGACTTAAAGAAAACGTTTGACCTCTGTCATTGCCAACAAAGGATATATAACAAAGTATTGAGATTAACTTTTGATATTGACCAAATACTTATTTTCCGCCATAATTTGCAAATAAATTATTGAAAAAATCAGGCTATGTGATTGTCCGGATTTGTGTCCACATTTTGTCTCTCGTAGTTGAGGTTATTCCTATGATGACAATTGCAGGCCTCTCTCATCTTTTTAAGTGGGAGAACTTGCACAATTGATGGCTGACTAAATACTTTTTTGCCCCACTGTATATGTAGAAGATACAATTTTATTATCTCTTCATGTGACAACACTGAAGATGTAATTTCAGTGTACAAAGTAGTGTACAATGTAAACAATAAAGCAGCACATAGCCATTAATGTCTAAACCGCTGGCAACAAAGTAAGTGAAAATGTTCAAATTGAGCCCAATTAGCCATTTTCACTCCCCAATGTCATGTGATTTGTTTGTTACAAGGTCTTGGGAGTGAATGAGGAGCAGGTGTGTTAAATTTGGTGTTATCAATCTCACTCTCTCATACGGTCACTGGAAGTTCAACATGACACCTCATGGCAAAGAACTCTGAGGATCTAAAAAAATGAATTGTTGCTCTACATAAAGATAGCCTAGACCAGTGATGTCGAACCTTGGCACCCCAGATGTTTTGGAACTACATTTCCCATGATGCTCATGCACTGTACAGTGGAGTTGAGCATCATGGGAGGTGTAGTTCCAAAACATCTGGGGTGCCAAGGTTTGGTAATACTGGCCTAGAATATCAGAAGATTGCCAAGACCCTGAAACTGAGCTGCAGCACAGTGGTTTAACAGAACAGATTCCACTCAGAACAGGCCTCGCCATGGTTTGACAAAGAAGTTGACTGCACATGCTCAGCGTCATATCCAGAGGTTGTCTTTGGGAAATAGATGTATGAGTGCTGCCAGCATTGCTACATAAGTTGAAGGGGTGGGGGGGTCAGCCTGTCAATGCTCAGACCATACGCCGCACGCTGCATCAAACTGGTCTGCATGGCTTTCATTCCAGAAGGAACCCTCTTCTAAAGCTGATGCACAAGATAGCCTGCAAACAGTTGGCTGAAGACAAGCAGAATCAGAACATGGATTACTGGAACCATGACCTGTGGTTGGATGAGACCAAGATAAACTTATTTGGTTCAGATGGTGTTAAGCGTGTGTGGCAGCAACCAAATGAGAAGTACAAAGACAAGCGTGTCTTGCCTACCGTCAAGCATGGTGGTGGGAGTGTCATGGTCTTGGGCTGCACGAGTGCTGCGCCGGCACTGTGGTGCTACAGTTCATTGAGGGAACTATGAATGCCAGCATGTACTGCGACATACTGAAAATTCCTCTCCCTTTGGAGACTGGGCCACAGGGCAGTATTCCAACATAACATTCACCCCAAACACACCTCAAAGATGACCACTGCCTTGCTAAAGAAGCTGAAGGTAAAGGTGCCCAATTTGGACATTTTCACTTAGGGGTATACTCACTTTTGTTGCCAGCAGTTTAGACATTGTGTGTTGAGTTATTTTTAGGGGACAGCAAATTTACACTGTTATACAAGCTGTACACTTACTACTATTACATTGTAGCAAAGTATAATTTCTTCAGTGTTGTCACATGAAAAGACTATAATAAAATATTTACAAAAATGTGAGGGGTCTACTCACTTTTGTGGGATACTATGTATGTGTGTGTGTGTGTGTGTGTGTGTATGTATATATATATATATATATATATATATATATATATATATATATAAATTATTACTTTATTACTTTCACTGTTTCACAGTATTAATGAACGCCTTATAGTAGTGATTATCTGCTCTTTTTGTACTAGAAAGGGCTAATTTTAGTTTTTTTAACCCCATGATGACTGGTGATAAGAAAACAAGCATGCTGCTACTAAACGTCTTAGGCCTAGTTCGCACCTATGCCTTTTTTGGTGCTTTTTGCAGTTCATTTATCATGGTTTTCTATGGGACACGTTCACAGCTTTGCTTTTTTTCAGCCGCTGCATATTTGGGAAGGGTCAAGGACTTTTCTTAATCGTACATCATGAGACACATACCCATAGTAGTTACTGTGTGGGTTATAGGCCACCTTCAGGTGATGGACAGGTAAGTGGAGGTTTCTAAGGAATTTTTGAGTTTTCTTCTGAAATGTCTCCTTTAAAAAAAAAAAGTAACTGTCATGCCTGTATAGAGCACGTACCTTGTCATGTTTTCCTCAAAGATCACACTGTGCAGCATAAACAGCAGGCTTCCTTCCGGCGAGCAGCTCAGACCTCCAGTAAGCTTGGGGGGATTTTTTTCCGTTAATCACCCCCCACCTGGACAAAGCTCTGCCCTCTTCCTGGATAGGGTGAATCCAAAAATGATCGGCGATGTCGCTCCGTTTCTTTCACCGCCCCTGCATGGCAACTTGTTTCAGGTCTCCTCCTAGCCATCCCCTCCCCTTCCCGCACACTCACGCCGATCTCGTTGGATCGGAGGCCCGCACTCGCGCTGGAAACCCCTCTTTTGAAAAGAGAGGGGGGGCACGCGATGTGCCGGAAGGGGCGTGGGCTTAGCGCAGGTTTAGTATGCAGCAACGTCCAGCACGGAAGGTTGTTTAAAAACTCAGTTTTTTGCTGGCTGCAGATGTCGGAGGGACACTAGCAAAAAGGGGCATTTAAGAGGTTGGTGACACAGGCATTCCCTGACACATTTAATAATAGCAGCAGCAGTGGCTAGACTGTTGTTCAAGCAGTGGATGCAACTCTTCTGGTAGTACCTCTGCATTTGTGCATCGGGCTATGGTCAGAAGGGGGGCTAAAAACACCCCAAAAAAGGTCTCAAGATGGACTCCTTCAAGCTAAAAAGAAAAAAAAAAAAAAAAAAGCCTAGAACCATCTCTAAAAAAAAATGGCATCCTCCCCTGAGAGTTCTGAGGTGGCTGGTCTCTGCAGTAACAGACAGGGGCTGCAGTGTTGGAAACAGTTGCAACACCTGAAGGCGCAGGTGGCTTAAGCCATCTGCGCCTTCAGGTGTTGCAACTGTTTCCAACACTGCAGCCCCTGTCTGTTACTGCAGAGATTTTTTTTCCTCAACCATATCGGGGTTAGAGCAGAGAAATAGCGGCTTTAATCACATCCCAGAATGGGACTAAGCACGTCAAGTCTCCTTCTTTTACGAGGACCCTCAAACTGAGGAATCGGGGGCAGGTGATGATGAATTTCTCTCAGGGGACCAGGAAGAGGCCGATGACTCCTCTTCTGAGGGGTGAAATGCGCAAGGATCAGGTTCACAATCTGAAAGATTGATGGTACAATCTTACTGAATTGATCCGCTCCACATTCATGCTACCTTTAACTGAGTCGGTCGATGAGCCTACTTTTTGTTTGCGTTTGCTGAAGCCTCCCCAAGCTGTTCATTCTTTTCCTATCCATTCATTGTTAGAAAAGGTTATGTATTCTGAGTGGGATCACACAGATGAAAACTTTTTAGGAGGGTAAAGCTGTTTAACACTTTATCCCATGAAGGAAAAATGTAATAAAATGGGAAATTCCCGCAATTGATGCGGCTATATCCTCTATGAATAAAAGTTTGACTTGTCTGGTAGGCAATGCTCAAATGCTTAAGGATCCAATGGATAAGAAGTTGGAACTCCTATTAAACACTTTTTCTCTGGCAGGTTCAATAACTCAGCCTGTGCTGGCAGCAATTGGGGTATGTCGGTCCTTGAGAGGTCAGTTTAAACAGGTGCTCAATATTATTCCTGATCAGAAGGCCCAAGAGTTGGCAGAGCTACCAGGGGCGTTAAGTTTTGCAGTAGATGCTATGGGAGATTGTATTCTCCAGGCCTCACGCCTTAAGCTTGTGCTGGTGCATATGCTTACCATACTATGGTTGAAAAATTGGCCCGCCAAAGAGCCATGCAAAAAGCTCCTGGCTAGTTTTCTCTTTTGCGGTGAACTGCTGTTTGGGGATGATCCGGATAAATACAAAAAATTTCTAATGGTAAGACTTCCCTTTTGCCAGTTGGGTAAAGGAGTAAGCATATTTAATTTAATCAAGCTTCTTCTCCATAGCCAGGGGCATCAGCCTGCAGACAGTCTTGACAGCCTTCACCGTCAAGTTCAACCCCAGGGACAAAAAAGGTCCTGGGGAAGGAAGCCTACAAAACAAGGTACTAAGGCCTCCTTATGACGGGGCGCCCCCGCTCACTCGAGTGGGGTGAAGACTTCTGCAGTTCTCAAGGATCTGGCAGGAAGAGTGTTGAGACAAATGGGTGGCCTCCTCAATAACTATAGGGTACAAACTGGAGTTCCGATAGTCCCCATCTCCTCGTTTTCTCACATCAAACGTTCCCAGAGATCTAGGAAAAAAAGTCTCTTTCAAGCATTAGAGACCATATTTTGTCTCAAAATTTGATATTGGTGGTCCCCATGGAAGAGCAGGGATTGGGGTTATATTCAAACCTTTTCACGGTACCAAAACCAAATGGGGATGTCAGACCCATTCTGGATCTCAAAGATCAAAATAGTTTTTTGAATATCTGCTCATTCTGTATGGAGTCAATCTGATCAATAGTCTCCATTCTACAAGGTGGAGAACTTCTAGTGTCAATCAACATCAAGGATGCTTACCTCCATGTACCTATTTTTCCCACTCACCAGAATTATCTACGCTTTGAGATAGAAAATCTTCATTTTCAGTTTGTAGCTCTGCCTTTCAGTTTAGGTACTGCACCTTGAGTGTTTACAAAGGTCCTGGCTCCTCCTCTAGCCAGATTAAGGGCTCAAGGTACAATGATTCTAGCTTACTTAGACGAATCTGCTCTTTATAGAACAGTCGGTAGCCCGCTTAAACCGCTTTGGTCACCACAGCTACCTGGAGTACCTAGTTTGCATTCTCAACCTAGAAAAATCTTCCTTAAAACCATCAAGGAGATTGGAATACTTGGGTCTGATCATAGATACAGCTCAGTAGAGGATTTTCTTGCCCCAGGCAAAGACCAGTGCCATAAGGGAACTGATTCAGGTGGTCAAAGCAAAGAAAAATCCTTCTGTTCCACTTTGCATGAGATTGTTGGGAAAGATCGTGGCTTCATTTGAGGCCTTTCCTTATGCTCAATTTTGTTTGAGACTACTGCAAAACAGTATCCTATCAGCTTGGAACAAGAAGGTCCAAGCTGTAGACTTCCTGATGTGTATTTCAGTTGGTGGTTGATAGCCAAGAATCTGTAGAAAGGACAGTCCGGGGGGGCGTGGTTTGCCTGCTGAGGAAGATGGCCGCTTGAGTCTCCAGCTCCGTCAGACTGAGGCCTTCCTTTGTGTTTTTTTTTTTTTAGCGAATGAGGTGAACTTACCACCCGCTGAAATGGGGACCTCATCCCATGGCACTTGGGGATCCCGATCCCGCTCCCCGAGGGAACTGGACCACCGGAATAACCACCATATCCCTGAGATGTTACGAGCCCACAGAAACAACATGGCGGGTGCCTCCTCACACCATCTGCGGAACCCTTCAGACATTGTGCTCTCCCCCACAGCCCCATCCTTAGTGCAGCCGTCACTAAGCCCAAACCCACAAGCGCCTCAACAGCTGAGCCTCTCGGACCTCCGCACTGTGGCAGCGGACATTAAAGATACTTTGTCAGCAGCCATCTCGGATGTCCACCATGAAATCCAGGCGATTGCCGGCAGAGTACAGACTGTGGAGAATGTGACCAACCGCCATCAGACCACACTGACCACATTGGAAAGAACGACGGACACACATACCCTCTACTTGAGAGATCTCCAAAGACGCGTCGAAGATCTCGACAACCGAGGAAGACGGCATAATTTGAGGGTGAGAGGTCTGCCTGAAACAGACAATGAACGCCTGTCCCTGACTGTGCCAGCCATATTCAACCGCCTGCTGGATAAACCTGCCCAGTCTCCTATAGTGATGGAACGCATACATAGAGCTCTCAGACTTAGAGGCAAAGAGACTGACCCACCGCGGGATGTAGTTTTCTGTATTGTGGACTATTCGCTGAAAGAAGAAATCCTACATAATGCTCGTCTGAAAGGCGACATCGAGCACGACGGCCAGGCGATCCACATTTTCCAAGATCTGTCTGCAATAACACTGAAGAACAGCAGTGATCTCCGCCCGCTCCTGGAATCCTCCGAATGAAAGGAATACCCTTTCCGATGGAAGTTCCCATTCAGCTTACAGGCCTCCTGCACCGCCCTGTTGTGAATACCGGAGGAACTGGAGAACTTCTGCCACACCGTGGAAATTCCGTACGTGGATCTACCCAACTGGTACGCGGATTTCGCGCAGCAGCGGCCCACCTCACGTCGGGAGCAAGAAGAACCGATGGAGATACCTACAGCCTGCTACAGACTCCATCATTCCCCGTCCTCTCCAAGACAACACAAAGGACCGGCTCCGCACCGACAACATTGTGGCTCAGCGAATGGCCCTCTCCCTAGGAGGGACCGCTAAGCGGTCTGCTCCTGCTGCATGAGTGACCCGCACCCTGTTTTGGAACCTCTTCTTTTTTTTCCATCTTTGGGACTCACTTCGTTTTGCTAAGTATATTTTATTAAGTTTTTGCCCCTTGTTTTTATTTTTACTATGTACGTTCTCATGGCCTGGTTGGAGTCCCTATAGAGTTTAAACACTTCTGGCTAATGTGCAGTTGCGCTACGTTGCATATAGCCCAATGTGAAACCGTACTTAAACACTCATCTATGGGTTCCAGCGTTGCATCCCTCCCGCCCCTTCTTTTTTGGGGGTGGGCCAGTGCCCGTTTGGGTGGTATGCCCGATTCTGGAACAGAGTTGAGGATGGAAGTGACAATATGCTGGCCTATGCACGACCTCACGTAGCTGACCTCCTAGCCAACCATCTTCCGCCCCTGTTACCCACCGTGGATCTGCAACATTAAGAGGAATATCACATGGTTCGGGCGCGCCTTTCAAGACCCCACGGGCCGCGGAAGATATGGCCCACAACTTGGCTCAAAAGACCCCTACATACAGACTTTAGAAGCAGACCCAGCGTTCATGGACTTGATGAAGCCTGGGCCCATTGCCATTCAGAGAGCCCGCGATACAAATGGCATCTGTGAGTATTTAGGGACTCCCTTATAGTTAGTCATCAAAGACTTACTTGACGAGCAAATGATACTTGCCTGTCTTCCTTTTGTCTTTTCTAGGGTACTTTGCTATGAGCTCAAATGGGTCGGATGGTAGTCAATACTGTATATGCTAGCTCCTGTAACTCATTGTGTGGTAGAATGGAGATGACACTTGAAACCCCTGTAGTGCTACACCGGTACGGCGATCCCTCTTATAAATGCCTCTACCGTGTCGCTCGAGCAGAGCCGCACACACTAACAGCATTGTGGTTGCATAGACTACAGTACCTAGAGCTAACTGCTCCGTCCCCCGCACGATACGTTTGGTTAGATTGGTACCCATTCCACAGAGAGGACTCCGACCCTCCTCCTCATTATACATGGATCTGGATTTCAGGCCATGAAAAATCACACTGAGTATACACCACCTATTAGAACAAAGACCCCGCTGCTGTGTTCGTTGAGGGACAGCAACACAAACCGTAGCCGTTGATGTGCTGCCCATGGGCCTGGAAACCTCTAATTGCCATAAATATGAGGCTGATTTTGCCCATTTTAGAGCTGTAGATTATCCAGTAGCACCTGGTGTGGATGGGGGGACGAAATCTTACATAGGCATCTTACATGATTCCTAGTTCAGAGACCATCCTCTAATTCACACCTTGCCCAATACTTAAATGCCCTCACACAGGGCATCAGGAGGGCATTTACAGTCTAGCATAGGGACCTCCCCCCAGTGTACCCTCAATATATAGCACCCTCGTCTCCGATGACCGAAACTCCTTGAAATCACTTATGACTGTCTAGGGGCGGCGCATGCTCCTGTGATATGGGTTAGTTTAAGCACGGCTTCCTAAACTGGAAATAGACAGCCGCACTTTACGATAAACCGGGAAGCTACGTTATCTCCCATGTCTCCCTCTGTTTGCACCCAGATATCCCCGGAAAGATAGGGGATTTTGGTTAGCTGGTGAATGTACCCCATCAATACACACCCCCCGTGCTTTAACTGCTAAAGTTCACAGATAACTTCATAGTCTGACCACCTACCACTTTGTCTAGGTATTACGTTTTACTGTTATAGTTTAGTTAACGTTTACAAATGTTTGTTTATAAGAAGGTGCCGGGTCGATCATTACAAGGCAAAATGTGCTCCTGGTTATATTGCTCCATAGGCCCTATTGTTGCCACCAATAAGTTCCTTGTAACTGAAACGCCAACTTATATATTCTGTCTAGTTCTGCAATGCCACCACAGAACTGATCACTGGGTCGTTCTGCTAACTCACCCATCACTAGCTACTCCTACAATATATTCCCACCCATTCTCAGCAAGGCTTCCTAACAAGCCGACACATCAACCAGTTCTCACTTATTCCCTTAAGAGGTTCTCCTTATACAGGCATACTACACCTCCACATTACCACGAGGCCAAAAGTCTGACGGTCTACTCTTGTTATATTTTTCTCACTGCATTACCACCACCCACGCGGTGGACTATTCATTCACACCAATAATACTTGTTAGCTGCTTCCACACAGATCCATCGAACTACACCGACGTCTTGTACTATTAGTAGAGGTGAGTGAAAGGTCACCTATAGTCGGTATTTAACCATCTACCCACTTATACTCTTGTCTCCCTGTTTTCTACCCTTATATCAGCCCCTCCCAAATCTCCCCTCCCCCCCTTCGCCAGCTCCGAACCCCGGACCCTCACCTACTTTTAGCTTATTCTGATCCTCGCATAACCAGGCCCTATGGCAACCATGCGGGGGGGTACCGGCGAGCCCAGGCTCACCTTAACCTCCCTCAACGTGAGAGGGCTAAACACGCCTGAGAAAAGACGCCAACTGCTATTACAGATGCAGAAAACCAAGGCCGACCTCCTGTTCCTACAGGAAACGCACTTTTGAACAGATGCTATCAATGTGGCATACCATGCAACAAATCAAGATGCAAAGTCGAAGGGCGTATCGACATTGTTTGCCAAACATTGCGAGTTCCACTTAATTGATAAACTGGAGGACCCCAAAGGCAGATTTCTTTGTCTAAAAGGAACTTTGAAGGGAAAACTCTTTACCCTAGCCAATATCTATGCCCCGAATACCCAGCAGATAACGTTCTTCCGGAAAATTGCACAAGCCCTGACCCCCTTCGCTGAAGGCACTCTGATCCTTGGAGGGGATTTCAATATACCACTGAACCCGCTTCTAGATACCTCCAATGGGAAATCTTCCTTGCCTTACGCGGCACTCCGCTCCATTAAAACCCAGTTGCAAACTTGACTTCTGCACGACACCTGGCGTACCCTCCACCCTCTGGACAAAGATTTTACATTCTTCTCCGCTCCACACAACAAGTACTCACGGCTAGACTATTTTTTCATCACCCAGAAAGATCTCCACCTAATCCACCACACATCTATTGACCCCATGATCCTTTCGGACCATCATCCAATCTCTCTGTCCATTTCCATTCCCGACGTACCCAAGCGTTCCCCAATTTGGCGTCTGGATCCGTCCTTACTCACGGACCCGACGGTTCTAGCAAATGTCAAAGCCCGCATCCAACAGTAATTTAGAGAAAATAAATCCTCCGATACGTCACCTCTAACGAATTGGGAGGCCCGCTAATGCGTTATCTGAGGCACCCTTATAGCGGCAATGGCTCAACTGAAAAAATAGCGACAAAAGCGGTTCCAGAAACTGACTAGCAAAATCACGTCGCTTGAAAAAGCACACAAGCAATCATAAGCTCTTCAGTCCCTTGAGGCGCTCACTTGAGCCAGAAATGAAATGCTAGACTTATTAGAATGTATTTTCATTGTATTTGTTTGCCTATCACAAAAATACTTTTATGAATTTGGCAATAAAGCCAGGACGGGGCTGGCTAGAGCACTCCAGGGAAAAAAAAGCTGCGACGACAGTACACTCATTAACGGATGCGTCGGGGCGTAAACTGACGTCTACTCCTGACATAGCTTCCCAATTTGTTTCGTTCTACCACAAACTGTACAACCTGACCTCGACTGACCGCCCACCACTGCTCAGGACAGACACGACTTGATCACAGACTTTCTAAATCGGCACATCCCCACAAGAATCTCCGACGAGGACTATCACACGCTTCAAGAACCCATAACGACCGCAGAAGCAGAAAAAGCCTTATCCCAAATGAAACCAGCCCGGGTCCTGATGGTCTGACGACAGGGTATTACAAAACGTTTTGTGAACTACTATCCGATCATTTCTTAGCAGCATTTAACTCGTGCACAACGCCGCAAGCCCCCCCCCCCCCCCCCCCCCGAGAGATCTACTGATTGCACACATCTCCGTAATCCCTAAACCAGGCAAGGATGCGTCACGAGTTTCCAACTAGTAGATTTAAAGTGGTTCGCAAAAATTTTAGCTAACAGACTCCTCCCTCTCCTCCCAAACACGATTAATTTGGACCAGTTGGGATTCATTCCAGGAAGGGAAGCGAGGGATAACACCCTTAAAGCCCTGAACGTCCACCATTGGTTACACTCCCAAAACAAACATGGATTCTTCTCATCCCTTGACACTGAGAAGGCGTTTGATATTCAGCCCCCTAACCCCCTTGAGACTAAACCCTGAGTTTACCCCGGGCATGAATAAAGATTTCTTGACCACCATCTGGCCTCATGATACCACACAGGCTAGACAATTTTATGAAGGAGACCGTTTGCGCTCTTACGAAGCAATCGCAGTTATGTCCCAAACAAACTCATTCCCCTTCTGGACATGTGTACAAATAAGGCACTTTGTTCTGTTCACAAACTGCACCGCTACGTCACCTCATCTCGATCACATACGCGCTCCTTTCTAAAAATCAACCCGCCACACACGACTGGACTAAACAGAAATGGGACCAGGATCTCACCTAGACCCTGACTCCAGGACAGCGGGATACCATTTATACATTTACCCATAAAGGCTCCCTCAATACTTATACGCAAGAAAATGCATATAAAATACTGACATGTTGGTACAGAACTCCCCTCAAACTACAGAGACTGTTTCCTAGCCTCTCCCTGCAATGTTGAAGGTGTTGTGATGGGGTAAGATCATACCTTCATATTTGGTGGACGTGCCCCAAACTCTAGCCGATTTGGGTGGAAGTTCATCGACTGATTAAACAAATAACTACATATGACCTTGCCTTTACCCCAGCACAATTCCTTTTGAACTTGCCCTCAATCTCTACCAAGGCTTACTTCCGATTGTTAGCTATGCATATGGTAAACGCAGCCAAACTCTGTATCCCTGCCAAATGGCGCTCACCCAAACCACCTTCCACAGTAGATTGGCTTGGGAGAATCAGCAAAACGGCAGAAATGGAAGAGCTAATCCATCAGGCGCACGATCGACGTAACACATTTACCACGACCTGTTGGTCCATTTCATAACCACTCCTGAATATCAAAGACTTGTTCACTCAGGCTTGCCTGGGGGACGGAGCTGACGAAGGGTCCCTAACACTCTCATCACCCCCCCACCCTATCCTTTCATTATCCAAATATATCTAGACCCATCATCACTCATCTTGTCTGAATAGGCAGCAACTAGGACCCAGACAACACCTCCTCTGGTTCTAGCTCTCAACAGAGCTGAGCTCGTCCTACCTATTGATTACACAAACCATGATATCCCCCTAAGATGCTATTTCTGGCATTACATATGGTACCCCTAAGCCCGTTTTCCTGCTGATTCCGTAGATGAAACGGCGTTGTATCAACAGGTACAAAGTACGGTTCATCTGTTTACTCACGTGTACTTGAGATCACTTAGAAACGTAGATACCCCAACTTAGCCCACTACTGGCTTGCAAACACGTAGGATTTATAGAATATGCACCATATCTATGAACTGTTCCGATAATGGTACCTTAACCTTTTTAGCCGCAAGACTTGATAAATACTGCTAATGTATTATGCTCTTGTCTTGGAACTCTGTATTGCTTTACTGACAGAACGTCTGTATTACTTTTTGGATGTTATGTTATAAATCTTCAATAAAAAATTTCTTTAAAAAAAGGACAATCCTTCCTACCAGTTAACTGGAAGGTGGTAACAACAGATGGCAACCTTTTGGGTCGGGGAGCAGTCCTGGAAGAGGCAACTGTCCATGGGAAATGATCCAAATCAGAAATGACCTTGCCCGTCAATATTCTAGAGATTCGGGCAGAGGCCCTGGACGTTCAGGCTACGGAATTGTCCTGTCAGGATCCAATCTGACAATGCCACAGCAGTGGCCTATATCAATCACCAAGGGAGCACGAGAAGTTGTGTGGCCTAGAGAGAGGTGAATCATGTTCTAACTTGGGCAGAAAGCAATATGCCTTGCCTATCGGTAGTCTTTATTCTAGGAATAGAGAATTGTCAGGCGAACTACTTGAGTCGCCAGCAGTTGTTCCTGGGAGAATGGTATCTTCACCCCAACATCTTTCTGACAGTATTTCAAAAATGGGGAATTCCGGACGTGGCTCTGCGTCCAGGTTCAACAAAAAGATCAATAACTTTGTGTTGAAAACAAAACATCTGCTGGCATGCGGAATAGATGTCTTGGTATTCCCGTGTAATCCGTTTTCACTGATTTATGTATTCCCTCCTGTTCTGCTGCTTCCACGACTTCTTCACAGGATCAAGCAGGAAGGGAAGTCTTGTGGCCCAGGAGATCTTGGTATGCAGAGATCGTAAAGATGGCTGTAGGGGTTCCATGGACCCTACCACCAAGTCCAGACCTTCTCTCACAAGGTCTGGTATTCCATCCTACTTTACAAACGATAAATTTAACGGTTTGCCTATTGAGACCCACATTCTAAAGAAGCATGGGCTGTCAGGTTCAGTGATGTCTACCTTGGTTAATGCAAGGAAGCCGGTGTCTTGTAAAATAGTGTCCTCCATCAGATAGTGTCCCCTGCGTACTGCGCATGCGCAGTACACAAACGGATTCCGAAAATTGCAGAGGATGAACGGCGCCTGCGCCGTGAGTCCAGGTTCTAGCCCCACTATCCAAGTGGACATAGAGTTAGAATAAAAAAGAGCCGAGCGCAGCGAGGCCGAGCCCGAAGCGTGGCGAGCGAAGCTCGCCCGCGAGGGGCACTCTAAAACTCACAACCCTATGTCCGCTTGGATGGTGGGGCTACCACCTCCACTCACGGCGCAGGCGCCGTTCAGCTTCGGAGATTTTCCGAAGCTTCGTCTACTCCGTACTGCGCATGCGCAGTACGGAGTGGACACTATGTGATAGCCGGACTCTATACGGCAGAACACCGGCCTCCAGAGTCATATATATATATATATATATATATATATGTCTTCCAGACTCTATAATATATGTCCTAGGTAGAATCCTTGACTTTCTACAGATGGGGTTAGGAATGAAGCTGACCTTGAGTACTGTCAACGACCACTTGCTTCGCATTCTTTGGTTCATAGCTTTATTCAGGGAGTAATGCGGCTTAATCCGGTTACCCGTGAACCCTTGCAACTTGAATTTGGTTCTGTCGGCATAACAGAAACAGCCTTTTGAGCTGATATGACGTTTCCTTGGTCCTCCTCACAAGGAAACTAGTTTTTCTGGTAGCCATATTTTCTGCAAGAAGGGTATCGGAGTTGTCTGCTCTTTCTTGTAAAGAGCCATATTTAATTATTCACAAGGATAAGGTTGCATTACGTCCTCATCCTAATTTGCTACCGAAATTAGTAATTTGTTTTTCATCTAAACCAGGATATTGTGCTGCCTTAATTTTTCCCAGTACCCTGTTCAGTGGAAGAAAAATCACTACATTCTCTTGATGTATTGAGAGCTGTCAAAGTCTACTTGAAAGCGACTGCTCAGATTCGGAAAACAGATATTTTGGGTTTGACAAGTAATTGTTCAAGCTTATGGTTTAAAGAGGACAATTTCACCTTTTTAAATTAAAGTACATTCCACCAGGGCTGTTAGTGCCCGGGCAGTGCATCACCAAGCCTCCATGGCTCAGATCTGCAAGGCCGCAGATACATTTATCAGATTCTATCAAGTAGATGTAAAAGGCCATGTGGATATCGCCTTTGGGCGCAGTGTGCTGCAAGCAGCGGTATAAGCCCTCTGATCTCATGGTGCCCTAATTTTGTTGTCTTCCTCCCTTCAGTTGGCATTGCTCTGGGATATCCCACATAGTAACTGCTATGGCTCTGTGTCCCGCGATGTACGATTATTAAAATAGGATTTTATAACAGCTTACCTGTAAAATCCTTTTCTTTTAAAGTGCTTGTAAACCCTTTACAAACCATTTTGACCTACAGGTAATTAAGGCTTACCTGTAGGTCCAAGAAATATCTCCTAAACCTACACGGTTTAGGAGATATTTACAAAAAGACAGGCACACTGAGCACGCCGCAGATAATGGCAATATGCCGCTCTTGGCGGCTCCTGTGTGCATGTGCTGGAGTGACGTCATCGCTGTTCCAGCGAATCACAGAGCCGGAGCATCGAGACCCGGAAGTGACTCTGGGATACATGGCAGTGATGAAGAAGGACCACTTTGGGTGCTTCATTCTCAGGTAAGTTATTCATAATAAGCTAGCATGCTAGTATACTAGCTCATTATGCCTTTGCCTTGCAGGTTGCATTTTTCTTCTTTAAATGTCAGTGCCTTTACTTCCTCTTTAACCACTTAAGGACTGTCTCACGTCGATGTACGTCAGCAGAATAGCAAGGCTAGGTGTCGCAGATCAGCTGTGAAGCTGATCTGTGTCTCACCTTTACTGCAGTGGGTCGGCTGGCATCTGTTGTCCACTGTCAGGTGTTCAGCTCTGTGCACTCTGCAGCTATGGGTGTCACCGCCCTTCACCTGTTGCCTAATATGTTTCCTTCCTGCTACTTCCTGTCCAGCCCCTCATGTGCTTCTCTATTTAAATCCCTTCCTAACTAGCTACCATTGTTTGAACAAAGTTTGTTTCTGAAGCTCCCCTGTGTAACCTGTTTTACCTGACTTCTCGTGAACTGATCTTTTGTGTACCGACCCTGCTTGTCCTGATTACGTTGTCTACAGCCCGCCCTGACCTTGGCTCACTATCTGACTTTCCTTGCTTCATCCATCCATCCTTGTCTACAGTGTCTTCTGATACTTCCCTAGTGAGCAGGGTGAACCCCGGGTCGTGACCTGGGGTCAGCATGCAGTTAAGTCCAAACCTTCGTGAAAAGGTCCCTGGCGGAACACCGGCTGGCTCTTAGATTCCACGCCCTGGGGGATCCCATGTCAACTGCTCGCCTGTGAGTTCACTGTAAGTAGTACCGTGACACTAGGCACAAGCATGTACCTGTGTACGTTGCTCTTTAAGTGCCCACCTGTGGGTCAGAGAGGGCGCCGCCAGCGGCGCGCTCCCGACCCGGCCCTGAGCTCCATGGCCAAGGGACCAGCGGACCCGATCGCCGCTGGTGTCCCACGATCGGGTCACAGAGCTGAAGAACGAGGAGAGGTCTGTGTAAACAAACCGCTCCCTGTGCTTCCTACTGTGGCTGTCACCGATCGTCTGTTCCCTGATATAGGGAAAGATGATCAGTGACATCACATGCCAGGCCACACCCCCCTACAATAAAAATAAAAACACATAACGTCATACATAACCCCTACACTGCCCCCTAGTGGTTAACTCCTTCACTGCCAGTGTCATTTACACAGGAATTGGGGCATTTAAATAGCACTGATTGCTGTATAAATGACAATGGTCCCAAAAATGTCCGATGTGTCCACCATAATGTCGCAATCACAATAAAAATCGCTGATCGCCGCCATTACTAGAAAAAAAATATTAATAAAAATACTATAAAACTATCCCCTATTTTGTAACCCCTTTAGTTTTTCTGCAAACCAATCAATAATCACTAATTGCAATTTTTTTTTTAAACAAAAATATGTAGAAGAATACATATCGGCCTAAACTGAGGAAAATATGTTTTTTTTTTTTTTTTTATATATATTTTTTGGGGATGTTTATTATAGCAAAAAGTAAAAAAATATAGCATTTTTTTTTTCAAAATTGTCTCTAGATTTTTGTTTATAGCGCAAAAAAATAAAAACCGCACAGGTGATCAAATACCACCAAAAGAAAGCTCCATTTGTGCGAAAAAGGGACGCCAATTTTGTTTGGGAACCACGTCACACGACCACGCTATCGTCAGTTAAATCGACGCAGTGCCGAATCGCAAAAAAGGGCTTGGTTGCAAATTTGTCTGGGGCTTAAGTGGTTAATTACATCACGGGACACAGTGGTCCCTCCCATCTTTCTGGTATACACATATATTGCTTTGCTACAAAAACTGAGGTACTCTTAGTAGTGGGTGGGGTTATATAGGGAGTGGATTTCCTGTCTTTAGGTGTGCCAGTGTCCATCGCCTGAAAGTGGCCTATAACCCACATAGTAACTACTATGGCACTGTTTCCTGTGATCTACTTCAAAGAAAAGGATTTTACAGGTAAGCTATTATAAAAATCCTGTTTTTTCAACACCGAACTGTGTTTTTTTTTTTTTTGTATTTTGGTTCAGTAGACTTCAATGGAGAAACTGCAGAACGGCATGTAGTGCTTTGTTTCCGCGATTTGCATTTTTTAATCTACCCAATAAAAAATCGGCCAAAAAAAAATTAAATATGCAAATGCAGATTGCAGCAAAAACACACTGCAAAAAGCACTGCAGAAACGGATCAAAAGAAACCTGCATAGGTGTGAACCAAGCCATATGTGTATCGATTTTCGGACGAGAATATTCATTATGAAAAATCTTTGTACATTTGCTGAATGAAAGAATGTCGTTTTGAAAATTTCAGTTTTAACATTCAATTTTAAAAATGAATGTCGTTTCTAAACGAAAACCACATGAAGTCTGAAAATTCCTTTGACCAAGAAGTTTTCCATTCTGCTTCTTCAAATTTTTCCGTCACTGTGGTTGAAAACTAACATCAGTTTGACCCACTAAACGCAATCGCTCCACAGAGAACCAGAATGAGGATCTCCGTTCTGACGGGGGTAAAGAAGAGAGATCTGCTGTTCCTAGTGATCAGGAACCAGCAATCTCTCTCCTCCTCTGCTATTTCTCTTATATTCACCGACTGGCACAGCTCCTCTCTGTAACTAAATGGGTTTGTTAGCCTGCCATTAGGAAAACTAGGCAAAAATTGTAACACAATACACAGAACTTTAGTCCCACCCCGGGAGGCAGACCCTGTGCTAACAACCCTCCCTGCTCCCAGGCAGAACTCCGTTTTATTTTGCCTAGTGAAGGAAAATGACCTAGGAACCCTGCGGGCCCTTTGGTCCATTTTTTTGTGATGCAGGTTTGATGTTTTTTGCGCAAGATGAAAGATCCTGTGATCTTCTATCAACTGCCGGCTGGGTGACAGGCTGGTTAAGTTATCCTTGTAGTCTCCCCAGTCTGGCCATCGAGCATCTCAGGCAGTCAGGCCGCAGCTAAGGCTCGGCAGGCCACAACATACCTCAGCTCCAGAGGTGGTCGGTGAGCTTCAATGCTCCGGGGTATACATATGACCAGGCTACTGATGTCTGGATCACAGTATACTGGGCCAGCAGCTACCCTGTAACTGCGCAGGAGTAGGTCTGTGATGGAATGTCTCCCAGCTCTTCAGGACTAGTAAGTAAGGCTCTCCCTGCTTCGGTGGGGTGAACAGCTGGGAATTCCCTGGGAGGTCGATTCGGGGGCCACCCTTCTCTTCTCTCCCACATCCCTATCTCTCCTTGTGGGTGGCTGCATGTGCTGCGGGCGGTGTGTGTGTGGGGTTCGCTGGGTCTCTCACCTGTAGGGGGCTCTGTGTGGCTAGCGTTTGTCCTGGTCCCGGTCTGGGGGGTCCCAAAAGGTGTCTGTGGAGGTGTTCTTGCTGAATGCAGGCAGCGCTGTTCTGTGATTTTTATTTTTTTTTCCTGTCACCTCATGGCGCTGTCCGGTGGCCATTTTGACTGTGGGCAAAGCAGGTTCCCCTTGTGAGCCTCAGCAGCCATTTTCTATAGGATTTTCCTATTAGTTGCATTGGTGGCCATTTTTTTTGAAGCCCGAGCGCTCTTTTCACCGCAGTTCTCTTGTGACAGCTTTACATGTGCTCTCACATGCTGTTTCCTGTGTCCATTGTGTATACAGGACGCTGTATGGCTCTTCCCTGAATGCTGGTGCAGCTCTGCAGATCGTTTCACCGCTATTCTATACAGCTGCTGCCGACACAGTTTCTTCACTCTGCAACTGGGTAACCTCCTAGGGACTACAGGCATGGCTAGTAACATTCACAGAACGCCCCAGGGTGGTGAGTCTGGCGCTAGGTAACCCCCCCTACGCGGTGGCAGCAGGAGGGTGGGACCTCCACTGTCCTAAGTCCCCTTGCAGGTGGCAGACAGGGGGTAGGGTCAGCATGGCTTCAGAAACTGGTGTTTCTTCCCCCGAAATCCAGGCTATTGCAACCGGGTCACCTGCGGATAGAGATGTGCCCATGGACACCCTGACGGCGATCCTTAACTCTTTTGTTGCTAAAATAGAGGTGGTGCATAGAAGGAAAGGTGCGCGTAAAAGGCCCCTACCCCCGTCCTCTGGGGAGAGCTCTGATGCAGACTCGGGCCCTGCTGCGGCTGGTGACCCCTGCTCTGACCTATCAGACGAGGCTGACCAGGACCATTCGGACAGTGAGGATGATTCTCGTCCCGGTCCGGGTGCGACAAAGCGCTTGTTGGAGCACTTATCACAGCTGTGCGTGATACCCTGAAGATTCAGGAGCCAGCGGATCCCTCTGCTGATGTATCGTCCCTTTTGGGTCCCGCAAGCCAGCACGTTCACCTAAGGTGTTCCCGTATTTGGCTTATTTTGACAAGTTCATCTACAGGGAAATGGGGTCGGCTGCAAATGACCTTTTCGGTCCCCAAAAACATGGCGGTGCCTTACCCCTTTGAGGGAAGGCTTCTCAAGAAATGGACGGCTCCTCCGGTAGTGGACCCCCCAGTATCCAGGTTAAATAAAGTAACCATGATCCCGATAGAGGGGACTCCTGCATTCAAGGATCCCACGGACAGGAAGGCCGAGGCAGTGGCTCGTTCCTTGTTTACGGTTGTGGGGTCAGCCATGCAACCAGTACTGGCATCTGCACTGGTGTCACAGACACTGACTGAGTGGGCAAGACTTTTGCACCGCGAATTGGGAGAGCAAAACGCCTCCCCGGTCTGCGTGGGACTAGCAGACCAACTAGTGAAAGGCCTTAAGTACATTTGTGATGTGGCCCTGGATACTCTCCCTCTGTTATCCAGGGCTTCAATGTCAGCTGTGGTGCTGAGGCGCCTGATTTGGCTTAAATGCTGGTCTGCTGACCAGGCATCCAAAAAAGCCGTGACAGATCTTCCCTCCCTTGGCAACTGGCTCTTTAGAGCTTCGTTAGATGACATTATTAAAAATGCCAAGGATGGTAAGAGTACACTACTTCCACAGGCCAGGAAGGCTAAGGAGCCACCTTGCAGGCAAGGGTACTCCTTTTTTTTTTTTTTTTTTTTTTTTCCTCTCACAAGCAGCTTTTTTGTCCGCCCGGTGCTTCGAGAAAACGTTCCCAGCCCGACAAGATGTCCACGGACGGTCAAAATCGTCCCTGGAACCGCAAGCCTAACAAGCTTGCGAATAAAAGTCCTACTGCATGTAGGTTTGCCCCCACCTGCCTATGGTGGGGGGGTCGCCTTTGGGAGTTTTCAGCCCGGTGGACCTCCCGGTTATCCGACCAATGGGTCTGCAACCTGATTTCCACAGGCTATAAGTTAGTTTCTCTTGGCCACCAAACAGATTCTTCCCCTCCAGCATACCCGTGTCCCCGGTTCGCTGGGAGGCCCTGCTAGGGACAGTAAGGGACTTGCTGAATCAGGGGGTGATTGTACCAGTTCCGGAATCGGAACGCTTCCAGCTTCAGCATGGAATCCGTTCGCTCAGAAGTCGCTGCACTCCATCAAGGGGACTCCCTGGCGTCTTTGGATATCCAGGATGCGTACCTGCACATACCCATATGCCTTCGGCATCAACAATTTCTGCGTTTGGCAGTCGGGGAAGCCCATTGCCAGTTTGTGGCTCTTCCCCTTGGCCTAGCATCAGCCCCCCGAGTCTTTACCAAAGTACTGGCTCCAGTATTGGTGTTGCTGCGACAACGCGAGATCACGATCATGGGTTACCTAGACGATCTCCTCCTGAGAGCATCTTCCACCTCAGAATTAGAGGAGGATGTGGCAATCACCATGCAGACTCTGCGAGAATTTGGGAGGCTGTTGAACCTAAAGAAGTCGGTGGTTGTGCCGACCCAGCGTCTGGAGTACCTGGGTTTACTATTGGACTCCAGGGAAGCGAGGGTCTTTCTCCCCTCAGACAAATTGCAGACTCTCAGATCTGTGGTCAAACTACCGATGAACCGTAAGTGGTTGTCGATCCGTTTTTGCATGCTAGTACTGGGGCTCATGGTAGCCTCCTTCGAGGCAGTACCTTATGCCCAGTTCCACACCAGAGTCCTGCAGAAGGAGATTTTGCCAAACTGGGACAAGTCTCCGTTGTCCCTGGATCGACAGGTCCAGGTGAGCCAGCCAGTCAGGGACTCTCTGGTCTGGTGGTTGAGGTCCCCGGTGATTTAGTCCGTAAAATCGTTCTTTCCTCTGAAATGGACGGTGATCACTATGGACGCCAATCTCTCAGGCTGGGGTGGAGTGATATTGATTCAGTCGGCTCAGGGCCTCTGGTCGACGGACTAATCCAGGTTGCAGATCAGTCTGCTCAAATTGAGAGCAATCAGGCTGTGCCTCCACACGTGGTCGACGTGTCTTCAAGGATGTCCGACCAGGATACAGTCAGACAACGCCACGGCTGTGGCATACATAAATCACCAAGGGGGTACAAGAAGCTCAGCCGCTGCTCGGGAGGTCGCTCACATACTTCGGTGGGCAGCCATTTAAATTCCAGGAGTGGAAAATTGTCAGGTGGACTATCTGAGTCGTCAAATGCTGTACCCAGGAGAATGGACGTTGCATCCAGAGATATTCAGGCTGCTGTGCCTGAAATGGGGCACACCAGATGTGGATTTATTGGCCTCCCATCTCAATTGGAAGGTGCCGAGATTCGTGTCCAGGACAAGAGATCCGTGGGCAGACGCATCGGACGCACTGGTGGCTCCGTGGGATCAGCACATGCTGATCAACGCCTTTCCTCCACTAAAACTGTTTCCAAGTCTGCTTCGCAGAGTGGAAGCTGAGGGGATCCCAGTAATCCTGGTTGCCCCAGATTGGCCTCAGCGGCCCTGGTACGCAGACCTGGTGCGTCTGGTGGCAGACGCTCCCTGGCGACTGCCGCTGCAAGACGACCTCCTAGCTCAAGGTCCAATCTTTCACCCTTCTTTACCATCACTGGCTTTAACGGCATGGCTATTGAGAGTCAGGTGCTGAGGAACCGGGGTCTGTCTGACTCTGTGATTCCAACTATGCTGAGGGCACGGAAATCTTCTTCACGGAAGATATACCATCCTATCTGGAAGCCCTATATCTCCATGTGTAAAGAAAAAGGGTGGCATCCACGCTCCTTTTCTATATCCAGGATCCTGCTGTTTCTTCAGCAAGGAGTAGACCAGAAATTGGCGTTGAGCACCATTAAGGGGCAAATTTCAGCTCTGGCTGTCTTTTTTTTTTTTTTCAGCGACCCCTGGCGTCTCACTCATTAGTGAGTACCTTTGTTCAGGGGGTTCGACATGTAGTCCCTCCGGTGCGTCCACCATTGCCCCCATGGGATTTGAACCTGGTATTGCTTCAAAAGCCGCCGTTTGAGAATATCAGGGAGATTCCCCTGTTGACCCTTTCACAGAAGGTGGTCTTTCTAGTTGCCATCACATCAGCCAGGAGGGTTTTGGAATTGGCGGCCTTGTCCTGCAAGTCGCCTTATCTGGTCATCCACAGGGATAAGGTGGTGTTGCGTCCGCAACCGTCCTTTCTACCGAAGGTGGTTTCGGCTTTTCATATCAATGAGGACATTGTATTACCATCGTTGTGTCCTACGCCAAAGCACCCCAAAGAGGTGGCCCTTCACGCTCTCGATGTTGTTAGGTCTCTGAAGGTGTACTTGTCTGCGGTCTCGTCGGCCACCATTTCCAGGTGGATCAGACAGATTGTAGTCCAAGCCTACGCCTTGAAGGGGCAGGTGCCCCCCTTTCCAGTCACGGCCCACTCTGCAAGAGCTATCGGAACGTCTTGGGCCTTCCGACACCAAGCGTCTGTCGCTCAGGTGTGTAAGGCGGCGACCTGGTCATCTGTCCATATGTATACCAAGTTCTACAAGGCTGATGCCTGTTTTGGCCGCCAAGTTTTGCAGGCGGCCGTGTAGTTGCAAATTAGATTTTTTTCCTGGTTTTTCGATAAAAACGCAGTACTGTTTGTTAATGCACTGTTGCATTACTAATGCAAAAAGGTTGCAGTGTTGGGGATCTCTCCTGTTGAGAATGCCCGGTTATGGCGGTGTGTTTTTCCGTACACTGCTGGGTTGTTTTTTTTGTGGGTTTAGTTTCACTAGTTCCCACTTGCCATGGTGGATGAAGTTTTAATGCTGTTTTTTCCCACCTCTCGTTTGGCACTGCTTGGGGGCGTCCCATTTAGTTACAAAGAGGCGCTGTGTCGGTCGGTGAATATAAGAGAAAATAGTATTTTTGTACTCACCGTAAAATCCTTTTAAATTTTCTCTATAATTCACCGACCGACACAGCACCCACCCCTCCTTTTCTCTACATTATACTACTTGTTGACGTACTGAGTTCTGCCTGGGAGCAGGGAGGGTTGTTAGCACAGGGTCTGCCCCTCGGGGCTGGACTAAGTTTTGTGTATTGTGTTACAATTTTTGCCTAGTTCTCCTAATGGCAGGCTAACAAACCCATTTAGTTACAGAGAGGAGCTCTTACAGATAAAAGGATTTTACGGTAAGTACAAAAATCCTATTTTTTAGCTCTGATCGCTGTATAAATGTCAGTGGTCCCAAAAAAGTGTCAAAAGTGTCTGATCTGTTCGCCGCAATTTTGCAGTCCCGCTAAAAATCGCAAATCACCGCGATTACTAGTAAAACATAAATATGTAATAAAAATCTATGCCCTATTTTGTAGACGCTATAACTTTTGCGCAAACCAATCAATATACGCTTATTGCAATTTTTTTTCTTTTACCAAAAATATGTAGAAGATGACATATTGGCCTAAACTGATGAAGAATTTTATATTTTTTTTACATTTTTTTTTTTTATATTTATTATAGCAAAAAGTAAAAAAATTTTTTTTTTTTTTTCAACATTGTCGCTCTCTTTTTTTTTATAGTGCAACTGATACAACATCACGCAATTGTCCGTTAAAGCAACTTAGTGCTGTATCGCAAAAAATGGCCTGGCAAATCCTTCTGGTCTTTAAGTGGTTAACATTTTTTTTCTGAGCCTGATGATATTTACCAGATACAACCTCTAATAGTATATACCAGGGATATGCAATTAGCGGAAACCTCCAGCTGTTGCAGAACTACAAGTCCCATGAGGCATAGCAAGGCTCTGACAGCCACAAGCATGACGCCCAGAAGAAGAGGCATGATGGGACTTGTAGTTTTGCAACAGCTGGAGGTCTGCTAATTGCGTATCCCTGGTATATACAGTATATCTCTTCTGTCTGTTCTCAGAGTGGATTAGGGATTTTGCTCCCAAGAACCATATAGTTGCTTATTTATGTTTACCACTGCATATACAGTAGATATTTAAGAATACATTGCCATTTATTTTTACATATTAACTAAATTATACATCACACTTTTTTGTAAGGTTATAATCCGATTAATTGAAATAATAATCGGCCAACTAATCGATTATGAAAATAATCATTAGTTGCAGCACTAGTTGCTTGTACTTTGGCCTTCCTTTAACAGGGTGTGAACTGACAGATGTCACTGAGCACTGTGAAGGGTCAGGTTTCCTCCTAAGCCATACTTTTCCAGTGCCCCTTGGCTTTCCTCCTAAGCCATACTTTTCCAGTGCCCCTCCCCTTGGCTTCCTATTCCCTTGTTCATATTTTCATCCAGATGGTTGTGCAGGTTTTTCCACTAACAAGACCTCCACTGATGCTGTGGGATTGTAATTTGGGTCTGTCAGCTCTTCAGAAGTCTCAATTCAAAAATGTTCAGGAAGTTCCCCTATTGATTCTGTCAAAAAGGTGGCTTTCTTGGTGACCATCACTTTTGCAAGCAGAGTGACAGCTGACAGCTTTTTTGTGAGGAACCATTTTTGATGCTACATAGAAATAAGGGGGGTCTAGTCTGGAAATCCATTTCGGAGACTGATTCCCTGTTCATAGGCATAGATCCTAAAAAAGTGAAGATGCCCTCACTATCTACCATTTATTGGTGGCCCTGCCCTACTGTGGCTCAGGCTTGTCGCATCTGTTCAGCAACCTTTTTCCTGTTACTGCTCCCTCTGCTGGGGCTCTGAGCATGTCTTGGGCCTTTAATTTCTGTGTCTCAGTTTTTCAGGTTTGCAAGACAGCTATGCAGTCATCAGTTCTCACCTTTCCCAAAATATACAAAGTTTGCCTGTGGATGGTAGTTTTGGTTGCAAGGTTTTGCAGATTGTAGTTTGAGTTGCGATTGGTGTGATCCCTTACTCTGCGCTCTTCACTTAGCAGCTGGGTGTCTCACAGCAGGGCAGAGGGTGGGAGGAGCTGCAGAACAAGACAGAGGTGGAACTGAGGACAGTGATGTAAAGGGGACTATGATCTGAAGGGTAGGCTGAAGACACTGATGAACGTGAATACTTTAACCATCTCAATATAGGGCACTTAACACCCCCTTCCTGCCCAGACCAGTTTTCAGATTTTCAGTGCTCTCACACTTGAGCTGAATGACAATTACTCATGCAACACTGTACCCATTTTTCCTTTTTTTCACATAAATAGAGCTTTCTTCTGCTGGTATTTAACCACTTGAGACCCGCACTACGTCTATTGACGTCATGGGGTTTCGCTGGTTATATCTAAATGATGCCTGAGGCCACAGACATCATTCAGATATTGCCATTTTCAGCCGGCGATTCCCTACACCATAAGAATGATCATAGCGGCTGTTCCGCCGCTTGATCGTTCTTACGGGCGGCGGGCCCCACCTCCCGCCGCCCTCCGGTGCTTCTACCGACTCACCGTTTCCATCGGTGAGTCAGTCACAGGATCCGCCGGCCCCAGCAAGTGATCATAGAGATTTCCGGCGGACTAAATTGTCCCCGGAGTCTCTATGATCGTTCTATGATCGTTCGGAGGCCGGGCGCGATGTTATGACGTCACGCCTGGCCTCGGTATTCAAATTAACGGCACCGATCTGGCTAGGAAGCCATGATCGTTTTATTTATTTTTTTTTTTTTTATTCTTCCCAGTCTAGAGGTGAGATATGGGGTCTTATTGACCCCATATTTCACTGTAAATAGGTCCGATCGTGCCATATTCCTATTACAAGGGATGTTTACATTCCTTGTAATAGGAATAAAAGTCATCAATTTTTTTTTTAAAAAAAGTGTAAAACTAAAAAAATAAAACTAAAATTAACAATAAAAAAAAAATTTAAGCGCCCCTGTCCCTGTGAGCTCGCACACAGAAGCGAACGCATACGTAAGTCCCGCCCACATATGAAAACGGTGTTCAAACCACACATGTGAGGTATCGCCGCGAACGTTAGAGCAATAATTCTAGCCCTAGACCTCCTCTATAACCCAAAATATCTAACCAGTAAAAAAATGTAAAGTGTCGCCTATGGGGATTTTTAAATACCAAAGTTTGGCGCCATTCCACGAGCGCGTGCAATTTTGAAGCGTGACATGTTGGGTATCTATTTACTCGGCGTATCCTCCCCCTCCCCTATGCAAAAAAATTGGGCTAACATTACTGTTTTTTTTTTGTTTTTTTTTTAAGCATGAAACTTTTTTTTTCTGAAAAAAACGCGTTCGAAAAATTTCTGCGCAAATACCGTGCGAGATAAAAAGTTGCAATGACCGCCATTGTATTCTCTAGGGTCTTTGCTAAAAAAAACATATATAATGTTTGGGGGTTCTATGTAATTTTCTAGCAAAAAAATTTGGAATTTTACATGTAGGAGAGAAATGTCAGAATTGGCCTGGGTCCGAAGTGGTTAAAAGTAGGTTTTTTATTTTTTGTGCTAAAAGACCGTAAATTTTGTGAAAAAAATGCCTTTTTCTTTGTTTCTGTCATAACATTTTGAAAATTAGTCATTTTTCTTCATAAATTTTGGCCAAAATGTACACTAGTAACCCAAATTAGTGTATATTATTTGGTCTTTGTGGACGGACCATCTATCCGTCTTTCTTCCATCTGTCAACGGACAACAATGCATTCCTATGGGCAAACGGATGACCATCTGTTACCATCCATTAACCTCCGCTTCTGTTTTTTTAAGCATACAAGGCTACGTCCAGATCCATCAAAATGGATTTTAACTGCCGTTAACCGTCAACGTCCAATCAGTTAAGATTTGTTTTGAAAAAAAATTCTTTTTTTATCTGGGTAATTTCCTTAAAGGCACAGAAACTGCTGTAAATGGATCAAAACGGATACAAAAACAGATGTAAACGTGTACATTAATGGATGGAAACGGATATTAATACAATGGAAGACGGCTGAAGCGACGAATAAGAATGGATCCATTTTTAACTTGGCTAAACTGGTGGTGCCTGTGTGAAAGAGGTCATAGTCTACAAATGGTGGCAATCACTGAAAATTGATCACATCTGATCAGGCCTTCAGTACATCAGGTGCATCTCATTTCTTGAGACACTAACAGGTCAGGAAAGTACAAATACCCACCCACCCCCACCCCCCATGACCCTTTTTTTAGAAAGTAGGCATTCCAAAGTATTATGTTTTTTTTTTTTTTTAAGTTGTAATTTGTTCCTCCCCTTTTTTTGCAAAATGGAGATTTTTTTTTTTTTTTTTACTAAATTGTCATATTATCAGGTTATTTCTCACACACAGCATATGCATACAACAAATTACACCCAAAAATACATTCTGCTACCCTTCCCGAGTATGGCAATACCACATGTGTGAGACTTATACACAGCCTGGCCACATACAAAGGCCCAACATTGAAGTAGCAACTTCAGGTGTTCTACAAGCATAAATGACACATCTCATTTCTCAACCACCTATTACACTTTTGAAGGCCCTGGAGCACCAGGACAATAGAATTGCACACAAAATGACCCCATTATGGAAAGCAAACACCCAACATATATTCTGAGGCATAATGAGTCTTTTGAACGGTTCATTTTTTTTCCCCAGATGTTTTTAGAAAATGTGTAAAAAAAATAACTAAACACATTTTTTTTATAAGATATTTCTAACACATAGCATGTATATAGCAAAAAATACACCCCAAAATACTTTCTGCTGCTCTTCCCAAGTATGGCGATACCACATGGCGATCACACTTTTGAAGGCCCTACAACACCAGGACAGGGGAATTGCCTACAAAATGACACCATTTAGGAAAGCAAACACCCCAACGTATATTCTATGAGGCATGGGCTGCAGACAGGTACTCGGGTACTCTGATGGGCTGCAGACAGGTACTCGGGTACTCTGATGGGCTGCAGACAGGTACTCGGGTACTCTGATGGGCTGCAGACAGGTACTCGGGTACTTAGATGAACTGTGACAGATACTTTCATGGCTGGTGACAGGTCCTCTTTATGGGGGGGGGGAGGGAGCGATCGGTGTGGTTGGTGTACACTGTAAGCAGTGACGAGATGTCACTGCAATCTCCTTTTCACACACGATCAGTGTGTGAGCTGGAGAAACCATTAACATCTCATTACCGCTCTGTTTACATTTAGGGATCGGCTGTGAAAGGATCACAGCAAATCACGTGGTAAACAGCCGCCGGCCCATAGCTGTTTACCATCGTCGCCACCGACGTGCATCGCGATAGTACACATGCACTCTGCAGAGTGGGGCGGTACCATCCGCTATCATCAAGGCCGATGATGTAGTAAACATCTATGCCCAATAATGTGGCGAGCGGTGTCTCCGTGACATGCCCTTATCAAAGGTACAGGGCTGCGCGCACACAATCGCATGCATGCCCTGTTTAAATGGGCGGATGTCATATGAGAGCAATTAATGTGTTATAGCACAAACCTCAGATTTGGACCTCTGCCAGGCGAACCACCATACATTTGAATTCAATACCCCTGGGTTAGGTTGTCCCTATATGCTTCTAAGTGAAAATGTGTGTTGCAGGGATGGGTTTGGCCACTAGCAAGGGCCGCCCTAGGTTGTGGTTATGGTTCTTTGGTTTTACCTAGCTCCCTTCTCTTGTAGGTGGTGTAATAACTATTGGTTGTGATCTAAAGTTTCAGTTGTGTCCTTCGATAAAAGCAGAGATGTTATTGGTGTTGAAAAAATGAATCAATTAACCACTTAAGCCCCGGACCAATTGTCAGCCTAAGGACCAGAGGTCTTTTTACAATTTCGCACTGCACTGCTTTAACTGGTAATTGCGCAGTCATGCAATGTTGTACCCAAACGAAATTTGCGTCCTTTTCTTCCCACAAATAGAGCTTTCTTTTGATGGTATTTGATTGCCTCTGCGATTTTAATTTTTTTACAATATAAAAGGAAGAAGACTGATAAGTTTGAAAAAGAAAAAGATATTTTCTACTTTTTGTTCTAAGAAAAATCGGATAAACTAAATTTTAGTCATACGTTTAGGCCAAAATGTATTCAGCCACATGTCTTTAATAAAAAAAAATGTCAATAAGCGTATATTTATTGGTTTGCGCAAAAGTTATAGCGTTTACAAACTAGAGTATATTTCTGGAATTTACACAGCTTTTAATTTATGACTACCTATCTCATTTCTTGAGGTGCTAAAATGGCAGGGCAGTACACCCCCCCCCCCCCCCCAATGATCCCATTTTGGAAAGTAGACACCCCAAGAAAATTGCTGAGTGGCATGTTGAGCCCATTGAATATTTTTTTTTTTTCCCAAGTGATTGAATAATGACACAAAAAAAGTTTCCAAAAAGTTGTCACTAAATGATAGATTGCTCACACATGCCATAGTTATATGTGGAATAGCACCCCAAAATATATTCTGCTGCTTCTCCTGAGTACGGGGATACCACATATGTGGGACTTTTTGGGAGTCTAGCCGCGTACGGCACCCCAAAAACCAATCACTGCCTTCAGGATTTCTGAGGGTGCAAATTTTTGATTTCAATCCTCACTACCTATCACAGTTTCGAAGGCCATAAAATGCCAAAATAGCACAAAGCCCCCCAAATGGCCCAATTTTGGAAAATAGACACCCCAAGCTATTTACTGAGAGGCATGTTGAGTCCATTAAATATTTTAGGTTTTGCCACAAGTTGCGGGAATATTACAAACTTTTTTTTTGCAGAAAGTTGTCACTAAATGATATATTGCTCACATGTGCTATGGTCATAAGTGAAATTGCACCCCAAAATAAATTCTGCTGCTTCTCCTGAGTATGGGGATACCACATGTGGAGGACTTTTTGGGAGCCTAGCCGCGTACGTGACCCCGAAAACCAAGCACCGCCTTCAGGATTTAAATATAAAACGCTACCAAAAAAACCTGTTGGCGATCGCAGGGATCAGGCCTGACTCTGCGAACGCTGCAGTTATGTGTTTAGTGTTTTGTAAGTGACAGTGATCGATCGATACTGCACTTGGGTGGGCTGGGCGGAGGGGCAAAACGCAGGTGCTAGCAGGTATCTGGGCTGATCCCGCTAACAATGCGTTTTTTTGGAACCCTAAACTGCTGGGGACGCTAGTATAGATCTGATCAGATATTGATCTGTTCAGATACTATACCACTACAGGAGGTGTATGCTTTGCGTGTGGGTGTTAGTGGTACTGGCACTAACCTATCGCTGCCTGGGGTGACGCAGACCCTGACCCTAAAACCTAATTGATATCACCCGCCGGGTGATCAGGGGATCACCCGTAACACTTATACTGTGATCACTGGTGAAAGGGTTAATTAAGGGCAATCAGGGGGTTAAAATCTTTTTTAGGTAGTATATGGGGGTCCCTGACGCCATATAAAAACCTGACGGGAAACCTAAATAGCTAACTGGCTAACCAGCGTCACCAGTGACACTTATACGGTGATCGCTGGTGAAAGGGTTAACTCTAGGGGCAATCAGGGGGTTAAAATATTTATTAGGTAGTATATGGGAGTACCTAACGCTATAAAAACCTGGCGGTGAACATAAATAACTAGCTACCTAGCGGCACCAGTGACACTAATGCAGCGATCAGAAAAACGATTGCTTAGTGACACTGGCAAAAGGGGGTGAAAGGGTTACCTGGGGGCAATGGGGGGGTTAAAACCTTTTATTAGGTAGCATATGGGGGTCCTGGACACTATATAAAAACCTGACGGGGAAACTAAATGACTAACTGGCTATCCAGCATCACCAGTGACACTTATACGGTGATCGCTGATGAAAGGGTTAACTCTAGGGGCAATCAGGGGGTTAAAACATTTATTGGGTAGTATATGGGGGTACCTAATGCTATAAAAACCTGGCGGTGAACCTAAAAAAAATTAAGCTACCTAGCGGCACCAGTGACACTAATGCAGCGATCAGAAAAATGATCGCTTAGTGACACTGGAAAAAGGGGGTGAAAGGGTTAACTCTAGGGGCAATCAGGGGGTTAAACCTTTATTGGGGGGGGTAGGGGGCTACCCTGGACCTAACACTAACTGCCCTGACACTTTTTACTGTCACAACTGACACTAAATGCAGTGATCCGTAAATAAATGATCACTGCAATCAGTGACACTGTGACTGGGAAGGGGGGAGGGGGGGCTGGGGGGGATCGGGGGGTGATTTGTGTGCCTAGGTGTATCTACATGTCACTGTAGTGATTGGTGCACTTACTATGTGTTCTCCTCGCAGTCCGGTCAAAAAGACCGCCCTGAGGAGAGTGACATCACTTCCTCCCTGCCTGTGTTTACACTACACAGGCAGGGGAAGCTTCTCATTCGCCAGGAGTGATCGAGAGGGTATGGCCAGAAACCAACGGCCATCCCCTCATCCCAGATCGCTCCTGAAGCAAAACGGACCGCCGCAGCCAGCGGGAAGGGGTCCGATCGGACCCCCCACCCACTGGAAGGCAAGCACGTACGGGTACGTGGATCGTTTTGCGCTGGCTGCATTACACCTGGGTACTATTAAGATCTGTATCGGGCTTATCAGCCCCTCTGCTTGCGGTGGTTAATCGTGCTATGTAATTCATTAACCCTTTGGGGTAAGTTTGTTTTCACTTACCTTTACTTTTTAAATACATAGAACCTTGCAGGGTTCAGATTATGGATGGCTTGAATTATATATACTTCCCCCTTGGGGTCTCTATATCTATGTATACATATGTTATATGTGTGCCCTGTGGCTATATGTACTCATGGTTCGTTTTTTGGTCTAGTATTTTGCATCTCGTCTTGCAGCCCATGTTATACCTTTTTAAGGCTCCCTGTACCATCCGTGGGAGACATACTGCTCCTTACCACATCACCACAGATATATCTTCACTTGTTTGTTTAACAATCACAGGTGTGTAATTAGGATGAGATATATTATACGATATATATTCACATGACGGACAATTTGAATGGCCCTTTGTCTTGTATATAAGTACTATTTGCATAACTTCTGTATATCTATATTCAAATTTCTCTCTCTCCTTGGCAGCCTATGTATTTAGTACTCTGTGTATCTTGTCCATGTTCCCACACTCGCCCGGGAATTTGCCCTTAGGGGGCACATAGATGCCTTTTGAATTGCCCCTGTTGACTCTGGTAATCCTCATTTTTATCATCCTGCTTGGGACCTTATTTATTGGTATATAATGATTTATAATAATTGTATAAATGTAGTACTGTGGGGATTTAGTGTGTTCCTCTCTATGGCAGAAATGAGACGTGCTCACAATTGTATCCATTTTCCCCAGCACTTGTTTTCTGTTTTTGTATATTTGTTTATGTTATGTCTATTCTTTATGGAGACTACTACATACAATCTCTTAGGAAATATACACTCCTGAAGAAGCGGTCACCCCACGAAACATGTCGAGTATGAATCAGCTTGATCGTCATTCTCTTTTCCTCAGTGTGGAGGATTGAATGCACGTTTTTCACTGTTCAGTTTCCATTTAGAGATATAGTTGTATGTATTATGTACATTCCTCTTTAACCACTTTCAGACCGGACCATTTTGCTGGTAAATGACCAGAGGTCTTTTTACACTTTGGCACTGCGCTGCTTTAACTGGTAATTGCGCGGTCATGCAATGTTGTACCCAAACAAAATTTGCGTCCTTTTCTTCCCACAAATAGAGCTTTCTTTTGATGGTATTTGATTGCCTCTGCGATTTTTATTTTTTGCGATATAAACGTAAAAAGACCGCAAATTTTGAAAAAAAATGATATTTTCTACTTTTTTGTTATTAGAAAAATCCAATAAACTCAATTTTAGTCATACATTTAGGCCAAAATGTATTCAGCCACATGTCTTTGGTAAAAAAAAAGTCAATAATTGTATATTTATTGGTTTGCGCAAAAGTTGTCACATCTACAAACTAAGGTACGTTTTCTGGAATTTACGCAGCTTTTAGTTTACGACTGCCTATCTCATTTCTTGAGGTGCTAAAATGGCAGGGCAGTACAAAACCCCCCCAAATGACCCCATTTTGGAAAGTAGACCCCCTAAGGAAATTGATAAGAGGCATGTTGAGCCCATTGAATATTTTATTTTTTTGCCTCAAGCGATTGAATAATGACAAAAAAAAAATTTTTTTTTTTTTTTTACACAAAGTTGTCACTAAATGATATATTGCTCACACATGCTATGGGCGTATGTGAAATGACACCCCAAAATAAATTCTGCTGCTTCTCCTGAGTATGGGGATACCACATATGTGGGACTTTTTGGGAGCCTAGCCGCGTACGGGGCCCCGAAAACCAAGCACCGCCTTCAGGCTTTCTAAGGGCGTAAATTTTTGAGTTCACTTCTCACTACCTATTACAGTTTTGAAGGCCATAAAATGCCAAGATGGCACAAAACCCCCACAAATGACCCCATTTTAGAAAGTAGACACCCCAAGCTATTTGCTGAGAGGCATGTTGAGTCCATGGAATATTTTATATTTTGCCACAAGTTGCGGGAAAATTACAAACTTTTTTTTTTTTTTTTTTTTTTTTCACAAAGTTGTCACTAAATGATATATTGCTCACGCATGCCATGGGCATATGTGAAATGACACCCCAAAATAAATTCTGCTGCTTCTCCTGAGTACGGGGATACCACATATGTGGGACTTTTTGGGAGCCTAGCCGCGTACGGGGCCCCGAAAACCAAGCACCGCCTTCAGGCTTTCTAAGGGCGTTACAGTTTTGAAGGCCATAAAATGCCAAGATGGCACAAACCCCCCCCAAATGACCCCATTTTGGAAAGTAGACACCCCTAAATCTAGGGGTACACTAGTGAGACTAGGTAATACATGGCGGGTGCCCTGAAACTATAAAAAAATAACTAACCAACCAGCGTCACCTGTAACAGTTATATGGTGATCACTGGTGAAAGGGTTAACTAGGGGGCAATTAGGGGGCTTTATGCGGTAGTATATGGGGGTCCCTGGCGCTATAAAAAGCTGCAGCGAACCTAAATACCTACCTGCCTAACTAGCGTCACCTGTGACACTAATACAGCGATCAGAAAAACGATCGCTTATTAGGCTGGGTTCACACTGGAGCGATGCGGGAACGCCATGAATGCGCGGCGGGTTCCCGCATCGCATGCCTCCCGGCGGCAGTTCACACTGCCCTATGCGAACTGCTGGGAGTGTCAGTGAAATGTTACTGACACCCCCAGATCAGTTCGCATATCGCAGTGCGATCTGCAAACTCGGATCGCATGGTGTGAACACCCATGCGATCCGATTCTGCTGCGGGCCAAAAAAAGGGTCCCGTGCGAATTTGCGGCGGGTGCGGCGGGTGTGGCGGGTGCGGCGGGTGCGGCGAATGGCTGAACTCGAATCGCACAGAGATCGGATGTGATTTGCACTGCAGTGCGGTGCGAATCACATTCGTTCTCATAAACCGCTGCAATGTGAACCCAGCCTTAGTGACACTGGCGACGGGGGGTGATCACGGGGTTAAACCTTTATTGGGGGGGTTAGGGGGGTACATTAGAACTAAAGGGGGCTAACTCTAACTGCCCTAACAGTTATTACAGTCACAAATGACACCAATGCAAAAAAAATAAAAAATGACATTGGTGTCACTGTGACTGGGGGGCAGGGGTAATTGGGGGGGTGATCGGGGGGTAAAGGGGGGGTGTGAGTGTGCCTGGCATGTTCTACTGTGTGTGTAGAGTGTTGGTGCAACTCACCGATCCGCTCTCCTCCGTGTCGGAACGAAAAATACCGACACGGAGGAGAGAATACATCACTTCCTCTCCTGTGTTTACATTACAGGAGAGGAAGTGATGTCACCGAGGATTTCTATTCGTCGGGAGCGATCGCGAGGGGGTGGCCATGAATGAATGGCCGCCCCCTCGTCCCGGATCGCTCCCGGACGAAAACCGACCGCCGCAGGCACCGGGCGGGGGCCCGATCGGGCCCCCGACCCGCGGGAGGCAAGGGACGTACATGTATGTCCTTATGCCTGCCCGTGCCATTGTACCGACGTACATCGGCGTGCGGCGGTCGGCAACTGGTTAAGGATTTATTTTAAAATAGAAATTGTGTGTGATTCTAAATAAACTTGGATATAAAGATTATAAATTTATCTGAGTCCTTACCGTACCATGAAAGACCACAGTGACCTCATTTTTTCTGCCAAATTGTTTTTGTAAATTTATAGGACGACGGTACAATAATACACAATTTTAATATACAGTAGCTTTTTTCTACTTTGTTTCACAGTAGATGCTATGAAAGATTCTATCATTAAGTCCTTCACGGCTTATGCTAGGACTAGTGCATTCTTGCAGAGTTCTGTGGCTGAAAAATTGGTCAGCTGAAGCACCACGTGAGAAACCCTTGGCCAGTTTCCCCTTTCATGGTGAACGGCTATTTGAGGACGATCTGGATAAATACATCCAAAGAATCTCTAATGGGAAAAGCTCTCTTTCTTTTCTTACATCAGGGGACACAGTGCCATGGTAATAACTATATGGGTTATATCGGGCCATCAGGTGCTGGACACTGGTATGCGCCTTAAAGCATGTACTTCCCGCATATAACCCCTTCCCATTGCTGGGAGTCCTCAGGTTTTTTTTTGCCAGTGTCTAAGGTGTTGGGCACGAGTAAGGATGTGTTGTACTGAGTTCCACGGGCAGTAATCCATTAAGAGCTAGCCATCCTGAACGGATCCGTTCTGATGGCTTTGTAATGGGCTAAATGAATAGTACCCAGGCCTCGTAATCCAAAGAAACAAGGTTTTGCTTGCGAATGCTTCTCTTTGAGAGCTGGGCCCTGGGATCCAGTACTTTTTGGCAGTGAGGCCAATAAAAGTTTACTGGCAGGGTCCTGTTGCAGGTCCAAGATTGTGGGTTAACCTAAGAGTTCCCCGGTTTCTGAAGGTTTCCTTTAAGGTCTCGGAGCCTACTGTGAAGGGCGAAGATTTGTTTTTTTAATCTCTGATAAAACCCTGCTGCGAGGATAAAGTAGGGGAGATTTTCTCAGGAATCTCTCCTTCTATGTATTGTGTTGTCATGTCATGTGTATGTGTCACCACAGGGGGTTGTATTGAGCACTCACCATTCTGACACTGGAAACAGCAGAAGCTTTCACTCTCCTCTCCTTCAAGCTGGCTCAGACCCTCTGGTAAGAGAAAAGGGGTGTCTGATCTCTTCCTGGGCCCCCAGACTGGCATTTTTTTCTTAATTGCATGCCATTCCAGCTGCATTGTTATTTTTTTTTTTTTTAATTTAAATTTTTTTTTGCACAGGGCGCTCGCTAGAGCGGAGGATTTACCCCCCTCCATCCTGCAGGTCAATTGCACGAGAAACTCAGCTCCTTTTTGAAAAAAGGAAGGGGGGGGGGGCATGGTTATCGGTGGCAGACGCCGGCCACACGCGCATGAAGTGTTTCAAGCATTTTAAGAGAAGCTGCTGTCTGGCGGTGGAGGGACAGAGCAGAGAAATTGGCTGGTCAGGTTTGGCGACACAGGCATTTCCCTTTTGACAACATTGTACTCTATTAGCTAGGATTAATAGCAGCATTATTGTACTGTACTATAGCCTAGCAAGTTTTACATTCTTTTGCTGGTAGTGCCTCTGCTTTGTGCTGTAAGCTATGAGTGGCAAAGAGACCAGAAACTCCTCTAAAGTTTCTAAGGGGTTAATGGTATACAACAAGCTAAAAACCCTTCCAAAAGAATGTCATCCTCCCCTGAGAGGTATACGGCCAGTGAGATGAGCCGTCAAGGTTAGAACACTTCTGTCCCTGTGTATTTCATACAAACGGGTTTTTTCTTCTATCATTTAAAAGATTATTGCTATGATGTCTCTCTATAGTAGGACTAAACATAGCAGATTCCCATCCAGTTCTCAGGGCCCTTTTTGTTGAGGTGCAGGAGGCTGGGAATTGGGTAGATCTTCCCAAATAATGGAACATACTTATTTTTCCTCTTCGGAGGATCCTAACAGGGAGGGAGTAGCCACACAAGTCAGGTGTTTGTCTACTCCCTTACTTAACCCTTTTGTTGCCTGCAGCACAGGCTCCTGAGGTACTTGCCTATAATAAGGTTTATTGAACCCTCCTGGGGATGTTTTTTCCTATTCATGCATAGCTTATGTATTCTGAATGGGAACATTTCTATGAAGAAATGGGGGGTTCCAGCAATTGATGCTGCAATCACCTCAGTGAGCAGAGTCTCACATGTCCAGTGGATAATGCACTGATGTTAAAGGATCCAGCAAATTAAGGTTGGATCTTCCTTTTGAAGACAAGATGTTATTTGCAGTTCTGCTGCAATTGGTGTTTCTCAGTCCATTAACCCTTTAACGTCTGCTCCACTATTTTGGTGGAGCACATTTTGAGTCACGCTATTTCATTGAAAAATGTGGACTTCTAAAGGTTAAGGAACAGGTTGTGAGATACCTGAAATTCTGCCTGATCAGCAGACCCGGCTATGGGCTGGTTTATTTGACACACTATGTCTCACAGATGCTATGAAGGACTCAATCGTTTAAGCCTTATCGCTTATACTTGGACTAGTGCATTCTCAGGGGTCCATGGCTGAAATATTGATCAGCCAAAGCACCGTGTTAAAACCCTTAGCCATTTTGTGTCCCTTCCTGGGGTACGGCTATTTAGAGTGTAGTACATCCAAAAGGGTAAAGCTCTATTTACCAGTAAAAGGAGGTTAAACATGTCTCCTTTAATCGTGCAGCCTCTCCTGTGCCTGGGGCATCTGCCTTTAGGCAGTCTCAACGGTCTCAATCGTCAGGTTCAGGAGAAAGTCCCCAAAGGCAGCACCAGGATTCTGGGGGCAGCGAGCCATAAAGCAGGAATGCTAAAGCCTTCTCATAAAGGAGCACCCCACTTGTTTGGGTGAGGGGAAAGGTCCTTCGATTCTCAAGGTCTGGCAGGAACAATGTCAAGAGCAGAGGGATTTCTGCAATTTTTTCTCTAGGTTACGACTAGCGTTCCAAGAACCCAGATGGCTCACTCGGCTTTCGATCTGAGGGTCCGGGATTCGGGTCCCTGTTTGGGTGCCTATGGGGTCCTCTGGCTGCTGATCTCTCTTTCTGGCCTCTGGATCAGCTGTTATCCCAGTTGGTGATATCAGAGATTCCCTTAGTGGAACAGGGGGTTTTAGCTCAAACCTTTTAGGTCCTGCAAGGAGGGGAGTTGCCAAAGTTTCCTGCTTACCAGAAATTTCTGCGGTTTAAAATATAAAATTATTTTTTTCAGTTGTGGCCCTTCCATTCGGCTTAGCCACACCACAAGTGTTCTGAAAGATTCTGGCACCTCCTTTAGCCAGATTAAGGGCTGAAGGCATAGCGGCCCTAGCCTATTAGAAGATCTACTTTTAATAGATCATTCAGTCTCAGGTCTAAAACCAGAGTCCGATCTCAGCCGTAAAGATCTGAAATCTCTAGGTTGAATTCTCAACCTTGGAAGTTTCTCCTTAAAACCATTAAGGAGATTATGGTACTCAGGGGCTGGTTATAGATGCCATACAGAAGAAGGTATTCTTACCCCAGACGAGAATCGGTTCCATTGTAGGATTAATTCAACTTATCAAAACAAAGGAAAATTCCTTCCTTCGGCTGTGCAGGAGATTTTTAGGTGAAATGGTGGCCTCCTTCAAGGTCGTCCCTTACGCGCAGTTGTACTCAAAGACTGCTTCAAGACACCATCCTGAATGTCTGGAATAAAGAAAATTCAGGCATTGTTTGTTTCCAATACGCTTGGCTCCTGACATAGGTCAGAGCCTAAATTGGTGGTTGTTATCCAGCAAAAGGGAAAATCTTTATCCTGGAAGGTGTTAACAACAGATGCCAGCCTTCTAGGCTGGGGAGCAGCCCTGGAAGAAGATTCTGTCCAGGGGAAATGGTCCAGGTTAAAGGATCTTGCCTATCAACTTTTTTTTTTATAAGTTTCAGGCAGTACGTCGGGCCCGAGAATCTTGGCGGTCAGACTGTGGGACTATCCTGTCAGGATTCAGTCTGACAAGGCCACGGCGGTGGCTTACATCGATCACCAGGGAAGGCACGAGAAGTTGTGCAGCCCAAAAAGAGGTGAATAATGTTCTAGTAATGGCAGAACACAACAGTCTTTGCCTATCGGCAATTTAAATTTTTCAGGAGTACTATTTGAGATGCCAGCAATTATTTCCGGGAGAATGATCTCTTCACCCCGACATCTTCCTAGCAATATGTCAGAGGGGGTATTCCGAACATGGACCTGTTCACATCCAAATTCATTAACAAGGTTGACAACTTTGTCGCGCAAGGTGTCCGCTAGCAGGCAGAACAGATGCATTCGTCTTCCCAGGGGATCAGTTTTCACTGATCTATGCATTTCCTCCAGGTCTGCTACTTCCCTGCCTTCTACGTAGGATTAAGCAGGAACAAAAGGAGGGGTGATTCTGATGGCCCCAGCGGGTCCCAGAAGGTTTACTGAGATCATGAAGATGGCACTATGAGTCCTTCGGACTCTGCCATTATAGACAGTTGTTCTTGCACAAGGTCTGGTATTTCATCCTACCTTACGGACAAAAAATTTAACAGGTCTGACTGTTGAATCCCACTCTATAAAAGATTGTCGATGATCTACTTTGGTAGTGTCTACTTTTGATTTATGCCAGGAAGCCAGCCTCCAGAATCACTTACCATAGAGTCTGGAAGGCATATGTTTCTTGGTGTGCTTCCAGGGGTTGGCACCCCAGGAAGTATGTCTGAGGCAGGATTCCTGAAGTCCTGCATATAGGTTCTGAAATGAAGCTGGTCTTGACTTCTATCGAGAGCCAGATCCCGGCCTTGAAAGAGTTTTTCCTATGGCCTCTTGCTTCCCACTCTTAGTGCGTAGCTTATTCAGGGGGTAACACATTTATTCCCCCTATCAAGACACCTCTAAATCCTTGGGATTTAAGATTGGTTTTATCGGCTTTGGTGAATCAGCTGTTTGAACCTTATGAGAGATTCCCTTGGTTCTTTTGTCAAGAAAGATATTTTCTGCTTGCCATTTCATCTGCTAGAAGAGTATCGGAACCAACGGCTCTGTCTTGTAAGAGCCATATTTCATCATGCATAAGGATGAGGTGGTTGTTGAATGCTTACCAAAAGTGTTAACAGGTTTTCCTTTAAACCAATATAATATTCTTCCTCCTTTTTCTCCGGAGCCTTAATCTGGGGAAGAGGAAGCACTACATTCTCTCTATGTAGTAAGAGCGATCAGAGTCTATTTAAAGGTGACCGCTCAGGTTTGCAAAACACAGGTTTTGTTTGTGCTGCCAGAGGGTCCTAGATATGGACAGGCAGCGTCAAGATTCCAAATGGATTTGTCAAGTGATTATTCAAGCTTCAGCTTAAAGAAGAAAATTCTTCCTTCTCATATTAAGAGCACACTCATCCAGAACGATTAGTGCCTCTTGGGTGGTGCATCATTGGGCCTCTATGGATCGGATCTGTAAGGCCACAACTTGGTCTTCGGTTCATACGTTTATCAGATTTTATCAAATCGATATTAAAGGTAATTAGGATACTGCCTTTGGGCACAGCATATACTGCAGGCTGCAGTATGAGTCCTCTGGCTTCCTGTTTTTTTTTCTTTTTGTTTTATTTTCTGCCCCCCCCCCCCCTTCAGTTGCCATTGCTATGGGATATCCCATATAGTTATGACTATGGCATGGCTCTGTGTCCCCTGATGTAATAAAAAGAAAATAGGATTTTTAAAACAACTTATTGAAAACAAAAATTATTGGCGCACAAATGAATAAAACCTTTTGTAGAGAATGCTTTGTCCAAATGTTAAGTTAATTGTTGTCTCGAGGAGGACCTGTAAAAAGTCTCAATGTGCAGCTGCTAGACCACTTTGGACTTGGTGGAAGAAAGCAGAAATTGAACCATCAAAAGGACAGCGCATCAGAGAGACTCATAGTCTGATGTAAAAAGCATAACAACAATTTATTAAATAAAAAAAACAAAAGACTCAATAAAGGACGTTTGATCCTCTTGGGATCTTAAAACCTTTTCATCAGTCAATCACGGCAATAAAACAACAGTTGCTTGATGACAAATTAGCCCTGGTACCTTCTATTTGTGACTTTGAGATGTTGGTGACTGCAAGGCTGTGTTACCAGTGTAGTCTATTGTGCACGTGAAAAGGGCTGTGGGTGGTTAACTTCCAGAGGCAGGGGGAACCAGTAGAGTTCATATGCAAATGAAAATAAATGATTAGAACTGTGTTCCCAAAGTCACTCACTGTTATGAATGGTTGGACTGTAAGGCTGGGGCACCGTCATCCTGCTCCAGGCCGGTTGGCATGGTAACCCCCCTCGCTACGGAGCCTCCCACGTGACGAATAGTGACCCGCAAACCGCTCGGGCAAGCGGAGCGCTGCGCTCCAAGCCTTCCGGATACACAAGGTGGACGCCACCTTGTGTCCAACTTGGACCAACACCCTCCAGCGCTTATTGCACCTCCGCCCCGGAGCACAGGAAGCACGATTGATCCTTTCTCTTCCACTCCTCCAGCCCAGCATGACGGTGCCCCAGCCTTACAGTCCAACCATTCATAACAGTGAGTGACTTTGGGAACACAGTTCTAATCATTTATTTTCATTTGCATATGAACTCTACTGGTTCCCCCTGCCTCTGGAAGTTAACCACCCACAGCCCTTTTCACGTGCACAATAGACTACACTGGTAACACAGCCTTGCAGTCACCAACATCTCAAAGTCACAAATAGAAGGTACCAGGGCTAATTTGTCATCAAGCAACTGTTGTTTTATTGCCGTGATTGACTGATGAAAAGGTTTTAAGATCCCAAGAGGATCAAACGTCCTTTATTGAGTCTTTTGTTTTTTTTATTTAATAAATTGTTGTTATGCTTTTTACATCAGACTATGAGTCTCTCTGATGCGCTGTCCTTTTGATGGTTCAATTTTTCTTTTTAAAACAACTTACCTGTAAAATCAATTTCTTTGATGTACATCAGGGGACACAGAGGTCCCTCCCTTTTTCTTATACACTTATACTGCTTGGCTACAGAACTGAGGACTCCCAGCAATGGGAGGGGTACTATGGGGGAAGTAAACGCCTTAAAGGGTGTGCCAGTGTCCAGCACCTTTTATGGTCCGATATAACCCATATAGTTATTACTATGGCTCTGTGTCCCCTGATGTACATCAAAGAGAAGGATTTTACAGGTAAGCTGTTTTAAAAATCCTATTTTTACCAGTAAAGAAGTTTAAACATTTCTCCTTTTAAGTGTATTTCCTCACCTGTGCCAGGGGCAACGGCCTCCACCATCAGGTTCAAGGGGAAGACCCCAAGGCCAGCACCAGGGTCAAAAGAGGTCTTGGGGCAGAAAGCCCGCAAAGTAGAATGCTAAAGCCTCCTTATGAAAGGGCGCCCCGACTCGCTCGGGTGGGGGGGAAAGCTCCCGCAATTTTCAAAAATCTGTCAGGAACAAAGTCAAGACAGATGGGTGGCTTCCTCAGTTTTCTTTAGGTTACAAACTAGAGTTCCGAGAGTTTCCATCTCCTCGTTTTCTAAGATCAAATGTTCCCAGGGATCCAGAGAAAAAGAAGTCTCTCTTTCTAGCTCTGGATCATCTCTTATCCCAGCTGGTGATATCAGAGGTTCCCTTAGAGGAACAGGGCACAGGTTTTTATTCAAATCTTTTCACTGTTCCAAAACCAAACGGAGAGGTAAGATCAATTCTAGATCGCAAAGATCTGAATCGGCACTTAAATAACCGGTCCTTTCGCATGGAATCAATCCGATCGGTTGTTTCCATCCTGCAAGGAGGAAAGTTTTTGGCATTAATCGATATCAAGGATGCATATCTCCACGTGCCAATATTTCCTGCTCACCAGAAATTTCTACGCTTAGAGATAGAAGATCATCATTTTCAGGTTGTGGCCCTGCCATTTGGTCTAGCCACAGCACCGCGGGTGTTCTCAAAAATTCTGGAGCTTCCTTTAGCCAGATTAAGGGCTCCGGGCTTAACGGTCCTAGCCTATTTAGACAATCCACTTTTAATAGATCATTCAGTCTCTGGTCTAAACCAAAGTCTAGTCACAGCTGTAAACTACCTGGTATCTTTGGGTTGGATACTCAACATAGAAAAATCCTCCTTAAAACCATCAAGGAGATTACATTACTTAGGGCTGGTCATAGATATTGTACAGAAGAAGGTATTCTTACCCCAGACAAGAATCAGTTCCATTATAGGACTAATTCAACTTGTCAAAGCAAAGGAAAATCCTTGCATTCGGCTGTACATGAGATTGTTAGGAAAAATAGTGGCCTCCTTTGAGGCCGCCCCTTACACGCAGTTTCAGTCAAGACTGCTACAAAACACCATCCTGACGGTCTGGAACAAGAAAGTACAGGCTTTGGATTTTCCAATACGCTTATCCCCCAAGAGTCTAAGTTGGTGGTTGATATCCAGCAACCTCCAAAAGGGTAAATCCTTTCTGCCAGTATCCTGGAAAGTGGTGACAATGGATGCCAGCCTTCTAGACTGGGGAGCAGTCCTGGGAGAAGATTCTGTCCAGGGGAGATGGTCCAAGTCAGAAAGGACCTTGCCCATCAACATTCTAGAGATTCGGGCAGTACATCTGGCCCTAGCATCCTAGACGCTAAGGCTACAGGATTGTCCGTTCAGGATTCAATCCGACAATACCACGGCTGTGGCTTACATCAATCACCAGGGGGGCACGAGAAGTCGTGCAGCCCAAAAAAAGGTGAATCATGTTCTAGCTTGGGCAGAAAACAACATTCCTTGCCTATCGGCGATTTTCATTCCAGGAATAGAAAATTGGCAGGCAGACTACTTGAGTCGCCAACGGTTATTTCAGGGGGAATGGTCTCTTCACCCCGACATCTTCCTAGCGATATGTCAGAGATGGGGTATTCCGGACGTGGACCTGTTCCCGTCCAGATTCAACGACAAAGTCGATAACTTTGTGTCAAGAACAAGGGATCCGCCAGCATGCGGAACAGACGCATTAGTCTTCCCATGGGGTCAGTTTTCACTGATCTATGCGTTTCCTCCAGTTCTGCTACTTCCGCGCCTTCTCCACAGGATCAAGCGGGAACGAAAGGAGGTAATTCTGGTGGCCCAGAAGATCTTGGTTTGCCGAGATCATAAATATGGGGGTAGGAGTCCCTTGGACTCTGCCATTATGGCCGGACCTTCTTGCACAAGGTCGGGTATTCCATCCTACCTTACGGATGCTAAATTTAACGGTTTGGCTATTGAAACCCACATTTTAAAGGACCGTGGGTTATCTCCCTCAGTAGTGTCTACTTTGGTTAATGCCAGGAAGCCGACTTCTAGAATCATTTACTATAGACTCTGGAAGGCATATGTTTCTTGTTGTGGATCCAGGGGTTGGCACCCCAGGAAGTATATCATGGGTAGGATCCTTGATTTCCTGCAAATGGTATTCGAAATGAAGCTGGCCTTGAGTACTATCAAGGGCCATATCTAGGCCTTGTCGGTGTTTTTTCAATGGCCTATTGCTTCTCACTCTCTGGTGCATAGTTTAATTCAGGGGCTAACACAGAATTATCCCCCTATCAAGGCACCTCTAAATCCTTGGGATTTAAATTTGTTCTTGTCGGCTTTACAGAATCAGCCGTTTGAGCCTTTACGGGAAGTTCCCTTGGTTCTTTTGACAAGAAACGTGGTCTTTTTGGTTACAATTTCTTCTGCTACCAACGGCTCTGTCTTGTAAGAGCCATATTTGATCATGCATAAGGATAAGGTGGTTTTGTGTCCTCATCCTGAATTCCTACCAAAAGTGGTGACAGGTTTTCATTTAAACCAGGATGTTATTCTTCTTTCTTCTCAATCTAGGGAAGAGAAGGCACTACATTCCCTTGATGTAATAAGAGCGATCAGATCTACTTAAAGGCGACCGCTCCGGTTTGAAAACAGATGTTTTCATGTTAAAGCACACTTTACCAGGCGATCAGTGCCTCTTGGGCGGTGCATCATCAGGCCTCTATGGCTCAGATCTATAAGGCCGCAACTTGGTCTTCAGTTCATGCATTTACCAGATTTGATCAAATTGATGTTAAAGGTCATAATGATATTGCCTTTGTGTGCAGTGTACTGCAGTGTGAGTCCTCTAGCCTCTTTTTTGCCCTACTTTTTTGTTGTCTCCCTCCCTTCTGTTGCTATTACTATGGGACATCCTGCATAGTAACTACTATGGCTCTGTGTCCCCTGATGTATGAAAAGAAAACATGATTTTTAAAACTGCTTACCTGTAAAATCCTTTTCTTTGATGTACATCAGGGGACACAGGGGTCCCTCCCTTCTTGGTATACACTTGTATTGCTTGGCTACAAAACTGAGGTACCCCCAGTAATGGGAGGGATTATATAGGGAGTGCACTTCTGGTCTTAGGGTGTGATTAACCCTCATAGTAACTACTATGGCTCTCTGTCCCCTGATGTGCATCAAAGAAAAGGATTTTACAGGTAAGCTGTTTTAAAAATCCTGTTTTTCGGGGTGTGGCTTGATCTCAGCCAAGATGGACGTGTAGCTCAGGAGCTCCGACACACAGCGGGACAACGGAGCGGCTCACGGAGCTCAGAGGCGGTATTGGTTATCCCCTGAGCAGCGTTCTAGGTCGGAGAAGTACACTAGCCATGTCCAGGCGCAAAAGAGCGGACAAAAAGCCCAGGAAACTGACGGCTTGTTTTTCACAGCCGCCTGGCCGGCAGGCCCAAGATGGCGTTTGCGCTTCCTCCACTCCGCGCCATCTCTCCGCCTCCCCGGAGCGGAGGGCAGATGCACTGCCCTGACCGGCAGTACCCAGACTCTCAGGCATCCACCCCATCGAGCGGAAGCCCGGCCAAGGCAAGGAGCAGAAGGGAAGGCCTGAAGACAGCGCGACAAGCTGAGGTGAGCTCTCCCACTGATTCACAGTAAGATACAAGGGAATTCCCTGACTCCCTTATGACTTTCCCAACCACTAATCAGCCTGTCCTTCGCACAACACTCAAAGATATGCTCATATCTTTGCGCAGCTCTTTACATAATGATATGATGGCCTGCATGAGAAGTTTTGGCACTGATCTAAAAGAAATGGGACACAGGATGGACCATATAGAGACTAAAATGGGGGAATATGCTTCCACAAGCAACGATTTAATCGATGCACATGACACAGTGGAGGAAGAGCAAGGCTGGGTTAAAGCAAAACTGGCAGATTTAGAAGACAGGGCCAGAAGGAACAATGTTAAACTAAGGCCGCGTACACACGGGCGGACTGTATGGCCTACTTAGTCCGTTGAAACACATTTCAGCGGACAGTCCGCTCGTGTGTGGGCTTCAGCTGACTTTTTCAGCGTGCAGTCTGGCGTACTAAGTATTTCGGATTTTTCGAAATACTGTCCGTCATACTTTGGTTTCAGTGGACAATCCGCTCGTCAGTAGGCTAGTTCGACGGACTAAGAATGGCGCATGCTCAGAAAGGATTTACACGGCGAAAGGTTGCATTGCTGTGTATTGGACTTCCTATTTCTAGTCCCGTCGTACGTGCTGTACACGTCATCGCGCAAGCTTTCGACGGACTGTTTGTGCATCCGTGTGTGGTCAAGTCCTTTCATTCGAAAGTAGGACGGACTGTCCGTCGGATTGTATGACGGACTAAGTAGGCCATACAATCCGCCCGTGTGGCTTTAGGGGTATCCCTGAATCAGTAGCTGAAGCTAATCTGCGTCCCTATGTCACAAAACTGTTATCCACTCTCATGCCAGATCTAACACCCATTGAGATATCTGTTGATCGGATACACCGCATCCCAAAGCCTACCTTTATACAAGCTCATGTGCCCAGAGACGTTTTGTTTCGCATGCATTTTTATCAAACTAAAGATCGTTTAATGCAGATGACGAGAAAGGGGGAACACCATTACACGGAATTTTCAGGTCTCCAGTTCTATGCGGATCTTTCGCAACATACTCTGCAGCTCCGTGAAATTTTTAACAACATCACTAAAGTACTGCGAAACCACCGCATCAGCTATAAATTGGGGTTCCCCATTAAACTGATTGTGCACAAGGAGGGGACTAATTACATAATTTCCTCGCCTACTAAAGGCCTTCAACTTCTCAAGTCATGGAAGATCTTTCTGGAGGATTCATTAGACTCACCCAAGCCTGACCTTCCAAAGAATTTACCTCATGAATAATGCACTGCTGGCAACAGTTACCTATTTCTTACCTGCGACCTGGACGCCGTAGGGAGCAGCCTGACCTATAGGCCCCGCACACCGGAGCCACTTGCTGGTCCAATAACCCCGTTATCTTGAGCAGATACATTCTGCACACGGGTTATGACGACCCTCCTTTTAACTATTTGTTCCACACTGTTGGTTTTGTTTTCCTTTTTACTTTTTCAGGAGCTGTCAATATTCTTATTGCCTTCAAGTGACCTCATTGTCCTAAATCCAGTCCTCTCCCTGGTCAAGAGATCGCCGGAAGAACATTGCTACTGGGATGTTCCCCGTCTCTATTCATCGTTGAGAGAACACTGGTATCTGTCAGTACATACGAATCCTACTGCTGAGCTTCATAATTTCTAAAGATCATGCCAGTCACCATTTTATCGGTTAACACCCACGGGCTCAATCATCCAGCTAAGAGATTCTCTCTTTGGTCTGAAGCCCAGTCGTCACATTGCGACATTCTATGTGTACAAGAGACGCATTTTCACAAAGATGCACCCCCCAAATGTATGGCCAAAGGATTCCAACACTATTATTATGCTAATGCACAGGAGAAGAAGAGGGGGGTCATGATTGAAATCAAGGACTCGATTTCCTTTCAGTTGCGTCAACAACGTATAGATCCTAATGGTCGATTTATCATATTGATTTGTGACATTAATAATCATCGTTACACATTGGTTAATGTTTATGTACCCAATGCTCGCCAGATTCATTTTCTAAATAATCTCATGAATCTTATGAAGAAAGTACGTTAAGTGCAGGAAGGAGCATTGATGTTATGTGGGGACTTTAATATTACCCCTGACCCAGGGATATATTCTACTGCTACCCCCTCCAAAAGAATGTTATCTTTAGCTAATTTCTTAAGATCTAATGAACTTTATGATGTTTGGAGTTGTAGACATGCCTGTGAGAGGGACTATTCCTTCTACACTCACAGGCATCGCTCCTACAGTAGGATTGACTTGTTTCTGTCGGACAGGTGGCTTCTTCAAAAAATCTCCAAGACCAAAATTAATGTGATATCATGGTTAGATCATGCTTCAGTTCTGGTCTAAATCGCAGATAACAACCTCGCTTCCACCACTTACCTGTGGAGAGCGAATTCCCACATAATTCAGGACCCTGGCACTAAGACTATGCTGGAAAGCCACCTCTCCGAATTTTTCGGATTCAACGCCACCCCTGACGTCACACCGTCTACTGTGTGGAACACTCATAAAGCATTTATTCGTGGCATTTTTATTCAACTAGGGGCCAGAATAAGGAGGCAGAGGCAGCGACAATTGGACGAGCTTTTGAAAAATATCGAAACCCTAGAGGGCTTGCACAAAACACAACCTTCCCCTGATCTACATTTTAAACTAGCCAACTTACGTCACGATCTTAGACTTCTCCTAGTACACAAATTTGAACAAAAAGAAAAAAGACTAAAGTTGTCCTTCTACTCTACTGGTAACAAGGCAGGTAAGGCCCTGGCTCTTAGAATACGGGGACAGCGCTTCAAATCCAAAATTCCCCATTTGATTGATCCAAAATCTTACGCTAAAGAACAGGATCTGCAGAAAATTGCAGACTCTTTTAGCGATTATTATGTGTCCTTATACAATCTGGCCGACGACGTGTCTACTCCACAACCTTCTGGGGCTTATATTGATAATTTTTTGCCAACAGTGAACATCCCTAAACTAAGTCCTACTGGATGAGCTAAACCTGCCCTTTACAGTGGACGAAATATTTAAAGCTATCAATTCCTTACCGAATAACAAATCCCCTGGCCCTGATGGACTAACTGGGGAATATTACAAAGCATTTATGGCTATTCTGGGACCCCATCTTCTTGAAGTTTTCCAAGGTGCCGCTGCCTCGACCCTCTTCCCTTCAGAAATGCTGGAGGCAATTATAGTAACTCTGCCTAAGCCTGGTAAAACTCCTAATGTGCCTCAGAACTTTAGGCCTATATTGTTATTAAATAACGACCTGAAATTGTATGCCAAATTATTGGCATTACGGTTGATATCAATATTGCTTACGTTAATAGATCCAGATCAGTCGGGGTTTACAAAGGGCAGACAGACCTCAGACGCCACAAGGCGAGTCATTGACATTATTGGTCTGGCAAGGGTACAGCGAACGCCTTCTCTGCTCCTAGCGCTGGATGCAGAGAAGGAGCTCGATGGGGTCCACTGGGTTTACTTGGCCAAGGTATTAGAGAAATTTGGCTTTAGAGGCCACATCCTCGCATCTATACTTGCACTCTACACTTCACCTTCAGCTAGAGTATATACCTCAGGAATGTTATCAAAGCCTTTTAATATCACGAACGGCACCCGGCAAGGGTGTCCAATGTCTCCTTTAATTTTTAATATGCTTATGGAACCCTTGGCCGCGAGATTCAGACAGGACCCCAATATACAGGGATTTAATGTGAAAGGCCGTAAACACGTTATCAATCTGTTTGCTGACGACGTGATACTTATGCTTACACAACCAAAGAACTCCCTACTCCATGCAACGGCTCTTCTGACTCAATATAGCAGGATCTCATATTACAAAGTCAATAGCACCAAATCCTATATCCTAGACTTAGGCACCTCTATACAAGAGAAACCGCATATACAAAACACCTATCCTTTTGTATGGCAAGACTCAGGGATCTCATATCTAGGGTTAACACTTACCTCCTACCCTGACCATCTCTTTGAAGCCAACTATCTAGAAAACAAGCTACTGTTAGGGATACAAACCTTAAAAAAGCACTTTCTCTCATGGTCGGGCCGTTTAGAATGCAAATCTTGCCGCAACTAATCTACATATTTCGCACTGTCCCAATCCCAGTCAACAAATCCTTCTTTACCAAATTACAATCACTATTATTGAAATTTCTCGGGGAAGGTAGAAAGGCAAGGTGCGCATTCGGCAACCTGACTAGGTCTAGGAAAGCGGGAGGTATGAGCCTACCTGTGATAGCAGACTACTACAGGTCGGCTGTTCTAGCGCAACTCAAAGATTGGATGGTTGACCAACCCTCCTCACTGTGGGGTGAACTAGAGCAGACAACTATACCCGGTGGGAATCTTTGTAACTACGTTATGGCCTACCCATATCTACCACAAGCTCCTAGGGATGTACCACTCCCTGTGGTTGCATCCTTACAGGCTTGGAGGGTCCAACGTCGGTCATTCATGTCCCTCTCCATGTTCTAACACTTTTAACTCCGGATTTATCCTTGGACAAATGGTCCAAATGGGGAATCCTGTGGATACGTGACTTATATAGCGGCAACATAATTAAATTCTTTGCAGCTATGCAGGAGGAGTACGGATTGCCTCAGAATTCCTCTCGTATGCACGAGTTAAATCGTTCCTCAATAGTACCACCATCTCACCTTATAAACTACATTGGAAAATCATGAAATATCTAACAACCAGTGAAAGGTGTAGGGGCGGCATTTCTTTATTTTACAATAGCTTACAGGATAAGACGGTATTTCAAAAAACCAACTCTATGCTAGCATGGGAAAGAGATTTGGGTATCTCCATTTCTAGTACACAATGGAGCAAAGCTATCCAATATGCGTATTCAGCTACAAAATGCACCTCCCTGTGGGAACTCTCACACAAAATCATACACAGATGGTACCTAACTCCACATTGCATTGTTAAGTTTAGCCCCTCTGTATCCCCTCTCTGTTGGAGAAAGTGCTCCCAAACTGGAAATGTGATCCATGTTCTGTGGGAATGTAGTAAATTGGCTAGGTTTTGGACAGAGGTTCTCAGGATATTCCGTCAGGTAACTGGCATAACACTGCCGCTCTCCCCCTCCCTTGTGTTATTGAATGTAGGCATTGAGGACATTCCACCACAACTCAGGCAATTCACTACTCATTTGTTTTTAGCGGCCAAACTAACTATTCTTAGAGTTTGGAAATCGCCAGAACCACCGGATCTGCGAGAGGTTCTGTGAACCCTCTCTATTCACTACACATATGAGCTAGCTTTGGCATCCAATTCAGGGAAAAGGGCAGCTTTCTTGAATGATTGGCAACCTTGGGTAGATTGGTACAATGCTCACAAATTGTTGTAATGACAGTCTATGCATTTATTTTCTAAAAGGTCTCTCTTACAGGACAGACTCCTCTCCCCCCCTCCCGAGCCCCTTTAAGGCTCCAAACCCCCATCCTTCCCCCATTAATTATATTTGTTTTTAGTTTGGGTTGCTACATTACTGATTGGCTCTCGTTTCTGATAGTAGAAAATAAACTATGTAGAAGTTATGGTCCTGCTATGCAGTTTATATTAAGATGAAAAAACGATCAAAAACAGCGCATCAAAGGGACTAGTAGATTGATGTGAAAAAGACTTTAAAATGTCATTTATTAAATGTAAAAAATAAACACAGACATCTGATCCCTGCAGGATCTCAAACACATAAAAAACACCAATCATAAAACGGACAGATGTTTGGTAATGAAAAGCTCCTCAGATCTCTCAATTATAACTTTGGAAAGGTCAAAACCAAAGACCAATGTGCACAGCTTTCGAATGCCTAATGAATGCAATCAATCATCTGAAAGAACCCAAAAAGTCAGTGTAAACGAATGGAACAACGTTCCTAGGGACACTCACTTCATAGGTGTTCAATGGGCTGCAGAGCTGATGAGTCCAGTCTGATGACCGAGGGGGAGGTGTTTATTTCAGCTCCATCTGAAGCGTTCGGCTTGGAGGCAGAGGTGTAATGCTGCACGCTAGGTGGTAAAGATCAAGCTTAGTCAAAGCTTTGACAAAGCGCAGGAGCGCGAAACATGTAAGCAGGAGAGTCGGCATAGCAACCTTCCCCTTCACAGCCTTCCACGTGACAAGCCTCTCATGTGATCCACAGCCGCTCGGACAAGCGGCACTGCAGGCAGTGCAGCGTTCTCCAAGCTGCCTATGTGTACAGCTGATATCATCTGGTGACTAAGCTTGATCTTTACCACCTAGCGTGCAGCATTACACCTCTGCCTCCAAGCCGAACGCTTCAGATGGAGCTGAAATAAACACCTCCCCCTCGGTCATCAGACTGGACTCATCAGCTCTGCAGCCCATTGAACACCTATGAAGTGAGTGTCCCTAGGAACGTTGTTCCATTCGTTTACACTGACTTTTTGGGTTCTTTCAGATGATTGATTGCATTCATTAGGCATTCGAAAGCTGTGCACATTGGTCTTTGGTTTTGACCTTTCCAAAGTTATAATTGAGAGATCTGAGGAGCTTTTCATTACCAAACATCTGTCCGTTTTATGATTGGTGTTTTTTATGTGTTTGAGATCCTGCAGGGATCAGATGTCTGTGTTTATTTTTTACATTTAATAAATGACATTTTAAAGTCTTTTTCACATCAATCTACTAGTCCCTTTGATGCGCTGTTTTTGATCGTTTTTTCTGCTGCATCCATTTTTTGCCAAGTCCATAATGGGTTAACAGCCGCACATTGAGACCATCTACAGGACATTTATTTAAATAAACAAACATCCCACGAGATAGTCAAACGCTCTTAAAGAGACCATTCATTTGTGCGCCAACTTTATCTTGTTTTATATATTAAGATGAAGCCCAGTCTGGCCTTATGATTTGATGGTTGGCCTGGGAACAGTCGTTCTGGCCTCTCGAGGTGCAGCTTGTTCCCAGTTGGGGCACCCGTGGGGTAAGAAAGTCAATAGCGCCTGTAAACAGGGTCATGCATTTGGCGACAATAGAAACTAATGCAGTATATGATCTTGATATGCACATAACTTTGCATCTACGATTGGCATTGCTCTCTTTTGTCATCAATTTTATTATCTTTTCCTTTGTTTTTTTTATGTAACATATGACAATCACATTGTAACCCTATGTTGTTATATTATGAAAATTTCTTGAATAAAAATTATTAAACTAAAAATCCTGTTTTTCTTGTTCGTAAATGGGAAAACCATGCATTTTAAAGCACATTTTTAAAACACAAACACACACACGTGTGTGTGTGTGTGTGTGTGTGTATATATATATATATATATATATATATATGTGTATATATATATATATATATATATATATATATATATATATATATATATATAAAAAATTCTGATTAAAAGTGGAGCAATCATCAAGGGGGACCCCAGGAATGTGGGGGGGGGGGCTGACTCTGGTGACCAGAGACCACCTTCCGCAGAAAAAAATACACTAAGGTAAGGACGTGGGGTTACAGATATAAGGGGGGAAACTTTATATCAGTGCCCCCTGCATTATTTTATTCACTCCCCCTTACGTCAGTGACTCCACCCTCAGACTGGCCTGGCATCGCTGTCACTGACCTCCTGTCAGGTGCACCGTGCAGGGATCTGTCAAGACGGCTTCATCTTTGTGGCTCTTTTTTTATCATATAGTTTCCTCTCCACAGTCCACACACATCCGACTCCTCCCATGACCCCCATCCCGGTGGTACTCTTACTCCTCTCCAAGAGGTGGTCATAGACTGCAGACATGATACAAGAGATCAATGCAGCTTCAATGTGCCCATCAATGCAGCCTCGCCTGTGACGATCAATGCAACCTCACTGTGCCTATCTGCAGCTGCAGTGTGCCAACAATGCAGCCTAACTGTGCCTATCTGTATCATCAGTGCCCATCTGCAGCCTCACTGTGCCCATCTGCAGCCTCGCCAGTACCTTGATTACACACAACGAATGTCTACTGCTGTGTCATGCAGCTGCGGTCTTAACTGTTCTGTGACCGTCTACTGTAACAAAGCCCTGCCTCCTCATCCATGATAGATGGTCAACTGAACACTGTTACAATGCTGGGAAATTGCATCGGTGTTGCGTTTATCATGGATAAGGAAGCGGAGCTTTGTTACAGTGGACGGCCGCCAAACAGATCAGACCGCAGCTGCATGACACAGCTGGCCGGGAGACACCCGCTGTTTGTGAATACACAAATGGAGGGAAGGAGAGGAAGACTCTGCGTTTGGATCGGCCCTAGCTGCCGCAGCTCAAAGCAGCCCCAGGGCAGACGGCCTACCTGGAAATTTCCTGGTATCCGGTAGACCAGTCCGGCCCTGACCTCGAGTCCTCACTGAAGCACTAGGCTATGGGAAGGGCGGGTGCTGCCTGCTTAGTCTCTCGGCACCACGCTGAGCCACAGGCATGTGGATGGATCCTTTCAGAGCCTGGATCAGTTTTGAGATGGCAGCTAACAGCTTGTCACTGTCAGCTGAATCTGCAAAACTAAAGCCGCGTACACACGGTCGGATTTTCCAACGGGAAATGTTCGATGTGAGCTTGTTGTCGGAAAGTCCGATCGTGTGTACACAAGTCCGTCGCAAAAAAGTTCACGCATGCTCTGAATCAAGCAGAATGGCTATTGAACTTCCTTTCCTTTCTCGGCTCGTGGTACATCAGCGCATTCTCATGTTCGGAATTTTTGGCCTACATTTGTGTGACCGTGTGTATGCAAGACAAGTTTGAGCCAACATCCTAAGGAAAAAAATCCACGGTTTTGTTGTCGGAAAATCCGATCGTGTGTGCGGGGCATAAGTCTACTGCTGTGTCCCAGAAGAAAAATATTGCCAAAAAAGCTTTGACCATACTTTTTTTTTTTTTTTTTTTTTTGAAAATCGTTTTTATTAAGTTTTCTGATTTCCAAGTGATACAACAGAAACAACAAAAAAAAAGGGAAATAAACCAATACAAATAGCAATGAGCTGTAGTGAATGTTACAGATCGATAAAGGATATAAATCGAAGTAAATCAAAAAATAAATCAAATCAAAAGTAATTCAAGGACATAACAAAGTAATGCAGAAATTAGCTTACAAGTAACAGCACATTTTCCGTCTACTGGCTTTACTCATGAATCCATAATTATGAACTCTATCAGTCACATTTAAGGGTCAACCTGCAATTTTAGTCGATCAGTACACCCTATGGTACTCGGACCTCTGGGTGGCTCCCTCCGCACCCCAAATTAGGATCACGCTGTGACGGAGAGGCCATCCAGAGTGGAGTTGGATGACATTAGATGGGTCATGGTGTGATGGACGATCGATTTGGGACCTGTTCAGGGGATCCTACTACTAATGAAAATAGTGATCATTTCTTGTACCACTCTGTCCAACATTTCCACTGTGAGTCAAATTTTTTGCCACAAGATTTCCTAAGAGCTAATAACCGTTCATAATGGAAGTTTAGGTTTACCTGAACTAGAACTTCTGATGGATTTGGGGATAATGCACTTTTCCAATGTCGGGCTATAACCAACTTGGCCGTGATAAGGATGTGTGTCACTACTATACGGAACTCGGGCGGGTAATTATCAATACCGAGATGGAGAATTGCTAGAGCCGGGCTTGGGGACTGCAGCACCCCTGTGATTTCTGCAAGTATACTAAATAGCTTCCTCCAATAGCTAGAGACGTTTTTGCAGTGCCAAAATATATGTAGTATGGTGCCCACATTGCCGCAGTCTCTCCAACATAGAAACGAGTGAGTAGAGAACATTCTTGCTAATTGGTGGGGGGTTCTATACCACTTATGTAAAATCTTCTGGGTGAGCTCCCAATGGCTAATGCAACGTGAGGCTTTATAGTTGTATCTGAGGGCAGAGCTCCATTGACTGATATCGTAGATTTGGTTTAAGTCTCTCTCCCAAGTAAGCATAGAGGAGGATTTCACTAGAAGTTGTTTGTGTTGTAGAGTGTTATATAAAAGGGAGATAACTTTATCTCTGGAGTCGTGAGAAACATAATATTGCCATATAAGTGTTTGAATTTCAATGTTTGGTGGTGGGGATCTTGATAGAAAGGAGGCCACCTGGTTATATAGAAATTTGCCAGTTTGGGGTAAATTGAAGCTGGTTCTCAAGGAGTCAAATGATCTTAGAGTTCCCTGATTGTATAACTCATCTACCCATTCTGTTCCATTATCTTTCCACGTGGCAATATTGCTGTAAGGAAGCAATATTTCTAAAGTTCGAATCGGGATTCTAATATTAGTGGAAAGCTTCCCCAGCAGTTGTTGTTGACGAAGATGTCTCCAGGCTGCTATGGTCGCTGCGATGGGTGGAGAGAGGCATGTTAAAGATCTGAGTTTCCAAGTGTCTGCTAGGAGAAGGAGACTAATAGGTTGGGTGTTTGCTATAGACGCCTCGATGTCTACCCATAGTGGTTCAGGGTTGGGGAGGAACCAAAGTTTTGCCTGTGCTAATATGGCCGCCCAGTAATAATCTTTAATGTCAGGAAGGCCCATGCCTCCTGCTTTCCTATGCATTATAAGTTTGTTAATTGGGCATCTGGCTCTTTTGCCCTGCCAGATGTACTGTTTAAGAAGTTTTGTTAATTCATGGAAATGTGAGGCTTTATATGGTATTGGGAGAGTTCTGAATATGTAGAGGATTTTCGGCAGAATTAATATTTTATATGATGCTATTCTTCCCGCCCACGATAATTCAGTAAGTGAAATTTTAGAAAGGGTATTTTTAACGTCTTGTAAAAGAGTTTTCATGTTGACGTCCGCTAACTGGGGCAGGTTTGCTGTTAATAGGATGCCGAGGTAGGGAATCTGTGTAGAGGTCCATATATAAGGATATGCTTTTTGTAGATGGGAACTCGTGTGGGGATTTAGGCCTAGATCTAGTATAAGGGATTTGGTAAAATTTACCTTATAAAAAGAGATCTGTCCAAATGCTTCTAGAATGTCATGTGTGAACGGGAGGGATACAACCGGATTTGATAAAAAAAAGAATGATGTCATCTGCAAATAAGTTAACTATGTGTTCCTTTCGTTTGTTTTTGAGTCCTGAAATTTGTGGGTGGGATCGAATGGCCTCCGCCAGGGGTTCTATCATCAGGTTAAAGATTAGCGGTGATAAAGGACACCCCTGACGGGTGCCATTCGATATAATGAAGGGTTTGGATAAGAGCCCCAGAGTAAAGACTTGGGCAGAGGGATTGGAATAAAGCGCCAAGATAGCTGATAGGGCTTCGTTTTGAAAGCCGAATTTTATTAGAGTCGCTTCCATATATTCCCACTGGACCCTGTCGAACGCCTTCTCTGCATCTATTGAGAGAAGCAGAGAAGGCGTTCCCCCGGGCCCTAGCTTGGTGGATGATATTCAATAGACGTCGTGTGGCGTCCGATGCTTGTCTCCCTTTCATGAATCCGGTTTGGTCCGGACCCACCAAGGTAGGCATGATATCGTATATTCTGTTCGCCATCACTTTAGCATATAATTTGATGTCCCCATTGAGAAGAGATATGGGGCGGAAGTTAGCTGGAGTATCTGAAGGTTTCCCTGGTTTGGGTAGCGTAACGACATAGGCCTTGAGCATTTCAGTAGGGAAAGATCCGGTTTTCCTAGCTATGTTGAAGATGGACATTAGGTGGGGGGATAGTATGGTGCTGAAGTTTTTGTAGTAGACATTAGAAAGGCCATCAGGGCCTGGGGATTTTCCTAGGGGCAGTGATCAAATTGCTTTCTCCAATTCCGTTGGGGTAAATGGGGTTTCCAACTCCTTGAGTTGTGTGTGTGATAGTGAAGGTAGATGGACTTTAGCTAAGAAGGAATCTATACTCTTTTGTAGGTGTATTTGTATTAGGATCCAAGTGTAGGTTATAAAGGGATGCATAATAATCTGCGAATGCGTCCGCAATTGCCTGGGGGTGTTCTATCTTTGCCGAGGTTTTGGGGTGGAACAGGTGTGGGATTGAGGTTTTGGAGCGTTTATCTTTCAACCGGTTGGCCAGAAATTTGCCCGCTCTATTGTGGTTCCCATAGTAATTTATTTTGAGTCTTTTCATGGCGTGTTCATGTTGAGCACAGTACCATTCCCTAATTTTGTATCTCACATGAAATAGCTTGTTAGCAAGGTCCGGGGAAGGGTTGGATTGATTATTTTGTTCTAAAGAGCGGAGTTCGTTTAGTAGATTATTTAGTGTAGTAGAGCGTGTTTTAGGAATTTTGGAATTGAGTTTTATCAGAACTCCCCTTATATAAGCCTTATGGGCGTTCCAGTTAGTGAAGGGACTAGTGCACTCAGGGTCATTAAATCTAAAGTACTCTTCCAGGTGTTGGGAGATTTCTATTTGGAGTTTTGGGTCCTGCAATATAGACTCATTATTCCTCCAAATACGAGATGGAACTTGGGACCTGCTCCCTGTAATGCAGATCAACACAGGGGCATGGTCTGACCAGGTGATATCTAAAATAGATGGTTTTGTGATCCGATGGAGTAAATCCCCATCCATAATGAACATATCTAATCTGGAGTAGGAATAAAATCTTGGGGAATAGTATGTGTATGATCTCTCGTTTGCATTAAGGCAGCGCCAGCCATCATACAGTCCTTCCTGTTGCAGAAGGTCACGGAATTTGGGAGAATGGTTCCTGACTCCAGAAGAGGTATCTAAGTCTTGTCTAAAATCATGTTAAAGTCCCCACAAATCAGTAAGCTTCCAACTCGCATCAACTCCATTTGTTTAATAACTTTCTTAAGAAACCTCAATTGGTGCGAGTTGGGAGCATATATGCAAGCAAGAGTAATAGGGATCCGATTGACATTACAAACCAATATGATGAACCTGCCGTTGGGATCAATAAAGGAATCTTTAAGTTCAAAGTTCACCGAATCTCTCACGGCTATCATGACGCCCCTTTTCTTCGCCGCGATGGAAGAGTGGATGATGAACGGAAAGTTCTGGTGCGTGCAAAGTGGTTTGGACAGTTTGTGAAAGTGGGTTTCTTGCACTGCCAGTATGTCAGCCTTCTGCTTGATCGCTTCATTCCAGAGGGATCGCCTTTTAGCAGGATGATTAAGTCCACGCGTGTTAAGAGAAAGAATGTTAATACTCATGGGCTCAGGTTAGAGTGCGATGTTTAATACCGTGCTCAGTTGATGAATGATGAAGGTCCAGGAGAGGTTGTAGACGGTAGGAGTGGGTATCATTGAGAGTACCGGAGTATAGCGTGGCTTGCAGAGATGTAGTTCTCTGGGTCCCAGTTGTGGAGTGAGTACTATGACAGTTGGTGTACTATAACTTCTCAGAGAAGTCCCATATTTACACAGGTTGTGTTTATGCGGATCGGAGTGCAGTAGGCAGGTATACGATGAACCTTTGCTGAGTAGGATTCGTGAAATCACCGGGTTAACAGTCAGTTCCTTTTGCCAGTACCATGACGTGTAAGCGCCAAATAGAGCGTAAAAAGAACACGATCGGAAAAAGAAAAAAAAGAAAAAAATTAAAACAGGAGAACTGGGGTAAGAAACAAGACCCATACAGGTCAGGCAATGGAAATGCCCAGAGTGGGGGTTTACGGTACGATAACATGTACCATGAACGCTCAGGGAACTTTGCTGGAAGCTATGGGGAGGATGACCATGCTATAAGGAATCAAGTGTGGAGAGCACTGGATCTACGATGTGGTTTTACTTGCCAGTCGTTGTGCAATTTGATCGGCAGTCTGTTTGACGACTGAGATGGATCCGGAAAATGGTCAGGTGGCAGGATCTGCCAGGTTCTCAGGAGATGCAACCCTTCCTCTAGGGAGTGGATAAGATGGGTGGATCCATTGAAAGTCGCTTGTAGTTTGGCAGGGTACTTCCATTTATATAGGATCTTGTGGTTCCTCATGGCTTTGGTTATGGTCGCCAAGTTGCGGCGAAGCTGCAAGGTGTGTTGCGAGAGGTCTGGTAAGATCTGGAGATTGGAGGCCGCCTCTGGGATATTATCGCCTTTTCGGAGTGCCTCCAGGATTTTTTCTTTAGTTTGAAAGAAGTGCATTCGGAGCAAGACGTCCCGGGGTACTTCCTGGGGTAAAAACGACGGTTTGGGGACGCTGTGGATCCGTTCGATCGTCAGATCCAGTGGAGACAATGATGGGACCAGTGCTTGGAAGAGGTCCTGAGCATAAGATGGCAGTTGTTGTGTTAGTATTGTTTCCGGGACCCCTCGGATCTTTAGATTGTTTCTACGGGAACGGTCCTCAAGGTCCGCCATTTTTAATTGCATTTTGTCGATAGCTTCTTGTTGCATTGCGTGTGAGTCCACCAACGCATTGAAAGAGGAGGTGACGTCGCCCATTCTGGTTTCCACTTGGTGCACTCTTCCCCCCAAGTCATTAATTTCAGCTCTACATTGATGTAGGCAGGCCGCCATGTCAGATTGTAAAGATGACCTCAGCAGCATTAACAGTTCCTTAAGAGTAGTATCAGAAATAGGCTGACCTGTAGTTGGGAACTGTGCGAACGGATCCACTTGTGGTTGGATTGCTGTACCTCTGCCGATCGGATCGTTCACGTCCATATCCAGCCCATCCGTTCGGTTATGTGCTCTTGCAGCAGGATCCAGTCTAGGCTTAGACTTAACAGGGCTTCGGGACAACGGGGAAACGTTCGGGGAGTCCGAATCAGAGGACTGCGTACCTGCGGCGGCGCGCTCCCGCGCTGGTCGGGACCCCCGTGAGTCCAGTCGCGGGACCCGCGGACTCGATCGCCGCGGGCATCCCCGCGATCGTCTCACGGAGCTGCCGAATGGAGGAAATGCTGTGTAAACAACATTTCTCCATTCTGCCTAGCAACTAGTGACGCTGATCTCTGCTCCATGTGATTGGAGCAGAGATCAGTGTTCACTAAATGAAAGCCCAACCCCCCCCACAGTTAGTAACACACTCCTAGGAATACTTAACCCCTACACTGCCACCCACTGGTTAACCCTTTCACTGCCAGTGTCATTTACACAGGAATCACTGCATTTATATAGCAGTGATTACTGTATAAATGACAATGGTCCCAAAAATGTCCGATGGGTCCCCCACAATGTCGCAGTCACAATAAAAATTGCTGATCGCCGCCATTACTAGTAAAAAAAAAAAATAATAAAAAATTATTAATAAAAATGCTATAAAACTATCCCTATTTTGTAAACGCTATAACTTTTGCGCAAACCAATCAATAATCGCTTATTGCGATTTTTTTTACCAAAAATATGTAGAAGAATACGTATCGGCCTAAACTGAGGGAAAAAAATGTTTTTTTATATATTTTTGGGGATATTTATTATAACAAAAAGTAAAAAATAATGCGTTTTTTTCAAAATTGTCGCTCTATTTTTGTTTATAGCGCAAAAAATAAAAACCGCAGGAGTGATCAAATACCACCAAAAGAAAGCTCTATTTGTGGGAAAAAAAGGACGTCAATTTTGTTTGGGAGCCACGTCACACGACCGCGCAATTGTCAGTTAAAGCGACGCAGTGCCAAATCACAAAAAGTGGTCTGGTCTTTGACCAGCAAAATGGTCCGGTCTGCAAGTGGTTAAATAAAAATAGTCAATAGCCAATGTTCATAATCTATATAAATGTAATATTGCCTGCTGAGCTTTAAATGATTGCACAGGTTATATGCTTATTTGGAGTAGGAGGGTGGACAAATTATTTTCATTAAGATGAAGCATTTTTGTTGTATTCCTGTATTCAAAGAAGGCAAATTGAACAGTAAAGAAATTGCAATAAAATTTATTTACATACAACATATTAACCTTTATTTAATTTGCACTTTTAGTTCTGTCTCTTGGTCTGTGGATTCCTAACCTTCCTGGCTGTCCTGGGTGGATACATTCCTGGTATTTTACTCTCCTATCTGCTGTGTGAGTCCACCTTTTTATAGTTTTCAAATGATGTAAAATAATTTTACTTAATTGTGCCTCATCAGGGGTAAGTTCAGATGCTTTCTGTAGTGAACAGGGTCTCTGTTGGTGAGATATTTGTGTTTGGGTTACAGGTTAGCCAACTATGGATATTGTGAGTATGCGTCCCTGTGCCTATTAGGCCTAATGCACACTGGATGTTATATTAATGTTCTAAAAATGCCAGTAGCTTTGCAGTGAGTGTTTCAACATTTTTGCTATAGCTTTTTTCAGCTTTAGCGTTTTTAGCATTTTTTAATAATAATTTTTCAATGGATCAAAAACATTAACCGATGGTGAGCTGTGTTTTTGAGCATTTATCTGCATACTTTTTTTACCGAAAAGTTTATAACAGCCTATGTGTGCATGGACGCACAGGATAACATGCTTGGAGAGTTTGATTGTAGAAAAAAACGTCTGAAGCCAAAAACAGCAGCTGTAAAAACATCCAAAAACATCCAGTGTACATGAGGTCTTAGATGTTTTGTTTATTTTACTTTGTGGAGAAAGGACATTTAATGGAGAGGCAAGCAGAGACAAACTCCCATTGGAGTGATATATAACTGATCTTTCAAGTATTTACCTTTATAACCTTTCCCTCATTTTACTAGAATCTGGATAACATATGAAGCTAAACATTTTGATAATTGTACTTGAAAGCAATGAAATGTAATGATTTTTGGCTTTTACTCAGAATGCAGCAGGGGGAATACTCATGAATTCAAAATGGGCAGTCACTGGCTTAGAAAAATTACACAAGAAATAAGAAGAACTAGCATGTTATATAGCCTACCAGAATCAATCTGTAACCAAAATATTACTTTCAAGTGAATTTATTCTCTAAAGGCACCTGTAAATAGAACAACAATTTTTTGCAGGTATAAGGTGCAGGCAGAGGTGACTGTACATATACCTGCAGCATCGAAAATCCTTCAATTATGCAAATATGAACATTTCCTAAAAGTGTTGCAGCTCCCCACACCCACCCCTCCCTGCAAATAGGAATATTCAGCAGGCACAAAAACAAAGGTGTGTGGAAAATTCTTAACTAATTGCTACCCAAGCTAATTCTGACACTTCTCACCTAAAAGCATCTGCATTTTTTTTTGGACAGATAATTATTAGAACCCCCACATATTATATATTTTATAATACCGTCTTAGCTATTACCTCAGTGAAAATAACCCTCTTGACCCCTTACAGTCTGGCTTTTGCTTGCAGAACTCCACAGAAACTGCCTTACTAAAACTCACTAACGATTTACTAACTGCTAAGACCAACAGCCAGTACTCCATACTACTACTACTTGACCTCTCTGCTGCCTTTGATACTGTTGACCACTCCCTCCTTCTCAATAAACTACATTCCTTTGGCTTCAGAGATTCTGCTCTATCCTGGCTCTCTGCCTACCTATCACAGCACTCCTTCAGTGTCACCTACAACTCTGTCTCCTCCTCTCCATTGCCCCTTTCTGTGGGGGTCCCCCATGGCTCTGTTCTTGGACCCCTTCTGTTTATCTCTCTAAAACTGAGCTAATAATATTCCCCCCGCCCATGCCCCCCTCCCTGACTTTTCTATCAAAATCAACAATGCAACTATCAGTCCCTCTCCTCACACCAGGGTACTAGATGTAATCCTAGATTCTGACTTGTCATTTCAGCCCCAAGTCCAATTGTTGTCAAAAGTTTGTAGAATTCACCTCTGCAAAATCTCTAAAATTCACCCCTTTTTAACAAATGAAACCACCAAGCTCCTCATTAAATCCCTTGTTATCTCTCGCCTTGACTATTGCAACTCCCTTCTCATTGGCCTGCCTCTTCATCGGCTATCCCCTCTTCAGTCTATTATGAATACAGCTGCCAGACTTATCCACCTCACCAACCACTCAGGGTCTGCTAACCCTCTCCTCCAATCCCTACACGGGCTCCCAATCACCCAGCAAATTAAATTCAAAATACTAACCACAACATACAAAGCCATTCACAACTCTGCCCCGAGCTACATCACCAACTTTGTCTCCAAATATGTCCTCCACATTGTCCTCTCCGCTCTTCTTAAAACCTCCTACTCTCAATCTCTCTCCTCTCCTCCTCCTATGCTCATATCCAGGATTTCTCCAGAGACTCTCCCGTCCTCTGGAAATCACTACCTCCACTGGTCCAGCTATCCCCTATTCTTTATACCTTTGGGTGGTCCCTGAAAGCTCATCTCTTCACAAAAGCCTATCACATCTCCAACTAATCTTTTGCCACTTCCATCAGCTCTTTCCCTACAGTTACAACCTTTTGTACCACCTGCCCTGCCCTATTAGATTGTAAGCTCTTCTGAGCAGGGCCCTCTTAATCCTCTTGTGTTTTATTGTAAGCGCTGCATAAACTGTTGGCGCTATATAAATCCTGTATAGTATAATAATAATATTTTCTGAAAGCAAAGGCCGTGGAACAAAAAATGTATGTTGTTGCAATTTTCATGTCGCATGATATATGTGCAGTGGATTTTAAAACAAATTTTTGGGGAAAAAATATACTTTGACTGTGTGGTGCACACAAATTGTTTGGTAAAATATAAAAGATGATTTATGCTACACTGAGCAAATAGATACTTAACATGTCATCCTTTAAAATTGCACACACCCGTGGAATGGCGACAAATTTAAATATAAAGAAAAATTTATATAGTCGTATACCGCAGAAAAAATAATTCTACTTTCCAATTTTTCAAAATTAGAAAAATAGATGAATAAAATAATTTTAAAATAAGTGAAAATATGAACACTGAAAATAATATGTAAGGATCATATCTCTAGGAACACTTTCTGGTCCATGGTTAAAAACCAGGGTGCTGTTGTGTATTGATGAACATACTATCAATATCCCGGAACGATTAAAATAGAACAATTGGCAGAGCCCCTTAGGCTTGATTGATGAATGCATTGATGTCCCAATCTATGTTCAACCCATAAGGTGAGTAAGATTTAAATTGGTGTTATCCAGAAAGTCTCAAGCTTAGAGACTCCCCTCAGACACGATTCACCCCTCTATTGGGGGGTGAATTTGTCTATGATTTGGAAATTTGTACTTAAAAGGTTTTTTATTATGGTAGTGTCTAGGCACGCTGTGGTTTACCCTTATGGAGAAGGTACGTATAGTTCGTCCTACGTACTGCTTCTTACAAGGGCAGGTGATCAAGTAAACAATATAGCGGCTAGCACATGTAGTAAAATGTTTCATTTGGTATTCAAGCGATGATGTTGTAGACATAAACATTTCTGTTTTTCTTTGGCCACAAATGTCGTGCATGCAAACCTTGCACTTGCGACATGGATAGCAACCCTTCAAATTATGGAAAAATTAGGGTACAGTGGGGGTATTTATTCCATTGGGTGTGGTTTAAATACCTCCCGAGTCCTCTTACAAAATCATGCTGACCTGCGGTCAGCCTTCCATTTGTCTAATTTTTTTACATTACAGAAACCTGACATTGTAACTCTATATATCTCTTCTGTCTGCTATGGATTAGATATTGTGTTCCCTAACCATATAGCTGGTTATTTATATTTATCACTGTGTGTATATGTATATATATATATTCAAGAATAAATTGTCTTTTTTTTTTTTTTTTTTTTTTAGTTTTTGGCAGATTAACCACTTGCTTACTGGGCACTTAAACCCCCCCTCCTGCCCAGACCAATTTTTAGCGCTGTCGCACTTTGAATGACAATTGCGCGGTCATACAACACTGTACTCAAATTAATTTTTTCACACAAATAGAGCTTTCTTTTGGCAGTATTTAATCACCATTTGGGTTTTTATTTTATGCTAAACAAACACAAAAAAACTATTTTTAGAGAAAAAATGTTTCATAGTTTGTTATAAAATTTTGCAAATGGGTAATTTTTCTCCTTCATTGATATTCGCTGATGAGGCTGCACTGATGGGCACAGATAAGGCGACACTGATAGGCACAGATAAGATGGCACTGATGGGTGCCATTGATAGGTGGCACTGACAGATGGCAGTGTAGGGTAATGATAGGTGGCGTTGGTGGGCACTGGTAGGTACGATCGTGAAATATGTCCCTCTCGCAGCCACCAGTGATCGGCTTTTTTTTTTCTGGTCGATGGTATTGATAGGCAGCACTGCTAATGACACATTAATTTATAGGTGGCACTTTGGCCACTGAGAGGTGGCACTAAGAGCACTAATAGGTGGCACTGTGAGATGACACTGTGGGCACTGGTGTGTGGTACATTGGTAGGTGGCGCTGGTGGGCACTGGTAGGTACCTTCATGATTGGGACCTTTGTCCCTCTCGCAGCTGCCGGTTGATCGGCTTTTTTTTTTTTTATAGCATGAGGAGGAAAAATAGCCAATTACCGGCTTTATTTACATCACATGATCAGCGGTCATTGGCTGACAGCTGATTACGTGGCAAGCAAGGCGTCGGGATCGACCCCCTACTCCAATCTGTGATCAGACGAGTTTCGTAGACGCTTGATACGGGAGGACGTCCAGGGATGCCCTCCTGGCAAATGAAGTCTGTGCTGTAGCCGTCTTTCAGCTATAGCTTGGACAGCAAGTGGTTAATCGAAACAATAACCGGCCAATTAATCCATTATCGATTTATTTCTGGTGCTTCATGACTAGTTTTCCCAACACACAAGATAAATTTGTGTCGGGGAGGGGGCTCAGCACACAGCTTGACTATTCACAACCCAGTTGTGCTGCTGTAAGGAGGGTGTGTTCCTTTTTTTCCCCAATCAGCTCTCACATACTGTAACTGCAGCCTTTCCGTCTCCTCCTCTGCTCCTGATAGATTTTCACATATTTTTTCCCCTTTTGAAGGGGTGTAGGGAAGAGAGGGCTGAAGATAAGTAAAACTTATGTAGGAGGATTTGTTTAATTTCTGTTTATCATCTAAAGGCATATGTGAGGGTTTACAACCATTTTAAGGGGGTAAATCCTTCTGGAGGGCATTTTTTTTTTGTTTTCGTTTTTTTATATATATATATATATATATCGTGTACTTTTAAATGTAACCTTCATTTTACCATGATTGGCAAAAAAAGATTCAAAATAACTGTGATCAGTTTTGGATTTTCAAATGATTTACAATTAACTAGTTGTTGTACCTCACTCTAAATTCATTCCACAGCTTAACGTCAACATTTAACTTTTATATCTAGACTTAGTAACCCTGTTACCTATTGCAGATCCCTGTTCACTTTAATCATTTATCTAAGGGCTCGGTGTAGGCAGTTCACATTTTTGAGGGCCTCTTACCTTTCATTTCCTTACTTAATTTAATTATTATTATACAGGATTTATATAGCACCAACAGTTTGCTCAGCGCTTTACAATATAAAGGGAGACAATACACCAATAGTACAATTCAAAACAAGAGGGTTAGAGTGGCCCTGCTTCTGGGAGTTTACATTCTTAAGAGGGAGGAGCTGGTTAAACAAAAGGTAGGGACTGTGAAGGATGTACTGATGAGGGGAGTAGAAGATTTGGTTGTTAGCTAGAGGCAGGATAAGCCTCCCTGAAGAGATTAGTTTTCAGGGATCGCCTAAAATTGTACAGAGTAGGCGATAATCAGACAGATTGGGGTAATGTGCTCCATAGAATGGGAGAGCCTCTGCTAAAGTCCTGGAGACGAGCATGGAAGGAGGAGACAAGGGAGCTAGAGAGGAGAAAGTCTTGGGAGGAGCGGAGAGGTCGGTTTGGGTGATATTTGGAGATAAGATTGGTGATGTAGCTCTGAGCAGAATTGTAAATGGCTTTGTATGTTATTGTTAGTGTTTTGACTTGTATTAGTTGGGCAAAGGCAAGCCAGTGGACAGATTGGCAAAGAGAAGTGGCAGACACTGAACGGTTGGTAAGGTGAATGTGTCTGGCAGCAGCATTCATGGTAGACTGAAGAGGGGATAGCATGCGGAGTGGTAGGCCAATGAGGAGGCAGTTACTATAGTCAAGGCGACCTATAAGAAGGGAGTGAATAAGTTGCTTAGTGGTGTCAACGGTTAGAAACGGGCACGTTTTGGAGATGTTTCGGGGGTCAACTCTGCAGGATTTGGACGGTGATTGGATTTGGGGCTGAAATGACAGGTCAGAGTCTAGCATCACACCTCGTACCTTGGCATGAGGGGAAGGACTGATGGAAACGTCAGGGAGGGGCCACGAGCTGGAGGAAAAATTATGAGCTCAGTTTTAGAAAGATTGAGTTTGAGGAAGTAGGGTGACATCCATGCTGATATGTCAGTTAATGTTATACTATGCATCTTTTCCAGGATGTTATTGCTCTGGTGTATGTTGCTTTGTTTGGCCATAGTTTAAGCTTTTTTTTTTTTTTTTTACCTCTGAAGGACATTTGATGCATTCCTGACACTTTTTTTTTTTTTCTTACAGTTCTCTGTATCTTGCTCTGGCCTCTGGCATTATATCACCGTATGGGACAGCGTGTGTACCAGAAACTGGAGCCAACCCTGCAGCGGTTGGATTTTAGTGTTCGTGGATACATGATGTCTAAACAGAATGAGAGACAGTGTAAGTGTTGCTAAATATTATGAAGCAAACTGTGATATCCATTATAATTTTCCCATCTCTATGTTCTATATAATTGTTGTAAATTGCTTTCATGTGCAAGCTAGGTAAATATTTTGTATGTATAAAATTCTGCATTCTAAAAATGTTAAGGTTTTAGAGATTCATATAAACCAAAATAATTATTTGACTCTTAAAGCTTAACTTCTGGAGAAAAAACCTTTTTTGGGACATTTTCCATGTAAAAATATATTGCCTCTAATCGGTGTCCCATTTGTATCTGCTGCTCCATTCAAAACCGTTATTACTTTCATTCAGCTCCCACTGTAGTTTTAGCACCAAATGCCCGACACTGATATGCGAAGGTTCAGCTGCAGTGCACTGATTATAGTAGGTCACGCATTGTGCGCTTCCTTTGTTTAGAAAAAGCCTTGTATTCTTTTGGACAGGGGTACATGGATGTCATGATCTCGCCTTTTTCAGTCACAGAAGACTTTCATTCAGTGAGAAGAATAAAAGGTTTCCTGAATAGAGTAAGTGTACCCAGAAAATGGCCCAAAATTATTGTATCCTAGTCATACAGTAGAGGATGCAGGAATTGATTCATAGACCCTTGGTTATATGTCCCTACCTCGAGGTGTTTGGACAATGGCAAATCCTGTGCTGGGACCACTCCCCGGTGTACCCATATATCCTCACCTACTCAATGAGGCTCTAGTTGTTTGTTAGTGTTTTTAAGTGATGTTCCCCATTCTCCTCTTGGAGAAGATTTATTCCACCAGTTTCCTTTGATTCTATCAAGGACCCTTTCCTTATTACCTTATGGCTCACTAGCAGTTTCTGGTTCAGTTGCCCTTGATGTGTGCCTGGACCCCATGACGGCTGAGCTTTAATGTTTTCTTTAGGTACTGGACCATGTGTTGAGCACTCACCTTGGCATGTGGTGCAATGAGTGAATTAGCTGCAGTATGATATACATTACATACAGGTCCTAGGCCATTGACCGTTCCTGTGGTGCCCAGACCCTGAAGACAGCTTAGGGGTAATATAAACAGTACTGGGTGAAGCCTAGATCCTGGACGGGACCAGCGACGTGGGCAGGGTTTTCTTGTACCTGTATAGTACATATTCATTCCTGGGTATACATGTCTTGCTGTATCATTACTTAGATCTGTAGTTCACGCTGCTTTTTTTTTTTTTTTTGCAGTTTGTAATTGGAGTAGCATGATCTGTTAAATGGTAGTAGAGCTGCGTGATCGTTAAAAATGTGTGCCCTCGATTCAACCCCCCTCGCGATCTTCTTCCTGCATTTCCTTGATTTAGTGCAGAGAGTCCTCTGCTCACAGCTGACAGCTGTAAAAAAAAAAAAACAGGAAGCCTTCCAAGTTTATCACAACATTGTCAGCACTGAGAGATAACTATAACCAAAGTATAATTTAGTTCTTTTAGATCAAAGGAATGAACTTCGGTCTGTAAATGAGGTCAGTTTAACCACTTAAAATGGAGTTCCACCCACAAGTGGAATGTCCACTCATTTGTCTCCTCTCCCCCCTCCAGTGCCAATACCTGTCTTTGGTGGGTACCTTGTCTCCACTTCCGGGAGACCGGGCCGCAGCGAATTACGTCAGCAGCTCGGTTCCCTCTTCCTTCCCACACCGCCGGGCCAGTAGGAGAGAACAGCAGCGCCTCGCAAATGCGCAGTAGGGACCCAGCATGAAGCCGTAATGCGCTTCACTGCCGGGTTCCCTTACTGGCAATGGTGGCGGCAGCACCCGACAGCTGATGAAAACATCAGCTGCTGTGCCGACATCGCTGAACTCCAGGACAGGTCCTATTAAAAGTCAGCAGCTGCAGTATGTGTAGCTGCTGGCTTTTAATTTTTGCGAGGGTGGGCGGAACTCCGTTTTAAAGTGGAACTTCAGTAATTTTTTCTTCTTTTCATCTATTAAATCTTCTGTCCTTGTTGTTTTTAACTTTGGATAGTAAAATATTTTTCTCTTATATTCACCGACCGACACAGCTCCTCTCTGTAACAAAATGGGTTAGCCCTATCACTGGAGATTACTAGGCAAAGTTGTAATACAAAACTTCAGAACTTTTAGTTCCACCCAGGGGGCGGTCCCTAGGCTACAACCCCCACAGCCTGCCCTAGCAGACTCAATTTTATTTTGCCTAGTGAAGCAAATGCACCTAGGAACCCTGCGGGCCCATAGGTCCTTGTTTTTTGATGCAGAAGCTTTGCTTTTTGCGCAAGATGAATGATCCTGTGATCTTCTATCAACAGCCGGCTGGGTGACAGGCTGGTTCACTTATCCTTGTAGTCTCTCCAGTCCAGCCATCGAGCGTGTGCAGGTCGCAGCTACGGCTCAGCAGGCCAAGACATACCTCAGCTCCAGAGGTGGTCAGTGAGCTTTTATACTCTGGGGGAAAACATATGACCGGGCTACTTATGTCTGGCTCACAGTATGCCGAGGCCAACAGCCACCCTGTACTGATCAGTGAGTGGGTCTGCAATGGAATGTCTCCCAGCTCTTCAGGACTGGTAAGTACAGCTCTCTCTGCTTCGGTGGGGCTGAGCAGCTGGGCATTCCCTGGGAGATCGATTCGGGGGCCACCTCACCTCTCTCTCCTTCCCCCTGTCCCTATCTTCTCTATATCCCCTCTCCGGGGGGGGGGGGGGGGTCGCTGCATGTGTCTCCTGAACGGTGTGTGTAACCTATGCAGGGGCTCTCTGTGGACTCTCACCTGTCATGGGGGGGCTAAATGGATAATGGTTGTCCTGAGACCTGTGTGGGGGTCCCTGGAAGGTGCCTATGAGGTTTTACTGTGTTGGGTCAGCGCTGTGACTCTGCAGGGGGTGTTTTATTTTCACCTCATGGCGATGTCTGGTGGCCATTTTAGGTATGGGCAGAGCAGGTTGTCTATGTGGGCTTCAGCGGCCATTTTCTGTGAGTTTTCCTAGTCAGGACACTGGCAGCCATTTTCCGGAGGCCTGAGCACGTTTGTTCAGTGTTCTCTAGCAGCAGCATGACATGTGCTTTCACAGCCTTGCTTCCTGTGGTTCCTGTGTGTGTACAGGACGCAGGGCGGCTATTTTCCTAAAGCCTGAGCAGGCTGTACAGATCGTTTCAGCGCTCATTTCCACGGCTGCTGCGGACAATGGTTTTTCCCCTCTGCGCTTGGGAACCCCTGGGGGCTGCAGGCATCGCTTTGTATTGAGCACAGAACTCCTTAGGGTGGTTGGTCCGGCAGGTAGGACAGTGAGGGAAAGTCCCCGTCCGAGTCTGTGCGCGACAAAGCGCTTGTTGGAGCATTTATCACAGCTGTGCGTGATATCCTGAAGATTCAGGAGCCAGCAGATCCCTCTGCTGATGTACCAGTCCCTTTTGGGTCCCGCAAGCCTGCACGTTCACCTAAGGTGTTCCCGTATCTGACTTGTTTTGACATGTTCATTTACAGGAAATGGGGTCGAACGCAAAAACATAGCGGTGCGTTACCCCTTTGAGGAAAGCCTTCTCAAAAAGTGGTCAGCTCCTCTGGTCGTGAACCCCCCAGTATCCAGGTTAAATAAGTAACCACGATCCCGGTAGAGGGGACTCCTGCTTTTTAGGATCCCATGGACAGGAATGCCAAGGCCGTTCCTTGTTTACGGTTGTGGGGTCTGCAATGCGACCAGTACTGGCATCCGCACTAGTGTCGTAGAGACTGACTGAGTGGGCAAAACGTTTGCATCATGAATTGGGAGAGCAACAGGCTTCTCCCGTCTACATGGATCTAGCAGACTAACTAGTGAAAGGCCTTCAGTACCTCTGTGACGCCTCCCTGGATACTCTTCCGTTGTTATCCAGGACTTCAGTGTCAGCTGTGGTGCTGAGGCGCCTAATCTGGTTAGAATGCTGGTCTGTGACCAGACATCCCAAAAAGCCCTGACAGATCTTTCCTTCCTTGGGGACCGCCTCTTTGGAGCCGATTTGGAGGACATTATTAAAAATGCCACTGGTGGTAAGAGTACACTACTCACACAGGCCAGGAAGTCTAAGGAGCCACGCCGTAGGCAAGGGCACCGCAAGCCTGGTAAGCCTGCGACAAAAAGTGCTACCGCATGAAGGTTCGCCCCCACCCTTGTTTTCGGGTGGGAGGCCGTCTTCGGGAGTTTGCAGCCCGGGGGTCCTCTCGACTGTCCGACCCATGGGTTTGCGATCTGATTTCCTCCGGCTACAAGATAGTCCCTCTCTTGGCCACAGAAAAGATTATTCCCCTCCAGCATACCTGTTTCCCCAGTTCGCCGGGAGGCCCTCTTGGGGGCAGTAAGGGACCTGCTGAGTTGCAGGGTGGTTGTACCGGTTCCGGACTCGGAATGTTTCCAGGGATTCTACTCAAATATGTTTGCAGTTCCCAAAAAGGAAGGGGTACGTCCAATCTTGGACCTAAAAGCCCTCAATCACATTGTAAAAGTGCAGAGGTTCAGAATTAAATCAGTTTGCTCAGTTGTCGCTGCACTCCATCAAGGGGACTTCCTGGCGTCTTTAGACATCCAGGATGTGTACCTGCACATACCCATATGCCTGAGGCATCAGAAGTTTCTGCGATTTGCAGTCAGGGAAGCCCACTATCAGTTTGTGGCTCTCCCTTTTGGCCTGGCATCAGCCCCCCGAGTCTTTACCATGGTTTTGGCTTTGCTACAGCAACGTGCGATCGAGATCGTGGGATACCTAGACGATCTCCTCCTGAGATAAAGAAGTGGTGTTGGTGCCGACCCAGTGTCTGGGGTACCTAGGCTTGCTGCTGGACTCCTTGGAAGCGAGAGTGTTCTCCCTTCAGACAAACTGAAGTCTCTCAGATCCGCGGGTACATTGCTGCTGAACAGCCAGTGGTCGTCTCTTCGCTTTTGCATGCGAGTCCTGGGGCTCATGGTGGCCTCCTTTGAGGCGGTACCATTTGCCCAGTTCCATACCAGAGACCTGCAGTAGGAGATTTTGTCAAAATAGGACAAATCTCAGTTGTCCCTGGATCGCCAGATCCAGGTGAACCAGTCAGTCAGAGACTCACTGATCTGGTGGTTGAGGTCCCCGGTGATTTAGTCAGGAAAATCTTTCCTACCTCTGAAGTGGACAGTGATCACAACGGACGCCAGCCTATCCAGCTGGGGTGGAGTGATGGGGGTTCATTCGGCTCAGGGCCTCTGGTCGACGGAAGAATCCAGGTTGCCGATCAATCTGCTCCAATTTAGAGCGATCCGGCTATGCCTATCAACATGATCAGCGAGACTGAAAGGACATCCAATCAGGATCCAATCAGACAAGGCCACCGTGGTGGCATACGTCAATAACCAAGGGGGAACAAGAAGCTCAGCCGCTGCTCGGGAGGTCGCTCGCATACTTTGGTGGATAGAGCAACATATACCGGCCCTCTCGGGCCATTTACACTCCCGGAGTGGAAAACTGGTAGGCGGATTATCAGAGTCGCCACATGCTGGACCCAAGAGAATGGGCATTGTATCTGGAGGTTTCAGGTCACTGTACCTGAGGTGGGGCACACCATACGTGGATCTTCTGGCCTCCCGTCTCATTCGGAAGGTGCCAAGATTCGTGTCCAGGAAAAGAGATCTGCGGGCAGATGCGTCGGACGCACTGGTGGCTCCATGTGAGGAGAAAGGAGGGCATCCACGCTCCTTTTCCTTATCCAGGATCCTGCTGTTTTCTTCAGCAAGGAGTAGGCCAGAAATTGGCATTGAGCATCATTAAAGGACAAATTTCAGCTCTGGCTGTCTTTTTTTCTGCGACCCCTGGCGTCTCACTCGTTATTAAGTACCTTTGTTCAGGGGGTTCGTCGTGTAGTCCCTCCTGTGCGTCCACCGTTACCTCCTTGGGATTTGAACCTGGTGTTATCGGCACTTCAAAAACCGCTGTTTGCAAATATCAGGGAGATTCCCCTGTTGACTCTTTCCCAGAAAGTTGTCTTTCTTGTGGCCATCTTATCGGCCAGGAGGGTTTCGGAACTGGCGGCCTTGTCTTGTCTTGCCTTGACTTGTCGCCCTATCTGGTTATTCATGAGGATAAGGTGGTGTTGCATCCGCAACCGTCCTTTCTATCAGAAGTAGTCTCGGCTTTCCATATCAATGAGGACATTGTGTTGCCATCTCTGTCCTAAGCCGAAACATCCTAAGGAGGTGGCCCTTCGCACTCTGGATGTGGTTCGGGCTCTTAGGGTGTATTTGTCTGCCACGGCTCCCTTTCAGAAGTCAGACTCACTGTTTGTTTTCGGTGGCTGGTCCAAAGAAAGGCATGGCGGTCTCGACGGCCACCATTTCCAGGTGGATCAGACAGATTGCAGTACAAGCGTACGCCTTGAAGGGGCAGGTGCTCCCCTTTCCGGTCACGGCCCACTCCACGAGGGCAATCGGAACGTCTTGGGCTTTCCGACACCAGGCGTCTGTCGTTCAGGTGTGTAAGGTGGCGACTTGGTCGTCTGTCCACACATTTACCAAATATACAGGGTAGACGTCAGTGCATCGGCTGATGCCTGTTTTGGGCGCAAAGTTTTGCAGGCGGCCGTGTAGATGCAATTAAAAATGCAAAATATAATTTTTCCTGTTTTTTTTTTTTTTTTTTTTTTTTTAAACACAGTACTGTTTTTTGGGGTGACCACTCCTGTTGAGGATACCCTGATTTTAATGCACTGTTGCATTACTTCCGCAGTTTTGGTGCGGTTTTTGGGTGATCACTCCTGTTGAGGATACCCTGATTTTTGTGGTGGTTTTTACACACACTGTTTGGTGGGTAGAGTTTCACTAGTTCCCAATTTGCCATGGTAGATGAAGTTTTATGCTGTTTTCCCACCCCTCGTTTGGCACTGCTTGGGGACCTCCCATTTGGTTACAGAGAGGAGCTAGGTGAATTACAGAGAAAAGGATTTTACAGTGAGTACAAAAAATCCTATTTTTATCTGCCAGTAAATACCTTATACAGCCCACTTCCTGTTTCGTGTCTGGTCATTAGCCGAGACTTATGACATCATGCACAGCTCTCTCTCTCTCTAAGATTGCGTTCACGCTAAAAACAGCTCCTAAAAAGCTCACAAAAACGTATTTCCTTTAAAATCAATGAATGCTTTCACACTGGGGCAGTGTGCTGGCAGTGTAGTGCAAAACTCCCCTCTCCATTGAAATTAAGGGAAAGCTCTTCAAAAGCACCTGAAAAGCTCTTCAAAAGCACTCAGTGTTTTTACTGGCAGTTTAGAAGTGCCTCAGTATGAAAGTGGCCTTACTCTCATGAGAGTTTACCAGGAAGGGAGGAGGGTGCTTGAGTCATAAGAGTGCCAATGGGAGCTGGAGGTGTGCCTCTATATAAATCCAGGAAGTGAACAGGCAGCGGCTTCACAGTTAAAATGGATGCAGCCATATTTAGTGGAGGGAGATTTTTGCAGCATATTTGGCAAGTACAGAATCGCATTTCCCTCCAACCACTTCAAGTGGTTGGAGGGAAGCTTCAGAATGGCAAAGATGTTTTTATTATGCAGTTCCGCTTCAAAACCTAAGCCTTTTTCTGACACTTGTTGCTTACAAGTTAAAATCAGTATTTTTTGGTAGAAAATTACTTGGAACCTCCAAATATTGTATATATTTTTTTTTTAGCAGAGGCCCTAAAATGGAGGTTGTTGCAATATATTATGTCACATTTTATGTGCACAGCGGTCTTTCAAATGCAATTTTTCAGGAAAAAATACACTTTAACCACTTTCAGACCGGACCATTTTGCTGGTCAATGACCAGAGGTCTTTTTACAATTTGGCACTGCGCTGCTTTAACTGGTAATTGCGCGGTCATGCAATGTTATACCCAAACAAAATTTACATCCTTTTTTTTCCCACAAATAGAGCTTTCTTTTAAAGGTATTTGACTGACTCTGCGATTTTTATTTTTTGCGATATAAACGTAAAAAGACCGCAAATTTTGAAAAAAAATGATATTTTCTACTTTTTTGTTGTTAGAAAAATCCAATAAACTCAATTTTAGTCATACATTTAGGCCACATGTCTTTGGTAAAAAGAAAAGTCAATAACTGTATATTTATTGGTTTGCGCAAAAGTTGTCACATCTACAAACTAAGGTTTTCTGGAATTTACGCAGCTTTTAGTTGGACTGCCTATCTCATTTCTTGAGGTGCTAAAATGGCAGGGCAGTACAAAACCCCCCCAAATGACCCCATTTTGGAAAGTAGATACCCTAAGGAAATTGATAAGAGGCATGTTGAGCCCATTGAATATATATATTTTTTTGCCTCAAGCGATTGAATAATGACAAAAATTTTACTTCACTCCTCACTACCTATTACAGTTTTGAAGGCCATAAAATGCCAAGATGGCACAAAACCCCCCACAAATGACCCCATTTTAGAAAGTAGACACTCCAAGCTATTTGCTGAGAGGCATGTTGGGTCCATGGAATATTTTATATTTTGCCACAAGTTGCGGGAATATTACAAACTTTTTTTTTTTTTTTTTTCACAAAGTTGTCACTAAATGATATATTGCTCACACATGCCATGGGCATATGTGAAATGACATGCCAAAATTCTGCTGCTTCTCCTGAGTACGGGGATACCACATGAGTGGGATTTTTTGGGAGCCTAGCCGCGTACGGGGCCCCGAAAACCAAGCACTGCCTTCAGAATTTCTAAGGGTGTAAATTTTTGATTTTACTCCTCACTACCTATCGCAGTTTTGAAGGCCATAAAATGCCAAGATGGCACAAACCCCCCCCCCCCCAAATGACCCCATTTTGGAAAGTAGACACCCCTAAATTTAGGGGTACACTAGTGAGACTCACAGGTAAAAAAGCACCTAGGCTGTCAGCGACTGTATCAAAACGCTACAAAAAAAACTGTTAGCGATCGCAGGGATCAGGCCTGACTCTGCGAACGCTGCAGTTGTGTGTTGTGTTTTGTAAGTGACAGTGATCGAGCGATACTGCACTTGGGTGGGCTGGTCTGGGCTTGGCGGAGGGGCTAAACGCAGGTGCTAGCAGGTATCTGGGCTGATCCCGCTAACAATGCGTTTTGGGAAACCTAAACTGCTGGCGACGCTAATATAGATCTGATCAGATACTATATTACTAAGGGAGGTGTATGCTTTGTACGTGGGTGTTAGCGGTACTGGCACTAACCTGACGCTGCCTGGGGCGACGCAGACCTTATCTGACCCTCAAACTTATATCACCCGCCGGGTGATCAGGGGGTTAAACCTTTATTAGGTAATAAATGGCGGGTGCCCTGAAACTATAAAAAAATAACTAACCAACCAGCGTCACCTGTAACAGTTATATGGTGATCACTGGTGAAAGGGTTAACTAGGGGACAATCAGGGGGCTTTATGCGGTAGTATATGGGGGTCCCTGGCACTATAAAAAGCTGCGGCCAACCTAAATACCTACCTGCCTAACTAGCGTCACCTGTGACACTAATACAGCGATCAGAAAAACGATCGCTTATTAGGCTGGGTTCACACTGGAGCGATGCGGGAACGCCACGAATCCGCGGCGGGTTCCCGCATCACACTGCCCTATGCGAACTGCTGGGAGTGTCAGTGAAATGTTAATGACGCTCCCAGATCAGTTCGCATATCGCAGTGCGATCTGCAAACTCGGACAGGAATCGGATCGCATGGTGTGAACACCCATGCGATCCGATTCTGCTGCGGACCAAAAAAAGGGTCCCGTGCGAGTTTGCGGCGGGTGCGATGCGAATTCAGCCATACTATCTGTATGGCTGAACTCGAATCGCACAGAGATCGGATGTGATTTGCACTGCAGTGCGGTGCGAATCACATCCGTTCTCATAAACCGATGCAATGTGAACCCAGCCTTAGTGACACTGGCGACGGGGGGTGATCACGGGGTCAAACCTTTATTGGGGGGGTCAGGGGGCTACCCTAGAACTAAAGGGGGCTAACCCTATCTGCCCTAACAGTTATTACAGTTACAAATGACACCAATGCAAAAAAAAAAAAAATGCAATTGGTGTCACTGTGACTGGGGGTGCAGGGGTGATTGGGGGGGGTGAAGGGGGGGTGAGAGTGTGCCTGGCATGTTCTACTGTATTGTGTAGTGTTGGTGCAACTCACCGATCCTCTCTCCTCGGTGCCGGAACGAAAAATACCGACACGGAGGAGAGATTACATCACTTCCTCTGCCTGTGTTTACATTACAGGAGAGGAAGTGATGTCACGCTGCACTTCCATTCGTCAGGAGCGATCGCGAGGGGGTGGCCATGAACGAATGGCCGCCCCCTCATCCCGGATTGCTCCTGAACGGATTCCGACCGCCGCTGGCACCGGGGGGGGGGGCCCGTTCGGGCCCCCCACCTGCGGGAAGGCAGGGACGTACATGTACGCCCATATGCCTGCCCGTGCCATTCTGTCGACGTACATCATCGTGCGGCGGTCGGCAACTGGTTAATGAATTTAAAAAAAAAACGAAACCGTAAAGGTATCCCAATTTTTTTGTATAATGTGAAAGATTACCGTATATACTCGAGTATAAGCCGAGATTTTCAGCCTCTTTTTTGAGGCTGAAAGTGCCCCCCTCGGCTTATACTCGAGTCATCGCCGTCTGCCTGCCCGATCAGCGTGTCCAGCAGACAGACGGCGGACATTCTAGTATTCAAAAGCCGCGCCTCCGTCTGTGGTAGGCGGACCACTCAATTTCCCAGCAGTCAGTGGTCCGCCTATCACGGACATCCGCTCATCCTCATACTACGGACGAGGATGAGAGGATGTCCGTGATAGGCGGAACACAGACTGCTGGGAAATTGAGTGTTCCGCCTATCACAGACGGAGGCGCGGCTTTTGAACAGAGGAATGGCAGAAGGACGGAGGCACGGGACGACGGAGGCACGGGACGACGGAGGCACGGGACGACGGAGGCACGGGACGGAGGAGGCTCGGGACACAGGTAGGCTGGACACACAAGGCTGCACGGACACACACACAGGGATGGATGGACGGACACACAGGGATGGACAGGCATGTCCCACCTCGGCTTATACACGAGTCAATAAGTTTCCCAGTTTTTTTGGGGTAAATTGGGGGCCTCGGCTTATATTCGGGTCGGCCTATACTCGGGTATATACGGTATGTTCCACTGCAAAAATTGCGTAAGAATCGTGATTTTTATTCTAAGCAAAAAAATCATGATTCTTGTTTTAGCCACAATCGTGTAGCTCTAAATGGTAGTAAAGCTCTAGTAGTCAAGGGTGGGTGGTGGGTTGGTCACACACCTCTTCCCTTTCAGTGACCAGAGTCTTCACACAGAAGAAGTTTTCATTGTTAGAAATGTGCCAAAAATGATATCAGCAGCTACATAAACTGTAGCTGCTGAGTTTTAAAGAAGAAGTAAACAATGATGGGTTCACTGCTCTGAACTATTGGGACCGTGTAACTATATTACCAACAATCTCTCACAGCAACCAATATTTAATGTTACAATGCTGTTAGGAATTCATGGGCCTGTTGAATATACAAATATAAAATTTTCCCCTACAAAGTAAAAGCATAATGGGCTAGTATGTGTCGCATACACTTACCTCTAGTAGAAGCCCGCAATGTCACCACTGTCCCTTTGTCCTGTCCATCTTCAACCACTCTTCCTTCCTGGGCCTGGACTCTGGCTCTGTTACCGGGCGGGGTTGTGTGACTTCACCCCCAAGCATGCGTTTACTGTCACGGCACAGGTACTATAGAAACGCCTGATTGTGCCCTTTCTTCAGTCGATTAAGTTATATGGCGAATATATCTCCTAAACCGTATAGGTTTAGGAGATATTTTAGTACCTACAGGTAAGCTTTATTATAGGCTTATTTGTAGAAAAAAGGGGTTGTTACAGATTTTTACAACCACTTTAATAAGCAGAAATTCGCCTGCCCAGGAATCCAGCACCCGTTGCCAGCATGTTAACTGTGGACAGCCAACTGCGACTCCATGTTGCGCCCTGTGAATGGTCCCGCAGCCTCCTGGCACCTGTGACATTTCCCAGAAAGTTGTGGGCAGGGACGGGGGGGGTGGGGGGCTGAATTTCCACCCGGATCCCCTAGACAATCCAAGCGGGAGTGATTACCTGCCAAAACTAGGCACACCCCCCAAAAAAAGTTTCTCTTTCATTCCTTGACGGACACAGAGTCTTCTATTCTCAGCCATAGGGTAACCAGCTACAGGAGAAGGACACTAGGCAGAAAAAGAAACCAGGTACAGACTATGGGCAGTTCTTTCTGCCTAGTGTTCAGGATACGTGACCTAGCTCCCTGCTTGGACCTTCAATCAATAGAGGGTCCTTATAATATAGATCCAGTGGTCACTCCAGCCTACCCTAACCAAACGCTGGGTAGGTCACAACATGCCTCATCTGGGACTGGGACGGCCAGCGGCGAGTTAAACGTCTCTTGGGGGCACATTTGACTGGACTTGGGGCGTTTGTGCCTTCAGTGAATAGGTGGTTTTATCTCTGCAGTGTTCCCCCAGCTTCCCTGGATTGGTAAGTATTTTTTCCCCCTCCCCTCAGGTTGGTCAGCCCTGCAATCGCTCCCTCCTTCCTGCTAGGCCCTTTGCTTTGCCGGAATTGTCCCTGAGCTCCCATCCACATTCTTTAGGGTTGTGGCCTTGCTGTCCTCTCCCTGTGCTGACCAGATTTGTCTTCTGGGCTGTGGGGCGCCATGTGATGCTGCTGCCTGGTGGCTCCTGCCACTGGTTTGGTGGGCCTTTTGTGTTGTGTGCATTGCAGCCATCTCTCTTGAGGTCCTTGCCGCCATGGGCAGTGGCCATTTTCTTGTAGACTGCAGCCAATTGTACTGTATGGGCTTTGCTGTGCCTGGGCTCCAGGGGGCTGGTCTATGATAGCCATTGTTTTGGGGTCTTGCTTCCTCCTCATTTGGCAGTTTGTGTTACAGCCTAGTGGCAGCCAGGTTATTGGTGGGTGGGGATGCGCTTGCAATTTTCTTGTAGCCGCACTGCAGCCTCCCTGCTACAGTGGGCTGCAAATGGGGTGGAGCACATGGGCCCGGGTCCCAGGCTCCAGCGTGGGGGGGTGCGCAGATTGCCTGGGAAACACATTTAAAGATCAGATGACTGTAGGCACTTGGCATCTACCAGCTAGGTTTGTTTACACTAGCGGGGCTTTGGCAACCGACGACTGTTTGTCACTGACCCTTACTAACCACTGGAGCTGAGCGCTGCTGTCTGCACCTGAAGAGCGCACCGGGTGGGTGGCTGCACGATCTGGGACAGTGAGCCTCAGAGGAAATTGGCCACCCTGCTGCTGAACTTGATCCAGGCAGGGGGCAACAGCAGCAATACGTGGGGCTTACATAGTGTCAGCGACACCGTCTGGCCACAAACCTATCCTTTCATTCTCCAGAGTCTTGGCTGATTGCCCCCTGCCACAGGAAACCGAGGGGTTAACTTAGACTATTTCAGAAGATCCCCCTCCCACTGCCTCCAGAGCCAGTGGGCACTGCTGTAACTCTTCCCCTTCCACAGCTCACCATGTTTGATCGACAAGAGGAGAACACTTCTGCTGAAGATGCCAACCTGCCTGGTGGAGAGGGGGGGGAGCTGTGCTGGGAGGAGAATCTGAGCCATTGATTTAGCACTAACCTAGCAGGTGACTGTTCCTAAGAATGTGAACAGGGAAGAGATTTTTTTTTTCTCTCTCTTTCTCTGCCTTTTTCTGTCTTTCTCTGCCTTTTAACAAAGGACTGGGAATATCCTAAGAGACCCTTTTGGGGTTCCGAAACGGTTTGCTGTACGTTATTTCTTCAAGGAATCTCTTCTGAAGATGTGGTCTATGCCGCCTGTCGTGGATCCTCCTATTTCCAGGTTAAATAATGCGACTATGATACTGGTGGAAGAATCTCCATGCTTTAACCACTTCAATACTGGGCACTTTTACCCCCTTCCTGCCCAGGCCAATTTTTAGCTTCCGGTGCCGTCGAAATTTGAATGACAATTACGCTTTCATGCAACACTTTACCCATATGATTATTTTTCACACAAGTAGAGCTTTCTTTTGGTGGGATTTTAATTACCACTGTTTTTTTGGAAGGATTTTTGCTAAATAAATGAAAGAAGGCCAAAAATGTTGAAAAGAGAAAATTATTATATCTTTTCATGTGACAACACTTGCTACAATGTAAAGTAGTGAGTGTACAGCTTGTATAACAAACTCAACACACAGCCATTAATGTCTAAACTGACCATATTGGGTCCAAAGTGTCAATATTTTGTGTGGCCACCATTATTTTCCAGCACTGCCTTAACCCTCTTGGGCATGGAGTTCACCAGAGCTTCACAGGTTGCCACTGAAAGTCCTCTTCCACTCCTCCATGATGACATCACGGAGCTGGTGGATGTTAGAGACCTTGCGCTCCTCCACCTTCCGTTGGAGGATGCCCCACCGATGCTCACTAGGGTTTTGGTTCTGGAAACCTGTTTGGCCAGTCCATCAACTTTTCACTCAGCTTCTATCATCATTATCATGTTGGAATACTGCCCTGCAGCCCAGTATGTCACAGTACATGTTGGCAATCATGGTTCCTTCAATGAACTGTAGTGTCGGCAGCACTCATGTAGTCCCATGACACTTCCACCCCCGTGCTCGACTGTAGACAGGACACACTTGTCTTTGTACTCCTCACTTGGTTGCTGCCACACACGCTTAACGCCATCTGAACCAAATACACTTATCTTGGTCTCATCAGACCGCAAGGCATTGTTCCAGTAATCCATGTCCTTAGTCTGCTTGTCTTCAGCAAACTGTTTGCGGGCTTTCTTGTGCATCATCTTTAAAGGAGACTTCCTTCTGGGACGACAGCCATGCAGACCAATTTGATGCAGTGTGTGGCATATGGTCTGAGCACTGACAGACTGACCCCCCCACCCCTTCAACTTAGTTATAGAGAGCAACCAGTCTTTTTTTTTTTTTTTTTTTTCAGATCCTCAGAGTCCTTTGCCATTTGGTGCCCTGTTGAACTTCCAGTGAACAGTATGAGAGAGTGATAAAACCAAATTTAACTTGCCTGTTCCCCATTCACACCTGAGACCTTGTAACACTAGAGCGTCACATGACATCGTGGAGGGAAAATGGCTAATTGGGTCCCAATTTTGACATTTTCACTTAGGGATGTACTCACTTTTGTTGCCAGTGGTTTAGATATTAATGGCTGTATGTTGAGTTATTTTGAGAGGGCAGCAAATTTACACTATTAGGCTACTTTTACATTGGGGCAGGGGGCTTTACCGCTGTTACAGCAGCGCTTTTGTCTGCTTGCAGGGCACTTTTAACCCCTGGGAAAAGGGTGAAAAGTGCCACTGCCGAAATGCTTTGTAGGCGCTGCAGCAGCGCTGCCCATTGATTGCCCAATAGCAGGGGCGGTGTGTACACTGCTCCTCCACCACCCCCACAGAAGCTGCTTGCAGGACTTTTTGTCCCGCCCTGCAAGCACACCGCCCCAGTGTGAAAGCACTTGGGCTTTCACACTGGGGCTGCAGAAGAGGCAGTTTACAGGTGCTGTTCAGGTAACTGTTTTTAGCGCAAAGACACCTGTAAAACGCCTCAATGTGAAAGTAGTCATATACAAGCTGTACACTCACTACTTTGCATTGTAGCAAAGTGTTATTTCTTTAGTGTTGTCACATGAAAAGATACAATCAAATATTTACTAAAATGTGAAGAGTTTATTCAATTTTGTGAGATACTTGTATCCCATCAATACATTTTCCTGTAATTTTAACCCTGTAGCAGGCACCCTTGCTTCAATATATATATTTATGTTAGAAAAGAGATGTTAGCCCAACATTGCAGTGGCAGGCAACCACTTAAGCCTCGTACACATGATCAGATTCTTGGCCAGCAAAGCGTCAGACTTTTGTCTGAAGGGCATGTGCCAGGAACTTGTCTTGCATACAAACGGTAGAGAATTTTTGGACAACAAACACAAATGTAGTGACCTACTACGAGGAATTTCAGCTCTTGAGCACTGCCCTTTGGGCACCTTCTGCTATGTTGTGTTTGGTGAGCATTGATTCTGAGCATGCGTGTTTGTACTTTGAACTTTTGTGTGACAGACTTGTGTGCAGACGAAAGGAAAATCTGACAACAGACCATTGTCCACCAAAAATTTACTACATTTGTTGGTGAAAAGTTGGACAACAATTGTCTGATGGAGCATACGAATGGTTAGATTTTAGGCCAACAGTCTGTCATCACACACTTCCCTTCCGAAAATCTGATTGTGTTTACGAGGCTTTAGATTCAAAGAATGTTATTGTTCTTTCAATGTTGGACTAACATACATGAAACAAATGCTCTTTATTTCAAAGGCACTAAAGTTGTATATAAAACCCTGTAATTTATACTACAGAAGGAATACAAAATGACCTGAGGAATTTGGAGTAAAAACTGAACGTACATTGACCTACCTGTCCACTGCACTGACCCTTACAATGATATACCTGTCCACTACACTGACGCTTACTGACCTACCTGATTCCTACACTGACCTACCTGATTCCTACACTGACCTACCTGATTCCTACACTGACCTACCTGATTCCTACACTGACCTACCTGATTCCTACACTGACCTACCTGATTCCTACACTGACCTACCTGATTCCTACACTGACCTACCTGATTCCTACACTGACCTACCTGATTCCTACACTGACCTACCTGATTCCTACACTGACCTACCTGATTCCTACACTGACCTAACTGATTCCTACACTGACCTACCTGATTCCTACACTGACCTACCTGATTCCTACACTGACCTAACTGATTCCTACACTGACCTAACTGATTCCTACACTGACCTAACTGATTCCTACACTGACCTAACTGATTCCTACACTGACCTAACTGATTCCTACACTGACCTAACTGATTCCTACACTGACCTAACTGATTCCTACACTGACCTACCTGATTCCTACACTGACCTACCTGATTCCTACACTGACCTACGATTCCTACACTGAAATACCTGACCACTATACTGACTTACTGCTCCACTAAACTGACCTACATGATTCCTATACTGACCATTGCACTGACCTACCTGTCCACTACATCTACCCTTATACTGACCTACCTGATTTCTACAATGGCCACTACACTAACCTACCTGATTAGTACACTGATCAACTACACAAACCTACCTAATTCTTACCCTGACCACTACAGTAACCTACCTGATTTCTACAATGACCACTACACTGACTTATCTTTCCACTACACTGACCTCCCTGATTCCTACACTGATCTCCCTGATTCCCACACTGATCTCCCTGATTCCCACACTGATCTCCCTGATTCCCACACTGATCTCCCTGATTCCCACACTGATCTCCCTGATTCCCACACTGATCTCCCTGATTCCCACACTGATCTCCCTGATTCCCACACTGATCTCCCTGATTCCCACACTGATCTCCCTGATTCCCACACTGATCTCCCTGATTCCCACACTGATCTCCCTGATTCCCACACTGATCTCCCTGATTCCCACACTGATCTCCCTGATTCCCACACTGATCTCCCTGATTCCTACACTGACCACTATATATTCCTACACTGACCACTATATATTCCTACACTGACCACTATATATTCCTACACTGACCACTATATATTCCTACACTGACCACTATATATTCCTACACTGACCACTATATATTCCTACACTGACCACTATATATTCCTACACTGACCACTATATATTCCTACACTGACCACTACAATAACCTACCTGATTAATACACTGACCACTACACTAACCCAGCATGAACCCCTGAGATATAAGGATGTAAAAGAGAGGGCGGTGAGAGAGGGGGGTGTCGGAAGAAAGAGGGGGCTGGAGAGAGGGCAAGGTGCCGACCCAGAAAAAGGGGGATGGGAGAGACCCCCTAGCCCTGCCTGCACTCCCTGCTGTGCCTCCCTGTCTGTGGGTAGGTGTGTGTGATGCACCTACCTCTCGTCGTCCTCTGGGCCCTTGCTCAGCCTGTCTTCGTCTTGATGACAGTGACAGCTGGGTGCGGACGTCAGAGGAAGGAGTGCAGGCTCTGGGAGGTGCTGGGGATGCTGTGCCCACTGCAGCACAGGTCAGGGTGGTGGTAAGGTCTTCTCCCACCCCTTCCCCGCTGTTGGTTCTAGCCAGCTTCGTGCTGCTCACCGGGGCTGCCCACCTGTTCGCTGTTCGAAGATGTGGCAGCAGTCGTGACCCTGACCTGTACATTACCATGCTAATAGTCACTGGGGGGGGTGGTGGGCACGTGCCACTGGAGCTGCGATCGTGTGCTAATTGGCCACAGGGGGAGCCAGTCAGCAGGCCCAGTGGATGTGATGTCTGCTGGCCACCCACAATCACTCCCCGCTGAGACAAAACAGCGGTCTACCCATGTAAACAAGCAGACCGCAGTGCTATCAAGCATGGACACTCTGACCTAGCATTCCTGCTAATCAGGAACATGAATCAGTGTGTCCATGCAGTGAGCCCACCCCCCCTTCCCCCCCACACAGTTAGAAACACACTGAGAAAACACTGTTAATCCTGTGATCGCCCTTGATGTTAACCCCTTCCCTGCCAGTGTCATTTATACAGTGTCAATGCATATTTTTTTAGCACTGATCACTGTAGTCGGACATCCCCTCCATTCTTGGACGTGAGGGCACCCCTTGTTGGGTCGAATTTGGTAGGCTTTATGCTCCAAGTCTTACACTGAAAGGCAGGACTGAGTTTTGGCTTTGAAGATGAAGCCTGAGAAGAGCAATGAGGCTCTCGTTTTGAGAGGGTACAAACTCCTGAGGAAGGGGGCTTTAGGAACGTTTAGTTGTGTAAGAAGTACTTTTTGTCTGGTGACATCTTGATTTTGTCGGATGTTTCACTAAATAGACATCCTTCTTCAAAAGAGCATATGAGCTGCCCAGGCTTTGTCATAAAATTTTGCACATATGAATAGACATGGGAGCCATTCTGTAGATCTGTGTTATGATTATGAAGAGTAAGGCAGAGTGTATATTGCTGTAGTCCAATTAGTTGCAGTCAAGCAAACAGCAGCAATAGCCAGTTGCAGAGTTGGGCCTGTGAGGTTAAATAGAGCCTTTAAAAGCATCTTGCAGTTTCTATCCTAGGAATATTGTCATTGTCAAATGTCCAAATCCTCCTGTAGGCCGTAGCATAATTCAATCGTCTCAAAATCCTTAATGAGTAAGAGAAACACTTTGCCTGTTTCTGGGTCAGAGACTTCTCAGACCAGTGGTGGGTTCAATAGGTGGTTTCATAGTGGTACGAAATTGATTTCAAAACTCTACTCCCTCATTGTTTTCCTTTCTGACCAACCAAACTCTTCTCAAAGACTGTCGGATCTTAAGACTCCCCAAAACCTTCTCTTGTCCCAGGGAGTGGTCGTTCTTTTCCTCTGAAGGACAGGTTCAAAGGTCTCTATTTAACCACTTGCTTACTGGGGACTTAATCCTCCCTCCTGCCCAGACTTTCAGCTTTCAGTGCTCTTACACTTTGGCAATTACTCAGTCATGCAATACTGTACCCAATTGATTTTTTTGTCCCTTTTTTCCTACAAATAGAGCTTTCATTTGGTGGTATTTTATCACCTCTGAGTTTTTTATTTTTTGCACTATAAATGAAAAAGTCCAAAAGTTTGGGGGAAAAAATGCATTTTTAAAATAAAAATAACCCAAATTAGTGGATATTATGTGGTCTGTGTGAAAGATATAGAGTCTACAAGCTATGGTGCAAATCATAAAAAATGTATCACATCTGATGTACTTGCGGCCGTTTTCATTTTTAGAGACCCTAACAAGCCAAGAAAGTACAAATGCCCCCAAGGTATTTAGTTATGTGAAGTTGTCATTTTTTCCCACAATTCTTTGCAAAATTAACATTTTATTTTATGTTTTTTTATTTTTTTTTTCATGAAATTGTAATAGCTTATTTCTCTCACATGGAATGAGCATACCACAAATGACACCCCAAAATACATTCTGCTACTCCTGAGTATTAGGATACCACATGTGTGGGACTTTTTCACTGCCTGGCCACATACAAAGGCCCAACATGCAGGGAGCACATTTCTCAACCACCTATTACACTTTTGAAGGCCCTGAAGCACCAGGACAATGGAAATGCCTACAAAAACCCATTTCGGAAAGCTAACACCCGACGTATAATCTGAGGCATGAGTCTTTTGAACGGTTCATTTTTTCTCCAGGAAGATGGGAAAAAATGAAAACTAGTTTTTCTCTTTCGTTCACTGACACAGCGCCATTATTCTTGACCATAGGGTTGCTACGCCACCTTCAGGAGAGGACTAGGCAGAACATGTTACACATGCACAAAAACATAACTTTCTAGTTCCACCCAAGGATTGGCCCTTCAATAACAACCCTTCAGCCTGCTTCCTGCAGCTTCAGTTTTTTTCTGCCTAGTGAAGGAGATTGACCTAGGAACTCTGCGGGACATTCGGTCCTGGGATTTTTTTTGCAGAAGTTTGCCTTTTGTGCAAGATTTGAGATCCTGTGATCTGCTATCAACAGCCGGCTGGGTGACAGGCTGGATACCCTTATCCTTGTAGTCTCCCCAGCCTGGTCATGGAGCATGTGCAGACCATAGCTATGTGCTGGGTCGACCACGACATTGCCCCTCAGGCTCCAGGGGTGGACGGTGAGCGCAATGCCCCAGGCCACACATATTACCGGGCTACTGATGTCTGAGTCAGTGTGCCGTGGCCAGCAGCCACCCCATACTCTTTGGGAGTGGGTCTGTGATGGAATGTCCCCAGCTCGTCCGGATGGTAAGTACAGCTCTCCCTGCCTTGGAGGGGTTGAGCAGCTGGGCATTCCCTGGGAGGTCAATTCAGGTGTCCCTCTCCTCCCTCTCTTCTCTCCCTGTCCCTATTCTCCCCCCCCCCCCCCCGTGGGGGATACTGCATGGTGGGCTCCTGAGCGGTGTGTGTGCCTAAAGCCAGGGGTCCCCTGGGGGCTCTCACATTGAATGGGGGGCTGTGTCCCTGGGTGTCTGTGGGCTCCCTGCGGGGTTTCTGGAGCTCTGCACATGCTACTCGCTATAGCGCTGTTCTGCCGCCATTTTCTCTTTTTTCACTGACCTTCTCTGTGTACAGTTTTTCAGCCATGTTTGGTGTGACTCAGTGGGAAGCATGGTCAGGAACCATTTTACTGTAGTTCGGCACAATTTTCCCTGTGAATATGTCCTTTATACTGGACTCCTGGCAGCCATTTTGTTGTAGCCCAGCACAGTTTTTATGCTCAGCGCTGGTCCCTGAGGCTCAGAACAGCATGGTTTTTTCACTCAGAACACTTGGGAGCTGACACAGGCACTAGTAGCTGAACGGCACAGAACTCTGTCAGGGTGGTGAGTCCTGCAGTGGGGGCCCCTCAGCCTGCAGCAGATAGGAGGGTGGGACTGTGCACCTGTCCTAAGTCCCCAAAGTTGGCAGACAGGGTGGGTCAGCATGGCTTCAGAAACTAGCGTTTCTTCCCCCGAACTAATTGCAACCGGCTCGTCTGCAAACGGTGCAGTGCCTTTGGACACTTTGTCGGCGGTCCTTGATACATTCATTGCCAGGACGGAGGCGGTGCGTGGGCTCAATGGTGGTAAAAAGCAGCCCCTGCCCCCCCCCCCCTCTCTGGGGAGAGCTCTGACGCAGACTCAGGCCCCACTGAGGCTGGTGGCCCCTGCTCTGTCATTTCAGATGATGCTGACCAGGACCGATCGGACAGTAAGGATGAGTCCCCACCCAGGTCTGCTTGCGAAAAGCGATAGTTGGAGCACTTATCACAGCTATGCGTGAAACTCTGAATATTCAGGATACAGCGGTCCCTTTTGGGTCGCGTAAGCCAGCTCGTACACCTAAGGTGTTTCCGTATCTGACTTATTTCGATAAGTTCATATACAAGGAATGGGGAAAGACCGCAACGGACCTTTTCGATCCCAAAAGGTATGCCGGTACATTATCCCTTTGAGGAGAGCCTTCTTAAAAAATGGTCGGCTCCTCCGGTCGGACCCCCCCCCCCCCCCCCCCATATCCAGGTTAAACAAAGTAACCATGATCCCGGTAGGGGCGACTCCTGCATTTAAGGACCCCACGGACAGGAAGGCCGAGGCAGTGGCCCGCTCCTTGTTTACTATTGTCGGGTCTGCAATGCGACCAGTACTGGCCTGGCACTTGTGTCACAGACACTTACTGAGTGGGCAAAACTTTTGCACTATGAATTGGGGGAGCAACAGGCTTCTCCTATCTGCGTGGAACTAGCAGACCAGTTAGTGCAAGGCCTAAAGTATGTTTGTGATGCGGCCCTGGATACCCTACAGTGTCAGCAATGGTGCTGAGGCGCCTGATTTGTCTAAAATGCTGGTCCGTGGACCAAGCATCTATAAAAGCCCTGACGGATCTACCCTTCCTTTTGTGAGCGGTTCTTTGGAGCCTCGTTGGATGACATCATTAAGAATGCCACAGGTGGGAAGAGTACCTTACTCCCACAGACCAGGAACACTAAGGAGCCACGCTGTAGGCAAGGGCCCTCATTTTCCGCTCATAAGCGGCTTTTTCGTCCTCCCGGGGCTTCGGCTAAATGCCCCCAGCCCGACAGGATGACCTCTGAGGGACAAAAGCGTCCCTGGAACTGCAAGCCTAATAAGCCTGCGAGCAAAAGTGCTACCGCATGAAGGTTTTCCCCCGCCCATCACACGTTTTGGTTTTTAATAAGCTCTGCTTTCCAAAACCCACTATATATGACCGATCTATTTTTATACGGCGCCGGACATTACTCTGATATCGGACTTGAGCGCTGCTGTTATTACTATTATCTTTGACATACATCCTTTGCTGACACCTAACATTAGGACAGCTAGGGTCAGTGGCGTGATTACTAATTAGCCCTGTTCATATTATTGAGCCACAATAAGATGGCCGCGGTTATTGTTTACATATGACCCCGAGTTGCCTTTAGGTTTTTTCTTGTGCAGTGTCCCAAAATAATCTTCCGTAGAATGGCCACGTATGTAACTTGTACTATAATCCATAATAAAATGGCCGCTTCATTGCTTTCTATTTTTCGGTCTACATAAAAAATGGCCGACCAGCAATTATAACTCTGTCTTTGCCTATTTAATAACACTTCTGCCGCCCATAGCCTATCCCCATTGAAGTCACGTGACAGTTACGTAACACATAGGAGAGAGGCATACAGACACCAAAAGTGACGTTTAGACACGAGCTTGCTGCTCGTTTTTACATTGTGCAGCTTTTCCTTACAAAATGTAAATACATGCTTTTAATAAATAAACTGTTGTGTTGAAACATACTACACCATAGTAGGCTCTATATCCCTCTTTCTACCCGGTTACACTGAGTATTCAAGCGGTCCCTGATACCAATCCCTGGGAAGGAAATTAAGTGACCCCCTCTGTAAAAACAACCCCCTTTATACTGGGATAAATAGGAAGAACGTGCAGGAACCAACCCATCCTGAGGATTTATCTCCCCCTACCTTCTAAATGCTGTTTACCTTACAGCAGTAATTATTTAGTACACTTATGGGTGTTACTAACACCAAAGGATCACTGGATTTAAAGTCTGTGTCACTAGAAGTTTTTTAAAATAAACTTTTACACCCTGTTCTTTTAAAACATCCACCTAACCTGGAAATGGTAATGCTAAAGGCCTTTGCGCTACTTAGGAGTAAATAAAGAGAGACCACAGCGCTGGAAGACTATTCACCTACACTCTTTATGAACTGCACTTATGAACTTTAACCCTTGGACTTTATCAATGATTTAAATAGATATTTATTATTTAATTTATTTTATATTTGCCCATATTGTACACTTTTTGCGCTTTATTAAGATTTATCACTTTTTTGTGGCATTTATTTATCGCCTACCCATTAGTCCATTGAGTAATTTTTTTGATATATATGTGATTTCACTTCGTTATAATACGTTTTTTTTTTTTTTTTTTTTTCCATTTCTTCTCTCTGAGAGCTCTCATCTTTCTAGGCATTCCATTATTTAAGCTTCTTCACTCTTGTGCAAAATTCTATATATATTAATCCACCTAACCTGCACCCTGCACTTTGGACCCAGAATAGTGTCCAATTACTTGTTTTATATATTTTGGACTTATATTTATTAATTTGTTTATTTCTTCATTCACGTTTGATTTAAAATCACAGTCACGATTATCTTTGTGTGTGAGCCTCCTGCTTATTCACACTTGCATGTGGTTACCTGTTTGCACATTTAGCACTTTATATTGTGATGAATTTTACTCATTAGCACATCAGCACGTTATACTGTGATGAATTTTACTTTATAACAGTGTATTGTTTTCATTTATTGAGAATTTTGTCACGTATTGGACACATTATTTCTGTTTACGTTGAGTATCTTTTCACGCTAGTAATAACTTTTAGTTTACTTTCAAAAATATTTTTATTAGAAGCGCAAAACACCAACTATTTTGATGGCTGGGGGGTGGCCTTCAGGAGTTTGCAGCCCGGTGGGCCTCTCAGCTGTCCGACCAATGGGTCTGCAAACTGATTTCCTCTGGTTACAAGATAGAGTTCCTCTCTTGGCCACCAGATTATTCCCCCCCAGCATACCCTTACTCCCGGCTCGCCGGGATTCCCTCACATTGGTGGCTCCGTGGGGTCAGTATCGACTGATCTAAGCCTTTCCTCCGTTAATTCTACTCCCATGTCTGCTTCGCAGATTGGAGACCGAGGAGATTCCAGTAATTCTTTATTTTTTTATTGTTTTTTTGCCACATCAGTGAACGCAATCGGGAAACTCAAATAATTTATGCCTGTTGGGCTCAGAATAAATCTACTCGCAATATATATGTCTTTACAAAATATTATCCCGCCCAGCCCCCCACCCACCGCCCACCCTAGGTCTCTCCACTTATCGAATTACCTGCCCATTCCGCCCATAATCATACTACAATACTTCTGCCATCCTTTCAACATATCTTGATGTTTGTTGGTATTTTTCCCAATCTTTCCATCTCTTTACAAACCCCGTTTCTCCTAATTCTCCACTATACTTTAAATACTCCAAATTATAAATGTTGTTGCTTTTACTAAACCAACTTTTCAAAGAGGGAATCTCTGGGTTTTTCCACTGGCGGGAATTAAACTCTTTGCTGCATTTAGTAAACATGGTGTCAATGATTGCCTATATTGTTTAATAGGCAAAGTGGTCCCATGAAGCAGGCATACCCTTGGGTCTTCTGGGATTTTTAGACCTGTAATTTCTTCAATTGTTAACAAAACGGTCTTCCAGAATACTTTAATTTTAGGGCATGACCACCAAATGTGGATCATGGAGCCTATTTCTGCACCCCCCCCCCCCCCCAACATAGATTGGAGAGCCCTTTTTGAAATTGATATATTCTATCTGGGGTTATATACCACCGGGCCATACACTTGTAGTTCATTTCCAATAAACTACAGTCCAGTGAGATTGCATGCGGCATCTTTAATATTTTATTAATCTCAGCTTCTGTACTTTTTGTCCCAATCTCTTCATCCCATTTTTGAATGTATGTGGGGGGTTCCGATATTTTTAAACCACTGAATATTTTATATACCTTCGCAATCCCTCTCCTTCCTTCAGTCGCCACACACAACTGCTCTAATGGGAGCCAGCTGTCTGCTGAAATGATCTGATATGGGAAGGATTCCACGAAATGTTTCAGCTGGGCATACCTCCACCAATTTATATCTAACACATTTTTTTTCATCTATAGCTCCTGAAACGTACAGATTTTGCCTTTTAGTAATATCTTTTACTTGTGCCTCCTTATTTCTAATCCCCCCTCCATATATCCTGTCTTTCCCCAGTGCAAAATAATTAGTGCCACATAATGGTATTAATGGGGAATTGTGATCCTATTTTTTATTTTTTTTTGTGAGCCCTATCCCTTGTTACCATTGCTGTCTGTGCGATTGCGTGTGTGTGTACATCTAAATCTCTTAAATGTGAAGGGGATCCATATTACTTTACCTAATGAAACATTGCTAATCCCTTTTTCTAACTTAACCCAACTTTTTTCTTTATTTTCCTTTACCCATTCCACCTCTCGTGCCAATAGAATAATAATAGGGTTTAATATCCGGAACCCCCAGGCCCCCTTGAGTTTTATATCTGGAGAGTATTCCCAAGCTTATTCGTGGCTTTTTATGCCTCCAAATAAAACTGCGAAATAGCTGATTTCGTTTATTAAAATATAATTCGGGGATGGGGATTGGTAACATTTGTATTTTATATAATATTTTAGGAATTATCATCTTTAGGTAGTTTATCCTGTTAATCCAAGATCTCTGTCTAGAGGCCACAATGTTTAATTCTGTTTTGATATCATTCATTAGCGGAATAAAATTTTCTTGATATAACATATTATGTGTAGGTGGTGTTTTAACTCAGAGGTACTTAATTTCCTTGTCCCTCCAGGTAAAAGGAAAGTTCTGTTTAAGCATTTGAACCTCCTGTGGAGCCACATTTATATGAAAAATTTTAGATTTTGAGGGGTTCATCTTGAAATTTGAGACTTCGTCATACATTTTTCACATGTTCAATAGGCTCGAGAGGGTTGTCCTGGGACTGGTAACTTAAAACAAAACATTGTCGGCATATGCAGCTATTTTATGAACTTCATTATCGATATGTAATCCCTTAATATCGGGATTTGATCTTATCCTCACCAGCAATAGTTCCATTGATAAGATAAATAATAAAGGGAATAAGGGACAACCCTGCCGTGTCCCGTTGAACATCTCAAAGGGCCACGATAGAGACCCATTTATTTTAACCCTCGCTGTGGGATGTTTATATAGGGCATTTATCCAGCCTAACATCTTAGGGCCAACTCCAAATACCTCCAGAGAGTTTTGCATGAATCCCCAGTCTACTCTGTCAAACGCTTTCTGGGCGTCTATAGACAGTAGCAGCCCTGGGGATCTGCTCTTTCAGTTTGTGTATAACCAAAAGGGTTCTAATGCCATTATCCCTACTCTCCCTGCCAGGGATGAATCCCACTTGGTCTGTATGCACCAAGTCATTCATTACCGTCTTTATTCGATTGGCTAGAGTCTTTGCGTATAATCTTACATCCGCATTTAATAAGGAGATGGGCCGGTAGCTAGAAAACAGGGAGGGATCTTTTTCTTCCTTGGGAATAATAGTAATCCCTTCCTGGTCTGCCCTTATTTCCTTGGGTACAAACCTTATACCTCTCGCAGATCCTATGGCGACTCCCCTAGCCCATTTGGTTGGTCCCAATAGAACCAAGTCGGATAATCTCTGGACCAGATCTTCAGACTAGAGGCCTGCGCAATATGGGTTTCCTGGAAGAGAACTGTGTCTGCGTTTGTTTAATTTCTCTTAAAATTTTAGCTCTTTTGATTTGGGTATTAAAAAGGAAGTAAACCCTGATGAGTTTAATTCCTCTTTCATTCCCTGCAAAGGTAAAGCATAATGGACTACTATGCATCGCATTATATGTCACTTACCTGACACAGGAGCCAGCGAAGTCACCGATGTCCCCTGTAGTCCGGAGCATCCATCTTCTCAGTGGGTCTTGCTGCTCCACCGCTGTCATTCCATAAAGCCGCGATGACGTCACTCCCGCACATGCACATGGGAGCCACCACTTGCGACATATCGCCGTTGACCGCGGCGCTCAGTGCGCCTGCGCGCCGCTGTCTATGGCGCATACGCCGTAGACAGCAGTGCCTGTCTTTCGGCATATATCTCCTAAACCGTGTAGGTTTAGGAGATATTTCTTGGACCTACAGGTAAGCCTTAATCTAGGCTTACCTGTAGGTCAAAGTTGGTTGTAAGGGTTTACAACCACTTTAAGCCCCCGAACATTATATGACACTACTTTTAATGTGGCCATCTAAAATAAAGCCTTCTGCTGACCCTTCCTGCCCTTCTCGTCATCTGAAACTCCCCTAGATGTGTTCTGCTGACCTTGGTTACCACCCTTTCCAAAAACCCGTACCCCGGCCAATGGCATCATACCACTTCCCGGCCTTGGCGGTCTCGGGCCTCAATTGTCCTTTTCCCTGAAAAGTGGAGAGACCTCCCCACCCCCCTTCTCCTAATACCCTCGCCCTCCCAATTTCCCACCCCCACCCAGGCCCATACCCAAAAGGGGGAATTGCCTTACCAAAGGCTCTGGGATCCATGTTCACCCTAGACCTTCCTATTCACAGGATCCCACCACCCAAGGTTGAGCTCTGACTATGGTGCCCTCAGCAGGCCATTGCTTCCCCTATTGGTGTGCCCCTACCCGTCCGCGCCCCCCCCCATTCTTCTAACCAGAAACTTCCCCTTCCCCTCAACTTTAGACTTATTTCTTCTTGGGGGTTTTCTTCCTCCTATCAGTCAAATGCCATTGTTGGGCAGCGCTATTTGATGAATTCTCTTTATCTACCCACCAGCCCGGAATATCTACTGATTCTATGTCAAGTTTGTTACAAAAAACCTCCGTATCCTCTGTGTTGCCATTCGCCCCTCTTTCTTACCAATAAGACAGGGGGGAAAGCCCCAATAATACTGTGTTATTTTCTTTTAGTGCTTCTAAGAGGGGTTTCTGCAATTTTTTTTCTCCTGAGTGTGACTGGTGCTAAATCAGAAAAAATCTGTAGGGGAGACTCCTCATATTTAGCTGATGTTGTTTTTAGATTCGTTCAAATCCGAACTTTATAACTATAATTGTGAAATCTGACAATCGCGTTTCTAGGTGTTTCAGCTGACCTGGTTTACTAATCCTATGAATTCTCTCGTATTTGAATTTTATTGGTTCCACATTCCCCAGTAATGGGCCAAAGATTTTATCCATTTTCATTTTTTTTTTTTTTTTTTTTATTAAAAGGGTAACAGTAATACATAGACAAAGGTATGCAGTTGAACATTGAGGTTTGCATACAATACAAAATGTAATTGGAAAGAGAAAAAAATTAATTTGAAAAAAGGAAAATTGATCAGTACAGTCATCGCGTTACCAGTACAGCAAAGATTTGAATCATAAGTCATAGTTCATTACAGAAACCTATGTCAAAAGAAAGAATTAGTACAGCGATATCATGTAAAGGAATATCTGGCAGATATGCATACAGTTTCAGGTGCATAATATTTCAGTAGAGGATATGGAGTATGAACCAGGATTAAGGCCTGAATGGTCCCATAGATCCCAGATTTTAGAAAACTGTGGGAGGTTATCATGAACTATGGCAGTGAGACGCTCCATTCGACAAATTTGTTCCAGCCCCTGTAGGACTTGAGAAAGGGAGGGTGGTGTAGGAGAAAGCCACCTCAAGGGGATGGCCCTCTTGGCCGCAAGTAAAATAAAGGTAGGGAGTTTTTGGGCATGCTTGGAGAGTCCAGGGATCGGCAGGCTTAATAAAAAATGCATAGGGTCCAATGGGAGGGAGATGTTGAACAGATCTTTGTCATATTTGTATATAATTTCAGGTGTTTTATACTAGAAAAGTAATATCTTTGTAGGCCGTCTCTTTCTGTTCCACATATTGCAATCACCTGGGGATAGCCTCCCAGATCTTCTGCCATTGTAGAAGTGTGATGGGATGTTTTATCATCTGGGACCATTTCCGCATGTAAGCGTGAGATGTGTCTGTAATAGGCATAGAGTCGTGGAGGAATCTATATATGTCAGTGATCAGATGAGTCTGGTATGGTCCCTGAGCACATAAAAATTTTGAATGGGCTAGGTTTGTCGAGATTCAGAGTTGGGGGATTTAGAGGCAAAATAATGTCTAATTTGCAAATATGAGTAGAATAGCTGTTTAGGGATCTGATGTTGTTTTTGCAATCCTGCAAATTATAGAATCGTTCTGGTAAGGGGGTGCACAATGTTTCAGAGCTGGAATATACCCGCTTGGGTCCACGGAAGCATTCTCTCGTACGCTTAACTGTTAGGAATATCTGGGTTAAACCGTATGTTTATCAATGGAGGACATGGAGAAGCAAGGGAGAATTGTCGCGAGCATTTCTTCTATATGTCAAGGGAGAACAGCATTGGGGCTAGCCATCACGGTAAACGGCCGCTCATCGCGGTCATTTACCACGTGATCGCTCCGTCAAATGACGGAGTGATCACTTATAAACAAACCGGCGTCATACCGCGATCTCTGTACCGATCGGAATAGCGGATTGGGAAGAGATCAGTGTCAGCAGCGATGTGGGCTTCATCTGCAGTGCCCACATCGCTGCTCACCGAAATTTAACCCCTCAATTTCCTGCCAATACTGTGCAATACTCTGCATTAGTGTGCAATACTATGTATTACTCTGCAATACCCTGCAACACTCTGCAATGCTCTGCAACACCCGCCAATACCCTACAACACTCTGCCAAGCTCTGCAATACCCTGCAACACCCGCCAATACCCTGCAACACTCTGCAACACCCGCCAATACCCTGCGACACTCTGCAATGCTCTGCAACACCCGCCAATACCCTGCAACACTCTGCAATGCTCTGCAACACCCGCCAATACCCTGCAGTGCTCTGCAACGCAATACTCTGCAACGCCATACTCTGAGATACCCAGCCATAGTCGGTGATACCCTGCAATACCCAGCCATAGACATCCCCCCCGCCGCCCTCCGGTGCTTCTACCGACTCGCCAATACGATCAAAGCCAGAATCCTTTTTTTTTTTTTTCAGGCTTCCCAGCTTAGAGGTGAGATGTGGGGTCTTATTGACCCCATATCTCACTGTAAAGAGGACCTGTCATGCCATATTCCTATTACAAGGGATGTTTACATTCCTTGTAATAGGAATAAGTGATCAAAAAAATTATTTTTGGGGAAAAAAAAGTCAAACTAAAATAAATAAAGTAAAATGAACAATAATTATTTTTTTTTTTTTTAAAGCGCCCCTGTCCCCATGTGCTCGCATGCAGAAGCGAACGCATACGTAAGTCCCACCCACATATGAAAACGGTGTCCAAACCACACATGTGAGGTATCACTGCAAACATTAGAGCGAGAGAAATAATTCTAGCCCTAGACCTCCTCTGTAACTCAAAACATATAACCAGTAAAAAAATAATTAAATCGTCGCCTATGGGGATTTTTAAGTAGTGACGTTTGGCGCCATTCCACGAGCGTGTGCAATTTTGAAGAGTGACATGTTAGGTATCTATTTACTCAGCGTAACTTCATCTTTCACATTATGCAAAAATTGTGCTAACTTTACTGTTTTTTTTTTTTTTTTTTTTTTAAGCACAAAACTGTGTTTTTTCCAAAAAAAGGCATTCGAAAAATTGCTGCGCAAATACCGTGTGAGATAAAAAGTTGCAACGACCACCATTGTATTCTCCAGGGTGTTTGCTAAACATATATAATGTTTTGGGATTCTATGTAATTTTCTAGCAAATAAATGATGATTTTTACATGTAGGAGAGAAATGTCAGAATTGTCCTGGGTGCTCCAGAACGCCTGATGGCGCTTCCTGCATGTTAGGCCTCTGTATGTGGCCACACTGTGTAAAAGTCTCACACATGTGGTATCGCTGTACTCGGGAGTAATAGCAGAATGTGTTTTGGGGTGTAATTTGTGGTATGCATATGCTGTGTGTGAGAAATAAACTGATAATATGACAATTTTGTGAAAAAAAAAAAGTTAAAAAAATCTTGATTTTGCAAAGAATTGTGGGAAAAAATGACAACTTCAAAAAACTCATCATGCCTCTTACTAAATACCTTGGAATGTCTTCTTTCCAAATAGGGGTCATTTGGGGGGTGTTTGTAATTTTATGGCATGTTAGGGTCTCAAGAATTGAAATAGGCCGTCAGTGCTTCAGGTATGATCAATTTTCAGGTATTGGCACCATAGCTTGTGGACTCTATAACTTTCACAAAGACCAAATAATATCCACCAATTTGTACTTATTTTTACCAAAGATATGTAGTAGTATAAATTTTGGCCAAAATTTATGAAGAAAAAATTACTAATCTGCTAAATTTTATAACAGAAACAAAGAAAAGTTCATTTTTTTAAAGAATTTTCTGTATTTTTTCTTTTATAGCACAAAAAATAAAAAACCGAGCGGTTGTTAAATACCACCAAAAGAAAGCTCTATTTGTGTGAAAAAAAGGACAAAAATTTCATATAGGTCCAGTGTTGCATGACTGAGTAATTGTCATTCAAAATGTGAGAGCACCGAAAGCTGAAAATTGGTCTGGTTATTAAGGGTGTTTAAGTGCCCAGTGGTTAAGTGGTTAATAACGTCTGGAGCTCCTAGTCCACCTCGCAGCCTGGGGGCCAGCATTACCGAGCTCGCTATCCCATGGGTCTTATAGTGCGCAAACTGTTGGCGCTATATAAATCCTGAATAATAACAATAATAATAGTGCCATATGACGTTAAGAAAATTTCTCTGCATGGCCTTTAGTTGTGACATTGGAATGGGTATCGGAAGTGTGTCAAAAAGATAAAGGAGTCTTGCCATTACAGACCTCTTTAGGACATTGATGTGACCTAGAAGGGAGATGGGGTAGGCATCCCATTGCTTCAAAAGTCTAACAATGTCTCGAAAGAGTGGGGGATAATTAGCTTGATATAGGGTCGACTATGAGGAGGTTATGTTAACACCCAAATACCTGAGAGTCAGTGCACCAGTGGAAAGAGTAGTTCTTTTGGAGTACGGTAAGATCTGAGGGTTGTATGTGTAAAGGTAGGGCTTCTGTTTCACTTGTGTTGATTTTATAACCAGATATAGAGCTGAAATCTTTCAACAGGTCTATTAGAATGAGAAGAGAGATGTGGTATGTAGACAGGGTTAGGAGGACACCGTCTGCAAATAGAAACAGTTTGTATTCCCTTTGGCGCAGTAGGACTCCCCCAATATCAGGGTGCAAACGAATAGCTGCCGCCAAGGGTTCCAGACAGAGGAAGAAAATAAGGGGTACAGGGGGCATCCCTGCCTGGTTCCGTTGCTCAACGAGAAGGGTGATGACAAATAAGAAGCTAACTGAACCTGGGAGGAAGGGCATGAATAAAGGGCCCTGAGAGCTGTTACGAAGGGGCCATTAAAACCATAATTGGAAAGGGTAGCGAACATATATGGCCAACTGATCCGGTCAAAGGCCTTTTGTGGTTTAAGATTGAGGCTGGGCGGGATGTCTTATTTAAGAGGTCTTTGAGGTCTATAGTACGCCTTGTGTTATCACCTGCATGTCTAGCTTGTACCTGATCTTTATGTATGAGTCAAGGGATTATGTAAGTTAATCTATTAGCCAATATCTTTGTGAAGATCTTATAGTCTGAATTTAATAATGCAATGGGTCTATAGTTGTCAAGTAGGGAGGGGTCTTTACCCGGTTTCGGAATGACCGAGATATGGGCATGAAGGAATTGTGTGTGTGTGGTATCGTCCCTTTGAGCAATGAAGCATAAAGTGAGACCATATGAGGACTTAGGATTTGTAGGAATGTAGTAAGAGTAGGGTAGTCCGTCTGGACCCGGGGCTTTTTGGTTGGGGAGCTTTGTAACCACCTCTTCCAGCTCTTCAGGTGTGATGTTCAAGTTTAAGTGTATAAGGTGTTCAGATAGAAGCATAGGTAGTTGTAGGTGTTTAAAGAAGAGATCGAATTTCTCTTGTGTAAAACTATAATTTGGATCTGTCTGTAAGCAGTTATAAAATTTGTGATAAAATTCTCCAAAAAGTTTGGACATAGAGGACAATAGGTGGGAGACCCATCAGCATGTCTAAGGAATTCAGGAGGGGATTGAGAGGGACGAGGTTTCAATTTATTTACTAGCAGTTTGTGGGGTTTGTTTGAGTATTCATAAAATTTCTGTTTGGACCACAGAAGGGACTTTTCTATCTTGCTCATAGTTAGGTTAGCTAGCCATCTTTTTTCTCGGCCTTTTGGCTAAGATCAAGTGTAGTATCTGTTCTTATCAGTTGCCAATAGGTGGCGCTAGTTTACCGTCCCTGTTCTACGGCGAGGTGGCGCAGGGGTGGCGGTTGCTATGCAAAGCCTGTTGGTGTAAAGGTGACCCGGACTGGTTTGTAGCCGGTTCGGGAAGCCTCCTGATGAGGGCGGAGAACCACTGGTCGGCGCCAGGGGAGGGGACCCTGGCAAACCGGCTTGGATTGTGGCAGCTTTAGCCCCAGTCAGTTTTTCGGGAGGGAACGCTTAGCTCTTCTGTTCCAGCAGAGGGGCGGCCTGTAGCTTTCGAATATAATTAGGTAGGAGTGACGGGAGTGAGGGTTTGACCTGATGGCAAAGGGTCTCACTAAGCTCGCTGATCTCCATGCCTTTCTGGCTGTGGTGGGGGCTGTCGTGGTCTGGGCTGGGCTGTCGGGGATGCTTTTGTTGGAAAGCCCATGGTGATGTGCCCCTGGAGTGGCAGTCCAGGGGTGCCTTCTTTCACTGTGCGTCTGCACTTTGATTTAGGCACCTAGGTCACGTCACCATTACACGCTTTTTTTACACCTGCCTCTAGGGCCCGGCCTTTTAGCTAGGACGAGAGGAATTTTTGATTCCTGGCCGGAGGGCCTGTCATTGTATTGCACAATGGCCACTTTTCACTCTCCTCTTCACTATCCCTTTCCTCACTTTTTATTTATTTTATTTGTGTGTGTTTTGTCACTGTTTGTCACTTCACGTTTTGATTAGTAGGGTGTCGGTCCTCGGACCAATCCTGAACGTCTTGTGGGAGAGCGGACATAGGCCTTCTGGCTTGGTCCAATCTCCATGAGGGGGGGCCTACCTTCAGGGAAGCCCCCACAGTACCAAGTACCTAGGAGGTTCTGTTTCGGCAGTCCTCCCGGGGAAAGGAGGTCTTCCGGTTTCGTCCGGGGACCACTTGTTGAGTCTGGTACCTCAGTCCCCGTCTGGAGCCTAACGCCCCGGGGGATCAGGGTATGGTCCTTCTTTTGGAGGACATCAGGCACCCGGCTGCACTTTTTAGTGTTTCACTCTTTATGTGTGTGCACTTTTTTTATGCACCGGGTGGAAGTTTTTTGGGTGTGTTTGCACGCCATGGGCTTTTTCTAAAAAAAAAAAGTTGTGTAGAAAGTTATCGCTTTCCTGCAGATCTTGTATGGAGTATTGAATGCCCTCCTTTGATGCAGAGAGACGGAAAGGGAAGCCCCATTGGGTAACTTATTTTGTGGGATTGAAGGTGCATAGTCAGTGGGCTAAGGTTCCTCCTTCTCATCAAGGTAATAGGTGAGAGGTCACTAAATATTTGTATCTTGGATCCTTTGAATTCAATTCTAGAATGATTGCGGGAGGCTAGAGTTAAAGCTTCTTTACTGTCATAGTAATGAAATCGGACAATCACATCCCTTGGGTTGGCCCCTGTAGTGGGCTTCGGGGGAAGTGACCAATGAGCTCTGTGAAGATGTCAGTCTATGTCTGGGATGTTGGGGACAACCAAATTAAAAAGGCTTAAGAGGTAGGCATGTAGGTCTTTATCTTCTACAGCTTCAGGAATGCCTCTGAATCTCAGGTTTTGTCTGCGTTCTCTGTTTTCCAGATCTTCCTGCTGGACCTGTAGCTGAGTGATAGGGTTCTTTATGGTGGCATTGTCTTCCTCCGGAACCTGAACCTGATATTACATAGCATGTATATAGCAAAAATTACACCCCAAAATACATTCTGCCACTCTTCCCAAGTATGGCTGCAAATAGGTACTCGTCTACTCTGATGGACTGGTGACAGGTACTCGTATACTCTGATGGGCTGGTGACAGGTACTCGTGTACTCTGATGGGCTGACAGGTACTCGGGTATTCTGATGGGCTGACAGGTACTCGGGTACTCTGATGGGCTGACAGATACTCGGGTACTCTGATGGGCTGACAGATACTCGGGTACTCTGATGGCCTGGTGACAGGTACTCGGGTACTCTGATGGCCTGGTGACAGATACTCGGCTACTCGGATGGACTGTGACAGATACTCGGCTACTCGGATGGACTGTGACAGATACTCGGGTACTCGGATGGACTGTGACAGATACTCGGGTACTCGGATGGACTGTGACAGATACTCGGGTACTCGGATGGACTGTGACAGATACTCGGGTACTCGGATGGACTGTGACAGATACTCGGGTACTCGGATGGACTGTGACAGATACTCGGGTACTCGGATGGACTGTGACAGATACTCGGGTACTCGGATGGACTGTGACAGATACTCGGGTACTCGGATGGACTGTGACAGATACTCGGGTACTCGGATGGACTGTGACAGATACTCGGGTACTCGGATGGACTGTGACAGGTACTCGGGTACTCGGATGGACTGTGACAGATACTCGGGTACTCGGATGGACTGTGACAGATACTCGGGTACTCGGATGGACTGTGACAGATACTCGGGTACTCGGATGGACTGTGACAGATACTCGGGTACTCTGATGGACTGGTGACTGGTATTCGGGTACTCTGATGGACTGGTGACTGGTATTCGGGTACTCCTGAAGGGCCGGTGACAGGTACTCAGGTGTACTGTGACAGGTACCTGGGTACTCGGATGTACCGTGACAGGTACCTGGGTACTCTGATGGCCTGGTGACTGGTACTCGGGTACTCTGATGGCCTGGTGACTGGTATTCAGGTACTCCTGAAGGGCCGGTGACAGGTACTCAGATGTACTGTGACAGTGTTGGAATCAAACAGGAATTAATGTTATGCATATAAAGTTCTACACAGCTGTTTGTACAGCCCAACTCAGCCATATTGATACTTGCAGTCCCACATGTTTAAAGGATAAAGGAATGTCGCACCAAAACACAATCTGAATAGCAGAATGAGTTCTATTCAGCCCACCTGGAGTGTACTGAACTTCAAAGACAATATGGTGACGGTCTGTCTGCAAGAACAAAGAAGATAATTAGTGAGCGGGAGGGGCGTCCGAGATCGAACCACAAGATGGGAACCCAGTCAGAGCAGTTGCAATTCATGGGCAGACACTGCCCCCCAGAGGCCAAGTATGGCAGGACTGTCCGAGGTGATTAGCCTGGGGGAGGAAACGCCCCAGAGACGCTGATTGGTCCACGGGAAAAGTAGGGTGGGCTATGGGGTGTGGTATGGCTGAGGTATGTTTAACAAAAAGGGTTGCAACAATGAGCTCGGTCTCTATTCCATCAGGAGGTATAGTCACGAGGGTCGGATAAGTATAAGGCTTATATTGTATTCCAATTCTATGCTATGTATTATTGTAACTTCTATTGATACTTTATGCACGCTTTCTTATTTCCTTGGGAAATAAATGAGATTTAATTGATCTTAGACCGTGTATTGATTTCATAGCCAATGGTGGTAGTATTGTGATATTAACGATAGCATGTGCTTGGCGTATTGATAGCTAAACTATAGGGACTAGACAAAGTAATACATAACTGATAATAATAATAATAGATTGAATTGATCAGTTACTTCAGACAGGTACCTGGGTACTCGGATGTACCGTGACAGGTACCTGGGTACTCGGATGTACCGTGACAGGTACCTGGGTACTCGGATGTACCGTGACAGGTACCTGGGTACTCGGATGTACCGTGACAGGTACCTGGGTACTCGGATGTACCGTGACTGGTACCTGGGTACTCGGATGTACCGTGACTGGTACCTGGGTACTCGGATGTACCGTGACAGGTACCTGGGTACTCGGATGTACCGTGACAGGTACCTGGGTACTCGGATGTACCGTGACAGGTACCTGGGTACTCGGATGTACCGTGACAGGTACCTGGGTACTCGGATGTACTGTGACAGGTACCTGGGTACTCGGATGTACTGTGACAGGTACCCGGGTACTCGGATGTACTGTGACAGGTACCCGGGTACTCTGATGGTCTGTGACAGGTACTCGGGTGCTCTGATGGGCTGTGACAGGTACTTGGGTACTCTGATGGGCTGTGACAGGTACTTGGGTACTCTGATGGGCTGTGACAGGTACTCGGGTACTCTGATGGGCTGTGACAGGTACTTCGATGAAGTGACAGGTACTTTAATGGGTGGTGACAGGTCCTCTTTATTGCGGGGGGCAATCAGCCGGCGGTCAGCAAGCAGTTTAAAAAAATGGCCCTTTAAAAGCTGTGTGTGGAAGTGACATTTTGACATTGCTTCCGCCCTGCATTGTTATGGAGACGGGTGGGGGCCATCTTCCCCTCGTCTCCATACCTAACAGGAGACCGACATGATGGCGGTTGCCGCCGACTCCGGTAAAAAAAAAAGGGCACTGGAGCGAGGGGGGAGGCCCTTCTCCTGCCATTGATGAAAGTGATCTTGTGGTAAATCCGCTGCAGAGACCACTTCTATATTGTGGATTGCCTGCTGAAGAAGAGCATACCGGGGTTATGGCAGCTAGCTGCTGCCATAAAAACGATATCCTCCAAACAGCTGACGTAAAACTACGGCGGGCGGTCCGTAATTAATTAGTGGAATAATAATGAGGCTGCTTTGCCGGTGATACTGATGTAGTTATTGCAAACAAATTTTCAAAGTGATATCAAGAATAATATTATTATGCTTTTTTTGTTTTTTGGGCAAGTTACCTTAACACCATTAGCCTGTGTTCCTTGTCAATTTTACATTGTATTTTTTAAAATGTAACTGCCAAAATGTAATTGGAATAAAACGCATAGCCGAGTGTTATTCCCTTTCACAGGCAGTGGTCTCAGCAGGGAGCATCGATAAGTTTCAAAAAACTATTAGATAAGCACCTTAACGACCGCAACATACGGGATATACAATGTAATACTGACATATAATCACACACGTAGGTTGGACTTGATGGACTTGTGTCTTTTTTTCAACCTCACTTACTGTGTAACTTTTGTAATCCTAGACTATGACTTTTGGGCTGCCGAGTAAAATGTGTAATCCCTTTCTGCTTTATGTAAGCATTGCTAGAGGTCAAATAGGTCCTCCAGTAGCATATGGAAGGAAAGGGCTGTGGAGCCATTCTTAAGAGTTCCAGAGGAGTCAATGGATTGGTCTGCTACATCATTAAAATCCCTATATAGGTAGTGCTACAGTTTGCTAATAGTTTGTTTTAAAAATCTTTTGTGATGAGTATTAGGTGAGTAAACACCAGTGTGTTGTCACATATACCATCTGGAGTTGAAAGGAGACAGCATTACAAAACGCGATCTGGCCGCATGAAGGAAGACGCTCCTTAGTGTGGTAAAAATGGATCCTCATCAGGACATCCCTAGAGTCAGTGTCCGGAAGGTTTGCTGGTTTAGGGATCCCGTGTGTCCTATCCAGAAGAATATCCCTGGGTGTCAGTTCAGGAAGAGCTTTTGCAAGTAAGGGATGAGATTATTTGGTTTAACCACTTCAGGGATCCCCCTGATCTTGATATTACATCACGAGCGGTCCTTGAGGTCCGCCACTTTCAACTGAAGTTTGAAGATCTCTTCAGCTTGTTCTTTGTGCGCATCAACCATCTCATCATGCGCTTTGACCACTTCAGTAATTTGATTTTCTAGTTGCTCAGTGCAGTCTTCCATATTGCCTAATCTATTGGTGAGCTGGGAAATTGAGGAGCACAGTTCTCTTTGCAGGCCAGTTTGAAGGGAGAGAAGCATGGCCTTGAGTGTGTTCTCAGTGACGGTGACATTAGAAGCAGGAAGTGTTGTTAGAGGAGCTGTGTGTTCTGCCTGCAGCTCTGCATAATTGTCTGTGGTGTCAGCCCAGTGATGTTTTTTTGCAGATGGATGCTTGTGTAGGGAAAAGGCAGGGGAATCAGCTGCTCCCCATTTCACTGGCGAGGCTGTGTAAAGATTATATGTGGATTCCTCCTTGTCAGCATGATATTCCTGTGCCTGTAGCTGGTCTAGTTCATACCTTCTGCAAGTTGCATCAGGTGGGCATCTACATTTGTGCAGATGTAGCGTTTAGTCACAAGGTTTTTTGCAGCAGCACTCACTTGGGTCTGTTGACCATTGTTATTGTTAGGCCTGTTGGCACAGTTATGTTTGCCTCATTCTTATCCACCCTTCTCATTCATTGCTTCGGGGCATCCCAGTATCTATGAATATCCACTGTACAATCAATGTAAGGAATTTTTACCTGTAAATTCCACATCTTGGATTTCAGTACATTACACGGGCCAACCACCCTTTTATTTTTGTGTTAGTCTGTATTGCTTGCTAAAATACTGAGGTCTCATGGAGTGGGGGAAAGTTTTAGGGTTATGGCCAGGGGAGTATGTTAAGCAAAGATTTGTCAGTGTCCAGTCACCTGAAGGTATCCGCCTATATCCCAGGGTCTACAAATATCCAGCCTGCATCTTATACTGTGCTCCAAGATATAGAACTTACAGGTAAGTCCAAATTCCTTTTTTTTTATAATTGTTTTGTTTAAAAAGAACAGTGGGTATTAAATCCAACCAAAGCAAAGCTCTATCTGTATTAAAAAATAAATAAATAAAATGAACCACCCAGTCTCTTTTCTGGCACTTTTTGTTCACATGTAGCCATCAGTATTTTTTGCTAGAAAACTACTTAGAACCCCCAAATATTATATATTTTTTAAAGCCGAGATCCTAGAGAATAAATTGATGGGTTTTTCTATTTTTTTTTATGTCACATGGTATTTGCACAGCTTTTTTTCAAATGCAATTTTTTAGGGAAAAATATATTTTTTTTTATTTTACTGCAAAAAAACACAATACACAACCCAATTGTTTATATAAAAGTTAGTTACAACAAGTAAATCGATACCAAACATGTCACGCTTTAAAATTGAGCACACCCCTGCAACGACAACAAACTATGTATATTTTTCTATCCATAGGCGGCGCTTTAAAAGCTTTTACAGGTTACCAGTTTAGATTTATAGAGGAGGTCTAGTGCTAGAATTACTGCCTATAATCTGACATTCGCGGTGACACGTGTGACACGTGTGGGACGATTGCTGTTTGCGTGCGGTACCAAAAGGCACGTTCGCCTTTTTTTTTTTTTTTTCACACTGTAAACATCTTTTTGACAGCAATAAGCATTCAAAACACTAAGATCAGTGATTCTGAATGCTTTTCAAAAAAGGCACCGATGGTTTCCAACTGAACCGGAAGCAATGTCACGTCATCGCTTCCGGGTTACTATTACGACCACCCGTTTACGGCTTTGCTCGGCTGTCTGGCCAGCCGGCTGACACGCTGGCTAGTCACTTGGGTCTCCCTGTGGGATGAGAGACCTGCGAAAGGCAATGGGAAGGGCTAAGGGGGACGGGGAGTAGTACCCTCCCTCTACTTGTAATAGCAATCGAGCGGCTAGTGAGCTGACCGTCAGCTCTAAAAAAAAAAAAAGATACCGGGGTGATGCCTGCAGCAGCAGACATCGTTCTGGTACAACCAACAAAGTCCAGCATGACCAAGTAGTTGGCAGTAAACTATCACAGCATTATACCCTGAAAAATTGCCTGGTAATGAAGAGGAATTACAGGATATTACTGAAGTGAGTAAAAGGAAAAAGTATGGGTAAAAGTGCCTGTAATGCATATATTCACTGCATATGTGTTTTTTTTATTTTTTATTTTATTTTGCCTTGACATAAAATTAAAACTTCTGGCAATAAGCTCAGTATACATTTGAGATACTGCCTCTACCACACCACATTGCACAGCCAGGTGTGTATCATAACCATTTCCTGGTCCAGAAATGCACCTTCCTATGTTACATTTTCAACTCCATATTCTGCATTATTTTTATACAGGATTTATATAGCACCAACAGTTTGCGCAGCACTTTACAACATTCTGGCATACAGTGCAGTTACAATACAATTCAATACAGGAGGGATCAGAGGGCCCTGCTCATTAGAGCTTACAATCTGGAAGGGAGTGTCAAGTAGAACAAAAGGCAATAGCTGTGGGGGGTGATCAGATGGAGAAAATTAAAATACAGTTGTTAGGTGTGGGTAGGATAGGCTTCTCTAAAGAGGAGGGTTTTCAGGGATCATCTAAAAGCTAATGGAGTAGGAGATAATCGGACAGATTGGGGTAAGGCATTCCATAGGAGTGAAAAGGCTCAGGAAAAGTCCTGAAGGCAAGCGTGGTAGGAGGGGATGAGGGAGCTAGAGAGCAGTAGGTCTTGAGAAGAACAGATAGAATGATTAGGTTGTTGTTTTGAGACTAGGTCAGTGATGTAGCTGGGGACAGAGTTGTGGATGGCTTTGTAAGTAGTTGTTAATATTTTGAATTTGTTGTGTGAGCGGAAGCCAGTAGAGGAATTGACAGAGAGGAGTAGCAGACATAGAGCAGTTGGTAAGGTGGATGAGTTTGGCAGCAGCATTCATGGTGGATTGAAGGGGTGATTGACTATTATACATTTGGTTTTAGATAGATTAAGTTTGAGAAAGTGGTGTGACGTACAGACTGATATGTGCATGTTTTAGAGAGTTGGGGAAGATGCCAGAAGAGAGGGAGAGATTGAAGATGCGGGTTAGAGAGTGTAGAATAGGGCCAGAGGGTGAACGTAGCATTTGCGAGGGAACAGGATCCAAAGGGCAGGTGGTAAGATGACTTTTGGCAAGTAGTTTAGCAACCTCATCTATAGTGGTGGGGTTGAAAGAGGGAAGTAATGATTGTACCTGTGGGCATGAAGTGTAAAGCGTGAAGGATATCTGAACAGTAGAGATCTCCTTGTGAATTGTATCAATCTTCTGTTTGAAGTGATTGGCTTTCTCCTGGGCAATGAGTGAGTTGGGTGGAGGACGAAGTAGAGAGTTTAAGGTAGAGAAGAGTTGACGGGGACGGGATGATACGGTGTTAATGAGAGAGATAAAATGGGTCTACTTGGCAGTGAGGAGGCAGGAATTTTATTTTTGGTGGGCAGATTTATACTGGTTGAAGTCTTTCTGAGACTTTGTCTTATGCCAGTGGCGCTTCAGAGCACGGCTGTGTTTTTTCAGACTTCTAGTGTCATCTGTTTACCAAGGTTGAGCAGGACGGAGCCTGATTCTTTGTGTAGTGAGTGGGGCCAGTGAGGCTAGAAGTAAAGTGTTGTAGACAGAATTGGCTACCTTGGTGCAGGACTGGTGCAATTTTGCCGTAGAGGTGGTCAGTAGCTTAGTAGAGAAGAAGGATTGAGATGGTGTAGATTTCTATGGGTAACTTACACTGTTGGAGGGAGAGGAGATGGAGGATAGGGAGAGAGTGAAACTAATAAGGTAGTGACCAGAGAGAGGTTAAGGATAGTTGGAGAGGTTGCACGGAGTGCATAGGTGGGAGAAAACAAGGTCAAGGTTTTTGCTTCAGAGTGAGTAGAAGCATGTATCCGCTGCTTCAGGTCAAAAGAGAAGGTTAGATTGAGAAGTTAGGAAGGAGCAGGAGTGTTAGTACTAGTAGGGATGTTGTAGTCCCTGAGAATGATAGTGGGGATTTCAGAAGAGAGAAAGTAGGGTAGCAAGTCATCAAGATAAGTTGATACTGGTCCAGGGGGCTGGTAGATCACATCTATCCTTAAAGAAACTGGGAAGAAGAGACAAATGCAGTGTGCCTCAAATGAGGAGAGGGACAGGGAGATGGGTGAAGTACCTGAAAGGTGCTATGTGGGGCCAAAAGGATTCCAACACCCCCTCCTTTGCGTGCACTGGGTCTGGGAAAGTGAGTCCAAAGAAGACCACCATGGGATAGGGCAGCAGAAGACACCGTGTCAGCTTCATGAAACCAGATTTCGGTAATGTCGTGTAGATTAAATAAGTTGGCGATAAAAAGATCATGGAGAGAATGAGTGGGCATTCCAAAGGGCTCAAGAGAAAGGGAGCCTGGTCCAGGGAAAAATAAAAATGGGAACTAGATTGTGTGCATTGTGGGTGCAGCCAGGGAGTGTAGGGTGATGGATGCATTGAGTACAGTTAAATGAGGGAGGCCCACTGTATGGGGATACATCACCAGAAGTTAGGAGTAAGGCCGCGTACACACGAGAGGATTGTCCGTCCAACTTAGTCCGCTGAAACGTGTTTCAGCGGACAGTGCGCTCGTGTGTGGGCTTCAGCGGACTTTTTCAGCGGACAGTCTGGCGGACTAAGTCTTTCGGAATTTCCGTAATACAGTCCGTCCAACTTTGGTTTCAGCGGACAGTCCGCTCGTGAGTAGGCTAGTTGGACGGACTAAGTATGGCGCATGCTCAGAAAGGATTTACACGGCCGAAGGTTGCATTGCAGTGTATTGGACGTCGTATTTCTAGTCCCGTCGTACGTGCTGTACACGTCATCGCGCAAGCTTTCAGCGGACTGTCTGTTCATCGTGTGTGGTCAAGTCCGTTCATTCAAAAGTAGGACGGACTGTCTGTCGGATTGTCTGACAGACTTAGTTGGACGGACAATCCTCTCGTGTGTATGCGGCCTAACAGAAGGGTGAGGGAGGTAATGTGAGAGTGTTTTATGTAACTGGGACATACCCCAGTGTCCTGGAGTTTTTTTGTGCATGTGGATTTCGAATTAGCAGGAGTTGGCGAGTGCAGTAATAAAGAGAGGACAGAAGTGAGGGTGAAATATATAAGGTGTGGGGTGGTGAAGAGGTGTGCAGGAGAGTTAGTTTAAGGATCGAGAACACAGCCATCAGAAGGAGTGGTAGACGGTGCATTTTAAAAGGGGGAAGAACTGAAGGTGTAAACAATGTCACCTGTAGTCTGTGTGCAGAGTCAGAAGTGCTTCCACTTATAGAAATACCCCCACTTTGATAAAGAACCCCATCTTCAAACGTGTCAGATGTGGCTGCATCATAAGCTCTATTTAGTTTTGCAGGGAGGTGAACCAAGAAGTAGTGAAGTCATCCTCCAGGCTGTGTAGGGTGTGGCTGATGTGTCTAAATCACAAGAATAGCTGTACAGGATTACAAATTGTCTGACATAATAAATAGACATCTATGTATTTTACTGTGTTTAATTTAGTTATTTTCCCATAGTTCCAACATGGGCAGTTGTTGTAGTTCCTGTATATATGTATATTTTTAAAGTGTCACTTCCAGTTTCTGTTTGTAGCATGCTAGTATACAGTTTTGAATCTTTGTCACTAAAATTGTGTGTTGTTAGCTTATTAACTATCTGTACTAGGTACATTATGTGGTACTGGGCGTTGGAAATAGTCTGCTGTATGTAATAAGATACATTTTTGATCAAGCAATAGTAACTTTGTATCTCCCTGTGATTAGTGCATGGTCGTGCTCTTCCTCCCTGTGATGAAAGCGATAGTGAAGAAGAGCTGGCTGCATTTTGTCCTATGGTAAGTTCACAGCCTACACAACATTTTAATTAAATTTAGAATAATTTGGTCCAGTTCCAAATATTGTTTATAGAATCGTAGCCATGCAAATCAAATTGGAAAGTGGAAACATTTTGGTATCCAATATATAGCAGGGGGAATTTATAACAACACCCAATTCCAATCATATTCATATCCAAATATTGATGTGCTGACCTGCTCTAAGGGCCAATTTCTTCTAGCTTTTGTTTAGGTCAGAACTGCTTCTCTCCCCATACAAGTCTAGGAGAATACAAAAGAAGTCGTACTTATCTGTGAATTCAATATTTTGGAGTACAGTAGAGGGACACAGGCTGGATATTGATAAACCCCCGGGTTATAGACTGGTACACTCAGATGATTTGACTCTAGGAAAGCTATGTTGGACATAACTCTTCACCACTGAAAGTTCAGTTTTTTAACAAGCAATGCAGAATAACACAGGAACGGAGAGAAATTTGGCCTGTGTTCTGTACTGTAACTCTAACACATATAATTTACAGGCAAATCAAAATTCCTCTTGTCTTAATCATACAGCACAGGATGCAAGCTGGATATTCATACACCCTTGTAGATTCTCAAGCATATTATAGGAAGGGTGGGCAGCAACAAGGCAAACAGAGCTGTGCCAACAAGCCCAACAATAACAAGAGTCAACATACCCAGAGTACTGCTGCAAGAACCTGATGGCCACATACTGCAACTGCAGATGTTGGGACTTCCACCTGGTAGGTCTTGGAGCAGATATAAACAGAGAAGACCAGGTAGTGGCCTTGCAAAGTTGGGCAACAGAGGCTTGATGTCAGAAGGCCCAGAAAGCACCCATTGTTCTGGTGGATTGATTATGTACAGTAAGAGTCTCTTATCCTTGTGTATGCTCTTGAGATGAGCTATCTTATCCACCTGGCAATAGTGGATTTTGAGGCAGGATGTCCTTTACAAGGCCCTGACAAGAAGACAGAGTGAGAATCTGTCTTATAAAAACCATGGCTTTTATTTTAAATTTATTTTTATTAAATTATTATACAAATAACAAACTTTACATGTCATTCCAAAAACATATATACAAGTCATTCAAAAGCACAAAAACACAGGAATGGATCTCTCCTAGAATATAGCTTCCTGAAAGCTTTCAAAGTTCTTAGAAAAAGTAAAAAAAAAAAAGACCCATAGTCCATTGATTTGCTCCGCTCCCCCCCCCCCCCCCCCCCCACACACACACACACACACACACACACACACACACACACACACACACACACACACACACACACACACACACACCCACCCCTATACAAAATCACCACTCACTATCGCATTACGTGGGAAGATTATTTTTTATTTTTTTTGTAATAGTGAATTATTCCCTCCCAGGTTATTGAATATCCCTGCCAAATTATCTATTCCCGTTCTCCCTTTCTCCCATTAAATCATGAATTGCTGCATGTATCAAAAGTTTAATATATAATTTGTTTTTATTTTAAGGGGGTGGATCCTAAGGTAGGATAACTCCTTGTAGCACCCCCCTAGATTCCAACCAAGGAAGAAGGAAAAATGTAATGAAATGTGTATAGTGAATCTTTCTTTCCCCTTCCCTTTTATTTAAGAGGGGGGAGAGTCACAACTCTCTACCCCCATTTCCCCTTATTCCTTCCCAAGTTATCGAACACCCCTACCGAATTTTCTATCTCCCTTACTAAATGCGTGTATCAAAAATTTTAATACAACTTTAATTTAATTTTAAGAGGGTGGATCTAGGGTAGGATAACTACTTATAGCTCCCCCTCCCCCCCAGATTCCAACCTAGAACCAACCCCAAAAAAAAGAGAGAGGAGGAGGGAACAGAGGGAGGGTCTCTAAATAACGCTCTCTCACTACCTGTATAACTCAAGTAAATCGAGAATTGTTTGAATTCCAACCAACTCTTCCAGGTCCTATAGATACTTATTTCAGAATAATTTTGAAAATATATTAGTTCTTCCATTGGCTCAGTTTTATCCACTTCCCTAAACCAATCCTTTGTCTGTATTTTCTTTGATTTCCATTGCTTCAGGATTAATGCCTTTGCTGCATTTACCGTATATACTCGAGTATAAGCCGAGATTTTCAGCCTCTTTTTTGAGGCTGAAAGTGCCCCCCTCGGCTTATACTCGAGTCATCGCTGTCTGCCTGCTCGATCAGCGTGTCGAGCAGACAGACAGCGGACATTCTAAAATTCAAAAGCCGCGCCTCCGCCTCCGCCTTCGCCTGTGATAGGCGGAACACTGAATTTCCCAGCAGTCAGTGTTCCGCCTATCACGGACATCCGCTCATCCTCGTACTACGGACGAGGATGAGACGATGTCCGTGATAGGCGGAACACAGGCTGCTGGGAAATTCAGTGTTCCGCCTATCACAGGCGAAGGCGGAGGCGCGGCTTTTGAATTTTAGAATGGCCGCCGAGGCGCCGACGAAGAGCGGCGATCCTGGCAAGGCACGGGACGGAGGCAAGGCAAGGCACGGCACGGGACGGGACGGAGGCAAGGCACGACACGACACAGGACGGAGGCAAGGAGGCAAGGCACGGCACGGGACGGAGGCAAGGAGGCAAGGCACGGCACGGGACGGAGGCAAGGCTCGGGACACAGGTAGGCTGGACACACACACACACACACACATGGACACACACACACAGGGATGGATGGATGGAGACACACACACACAGGGATGGATGGATACACACACACACAGGGATGGATGGATGGAGACACACACACACAGGGATGGATGGATGGATGGAGACACACACACACAGGGATGGATGGATGGATGGACACACACACACACAGGGATGGATGGATGGATGGACACACACACACAGGGATGGATGGATGGATGGACACACACACACACAGGGATGGATGGACGGACACACAGGGATGGACGGACACACAGGGATGGACGGACACACAGGGATGGACGGACACACAGGGATGGACGGACACACACACAGGGATGGACAGGCATGTCTCACCCTCGGCTTATACACGAGTCAATAAGTTTGCCAGTTTTTTTGGGGGTAAATTGGGGGCCTCGGCTTATATTCGGGTCGGCCTATACTCGAGTATATACGGTAACAAGAATGGAATGATTGCTGCTCTATAGTTTTGAGTCACCCATTGCATGGAACAGACATTGCCAGGGGTCTTGCCCAATTTCAGCCCTACTGATCTTCTTAACTAAGTATAATCCTTCCTCCCAGTATGGCTGGATCAAAGGGCATTGCAACCATATATGAGCATAGGTTCCCACATTCCCACATTACCTCCAGCACAGAGGCGAAACATTAGGATTGATTTTATGCAATTTTAAAGGAATATAATACCACTTAGTTATTATTATTATTATTATTATTATTATTCAGGATTTATATAGCGCCAACAGTTTGCGCAGCGCTTTACAATATGAGGGCAGACAGTACACTTACAATACAAAATCGATACAGGAGGGATCAGAGGGCCCTGCTCGTTAGAGCTTAGTTAAAGTGATACTAAACCCTCGCCTTTTTCCTGCTAATCCTGCTCTTTTTAGGTAGTGTAGTGTGTTTTCACTTACCTTTTCCTTCATTTTAGTTTTTAAATGGGTTTATTTTGGGTTAGTTTTCCCCACTTCCTGTACTTCTGCCAGATGGTTGCCTTTTCTGCAGAGCCGTTCTGACGGGGGTGTCCTGTGCTTGCATGCTCCCTCCCCTGGGACTACATCCCTGCAGGGAGACGCTGTCTGTTCTCACAGGCACGCTGGCCGTGTAAGATGCTATAGCTCCGCTTCCCATGCCCTTTGATTGGCATGGGAATTAGCAGCTCATCACACGCATGCCCCGCCTTGAACAAGAACAATGCTCGATATCGTTGAAGCAGACAGGGAAAAAGCGGCAATGAGCATGTGCGATGCCACTAAGCATGAAGGGAATCGTAGATCACAATCGCATCTGAGGTAGCAACAGGGATCGCGCTACAAGACCCAGAAGTTGTGGCAATGTAAAGGGACTATTAACGAGGAAGTGCAGAAATTGGGTAAGTAGAAAACAGGGGAAATAAAATTTTTGGCAGTAAATATAGTTCATAGATGTTTGCAACATATATATCATATATATATGCTAAAATATTTGTACCTTTACAACCTCTTTAATAGTTTATTTTGTCCTTGTGACCGTTGAAGTGGAATGTATATAATCAATAACTTTGCGTTTCAGTATTTCTGGAAAAGGCATGGCTTTTACATAAAGTCTGAAAGCTGTGACAGTATCCAATGAAGAGCAATCTTATAGAAGTGATTAGGAGCAGGACAAGGTCTTTAACCACTTGACCACTGGGCACTTAAACACCCTTAATAACCAGACCAATTTTCAGCTTTCGGTGCTCTCACATTTTGAATGACAATTACTCAGTCATGCAACACTGGACCTATATGAAATTTTTGTCCTTTTTTTCACACAAATAGAGATTTCTTTTGATGGTATTTAATCACCGCTGGGTTTTTCTATTTTTTGTGCTATAAAAGAAAAAAGACCGAAAATTCTGTAAAAAAAAAAAAAATGAATTTTTCTTTGTTTCCGTTATAAAATTTAGCAGATTAGTACTTTTTCTTCATAAATTTTGGCCAAAATTTATACTACTACATATCTTTGGTAAAAATAAGTAAAAATTGGTGGATATTATTTGGTCTTTGTGAAAGTTATAGAGTCCACAAGCTATGGTGCCAATATCTGAAAATTGATCATACCTGAAGCACTGACGGCCTATTTCAATTCTTGAGACCCTAACATGCCAGAAAAGTACAAATACCCCCCAAATGACCCCTTTTTGGAAATAAGACATTCCAAGGTATTTAGTAAGAGGCATGATGAGTTTTTTGAAGTTGTAATTTTTTCCCACAATACTTTGCAAAATCAAGATTTTTTTAACTTTTTTTTTTCACAAAATTGTCATATCAGTTTATTTCTCACACACAGCATATGCATACCACAAATTACACCCCAAAACACATTCTGTTATTACTCCCGAGTATGGCGATACCACATGTGTGAGACTTTTACACAGCGTGGCCACATACAGAGGCCCAACATGCAGGGAGCACCATCAGGCGTTCTGGAGCACCCAGGACCATTCTGACATTTCTGTCCTACATACAAACATCATCATTTATTTGCTAGAAAATTACATAGAACCCCAAAACATTACATATGATTTTTTAGCAAACGCCCTGGAGAATACAATGGTAGTTATTGCAACTTTTTATCTCGCACGGTATTTGCGCAGCAATTTTTTCTAATGCTTTTTTTTGGAAAAAATAAAATTTTGTGCTTAAAAAAAAAAACACAGTAAAGTTAGCCCAATTTTTGCATAATGTGAAAGATGAAGTTACGCCGAGTAAATAGATACCTAACATGTCACTCTTCAAAATTGCACACGCTCGTGGAATGGCGCCAAACGTCGCTATTTAAAAATCCCCATAGGTGACGCTTTAAAAAATTTTTTTACTGGTTACATGTTTTGAGTTAGAGGAGGTCTAGGGCTAGAATTATTGCTCTCGCTCTAACGTTCGCAGTGATATCTCACATGTGGTGTTTGAACACCGTTTTCATATGTGGGCGGGACTTAAGTATGCGTTCTCTTCTGCATGCGAGCACATGGGGACAGGGGCGCTTTAAAAAAAAAAATTCTTATTGTTCATTTTACTTTATTTATTTTAGTTTGACATTTTTTTCCCCAAAAATAATTTTTTTGATCACTTTTATTCCTATTACAAGGAATGTAAACATCCCTTGTAATAGGAATATGGCATGACAGGTCCTCTTTACAGTGAGATATGGGGTCAATAAGACCCCACATCTCACTTCTAAGCTGAGAAGCCTGAAATAAAAAAAAATAAAAAATATTCTGGCTTTGATTGTATTGGTGAGTCGGTAGAAGCACCGGAGGGCGGTGGGAGGGGGGGTGGGGGGGGGGTGTCTATGGCTGGGTATCTCCGAGTATGGCTGGGTATCTGAGTATGGCAATTTATGGCAGGGTATTGCAGAGTATTGGCAGGGTATTGCAGAGTATTGGCTGGAATTGTACTGCAGAGTATTGGCGGGTACTGCAGAGTATTGGCGGGGAACTGAGGGGTTAATTTTTGGTGAGCAGCGATGTGGGAACTGCAGATGCAGCCCACAGCGATGCTGACACCGATCTCTTCCCCCTCCACTGTACCGATCGGTACAGAGAGGGGGAGGGAGGAACCGGTGTCCTAACATGACGCCGGTTTGTTTACAAGTGATCACTCCGTCATTTGACAGAGCGATCACGTGGTAAACAGCCTTGATGAGTGACCGTTTACCGTGATGTGCCGGGTCCTGTTGACCCGACGGTCACGGATGCTCTGGAGTGCGTGCCCCAGGGGGCGCATGAGAGCGTAATTCTGGGAGGACGTCATATGACGTCCTCCCAGAGTTAACCAACCGCCCTGTAGCCGTCTTTCGGCTATGGGCCGGTTGTTAAGTGGTTAAATACTATAGCTGCTGACTTTTATTATTAGGACACTTACCAGTCCCTAAATCCAGTGATGTCAGCACCAGAGAGTTTAACTCTCCTTTAATGATTCGACATTCCTCGCCGCTGCCAGCATCATCTTCTGGCTTTTTTTTTTTTTTTCACACAGGATCTATGCTGGAATTCAAAACTGTGTTATACTTTTACAGCTCCGTGTATATTCGAAAGAAGGCTGTGAACAGGCAAGTAGGTTTATTTTATTGCAGAAGAAACATTGCATGTCTCTTTGGCAATAAAGAGTCTGCTTTCTCTGTTTTTAAATTAAGACTTTAGTTCTGCTTTAAATGCCAAATTCTGGTCAAGTGCTGATTGTAGAAAGGCCAAAATGTGAGGCAAGGAGGAATCTGAGACTGAAATGCCTGTCTTTACATCAGACAAACAAAGACAGACAAAGCTACTAATAGAAAAACTACAGGTACTATAGTACGTTTTTCTAGAAGTAGCTTTTCTGGCTTTAAGCAATGTGGGAATGACCAGATCAGGGACCTCTGTCCTTCAAGACTATGATAGAACAGGGACCCCTGAGATAAAATTTCTGGCCAGGGATCATCTCCTATGAGTTTACCTGCCTCCTGTCTGTTTACCAAGTTCTCCTGGGTCTGCTATTGTCTGTCTGTGATGCAATAAGTCACCAGTTTCTTCTCTTGCTGGTATTTGTGGCGCAGTCAAGGCATAATTTGCACTGGTACAAAGGCATATATACTCTATGAAGTTGAACAGGTCCAGTGAATTTTCAGAGCATCAAATGCCAGTGTTCGAGGATCCTTGGTCCTGGCTACAAACAAGGGTAACTTTACATAGTAAGTGAGGTTGAATAAAGACAATGGTCCATCCAGTTGAACCTGAGTGAGTGCCTACAGTTGTCCCTATCCCTGTACATTGCACACTCACATCGGTCCCTACCCTCAAGGAGCCCACAATCCAAGGTCCCCATTCATATACTAGGGCCAATTTTGGACAGAAGCCCATTAACCTACCTGAATGTATTTGGAGTGTGGGAGGAAACCAAAGTGCCCGGAGGAAACCCACGCAGGCACAGGGAGGACATGCAAACTCCAGGCAGGTAGTGTCGTGGTTGGGATTTGAACCAGCGACCCTTTTTACTGCTAGGTGAGAGTGCTAACCACTACAGCACTGTGCCGCCCTTAAACGTGTTGCTGTACATGTCACTGCAAGCTCCAGGATGTTGATCGGAAGTTTACTTTCTTTGGGTGACCACATTCCCTGAAGCGTTAGAGATGAACGCTCATCCTCGACCTGTGAGACTAGTATTTATTATCACCTTCATGGATGTGATGAAAACGACTTCCCCATTGTCGAGGCTATGTCAGAAATCCACCAAGCTAGGGAGTTCCTTGCTTAGCTGGAGAGACACATAGGGAGGTTGAGAGAAGAAGCATGCCTGTTTCAGGCCAACAAGATGTTGTGTTGGAGGGAGAGGCCTTGAATGGAATTGAGCAAAGGGTACAGCCTTAGATGTGGCTACCATGACACCCACACTCTCATAGAGACTCTTGTGCTCCTTTTGAAGTTTCAAACATGGGATCTTATGCCGCGTACACACGATCAAACAAGAGGGTGGAAAAGTCCGGCAAACTCAAGTCCGCCAAACCATCCCCCCGTGTGTAGCCTCCGGCATACTTTTTTGACCCGAAAGTACGGCGGACTTAGAATGTAGTTTTACACTCCAATCTTCCCGCCGGGCTCGCATTTCGGCGGACAATCCGGCCGTGTGTATGCCAGTCCGCCGTACTTTTGAAATGAGCAGACTTTTCCCGCCCAGAGAAAAGTCTGCTCATTTCGAGCGGGTCTCCAGGTAGGCGGGGCCCGCGAAGGAGACGTCGCTGGCCCCGCCGCCTGGTATGGACTTAAAGGGGAACCCCAACGCCGAAAAAAATCGGCGTGGGGGTCCCCCCAAAGTCCACAACAGACCCTTGTCCAAGCACGCTGGCCGGCCAGGAAAGGAGGGGTGAGCGAGCGACCCCCCTCCTGAGCTGTACCAGGCCGCGTGCCCTCAACATGGGGGGTGCCTTGGGGAAGGGGGGGCCGCGCGGCCCCCCCACCCCAAAGCACCTTGTCCCCATGTTGATGAGGACAAGGGCCTCTTCCCGACAACCCTGGCCGTTGGTTGTCGGGGTCTGCGGGCGGGGGGCTTATCGGAATCCGGGAGCCCCCTTTAATAAGGGGGCCCCCGGATACCGGCCCCCCACCCTATGTGAATGAGTATGGGGTACAATGTACCCCTACCCATTCACCTGTAAAATAAAGTACAAAAAAAAACACAACACACAAGATAAAATAATTTATTGCACAGCTCCGGGGGTCTTCTGTCTTCGGGGGTCTTCTCGCCGGACTCCTCCGCTATCTTCTTGTAGCTCTTTTACTAGCGGAGGAGCCCGGCATTCTTCTTCGTCGCCGCGGCCTCTTCTTCCGACTTCGGGGGTCTTGTCCCCCTCTTCGGTTCTTCTGCCGGGCCACCGCGCCTTCTTATAGCTCTTTTACAGGCGGTGGCCCGGTCTTCTGTTGCCGCCGCCGCCTTCCGTTCTTCTTCTTCTGGAGATGTTGACTCGACGTTCCCTCCGGCCACAATGCCAGGGACGCGCTGCGCTGCGACTTATATAGGGACAAGGGGTGGTGTCACATGGGTTGATGTCACATGGGTTGGTGTCACAAGGCGACAGTCCCAGCATCCTCCGGGACTGTGACATCGTAAGGGGGCGGGGTCACCATGTGACATCAACCCATGTGACATCAACCCATGTGACACCGCCCCTTGTCCCTATATAAGTCGCAGCGCAGCGCGTCCCTGGCATTGTGGCCGGAGGGAACGTCGAGTCAACATCTCCAGAAGAAGAAGAACGGAAGGCGGCGGCGGCGACAGAAGACCGGGCCACCGCCTGTAAAAGAGGTATTAGAAGGCGCGGTGGCCCGGCAGAAGAACCGAAGAGGGGGACAAGACCCCCGAAGTCGGAAGAAGAGGCCACGGCGATGAAGAAGAATGCCGGGCTCCTCCGCTAGTAAAAGAGCTACAAGAAGATAGCGGAGGAGTCCGGCGAGAAGACCCCCGAAGACGGAAGACCCCAGGAGCTGTGCAATAAATTATTTTATCTTGTGTGTTGTTTTTTTTTTGTACTTTATTTTACAGGTGAATGGGTAGGGGTACATTGTACCCCATACTCATTCACATAGGGTGGGGGGCCGGTATCCGGGGGCCCCCTTATTAAATGGGGCTCCCGGATTCCGATAAGCCCCCCGCCCGCAGACCCCGACAACCAACGGCCAGGGTTGTCGGGAAGAGGCCCTTGTCCTCATCAACATGGGGACAAGGTGCTTTGGGGTGGGGGGGCCGCGCGGCCCCCCCTTCCCCAAGGCACCCCCCCCATGTTGAGGGCACGCGGCCTGGTACGGCTCAGGAGGGGGGTCGCTCGCTCGCCCCTCCTTTCCTGGCCGGCCGGGTAGCGTGCTCGGACAAGGGTCTGTTGTGGACTTTGGGGTTCCCCTTTGAGTCCATACCAGGCGGCGGGGCCAGCGACGTCTCCTTCGCGGGCCCCGCCTACCTGGAGACCCGCTCGAAATGAGCGGCCTTTCCTCCGCGTGTGTGGGCGAGTCCGTTCATTTCAAAAGTAGGGCGGATAGTACGGCGGACATAGTTCGCCGTATTAGTCCGCTGAAAAAGTGCAGTGTGTGGGCAAGTAGCCCGTTCGGAAAGTCCGACAGACAGTCTGGCGGGAAGACCGCCAGACTAAGTACGTCGGATAGACGGCTACGTGTGTACGCGGCTTTAGAGAAGTTTATTTTATGGAAGAAAGACTTTGGTCTAGACTGTGTCCAGAATAATCCCTAAGAATTCTAGGTGAAGGGAAGATTGGTGCAGACTTTCGAAAGTTGAACATCTAACTGAAGCCCAGATGCATCTGAATAGTTGTACATTTTGCAGACTGTTGAAGGGAAGAGGAGTTGTCAGACTTCACGTACCTGGCTGATGAGCCCGAGATAGCAAGGGAAGGCCTCCCTTACGTGTCTGGTTTGCGCCCCCTGGTAGTATTGACAGGAGGCACGGGAGCACAGAGTGGTAAGAGAGCCTGGCAGGTAACTGCAGGAAGAAAGGCCCAAAGGTCCAGATGCAGGCGGATTGGTCATAACTAGACAGCTGGACGCTGGCAGCGGATGCAGAGCAGGAGCTGAGCAGGCAAGTCCAATCACAGGCACAGTCGGCAACAGGTGGGCAGTGCAGTAAAAGCGGTCAGGCAAGTTCAGAGTCCAGGTCACAGGCAGCGTTGGCAACAGGCGGGCAGCGCAGTACAGAGGAGCAGGCTGGTTCAAGGTCAAAGACAAGCCGGGGTCGGATGCAGGCAGAAGACAGGATAATCCAAAGGGCAAGCCGGGTAATCAGGAGATCAGATGCTCAGACAAAGTAACGGGTGCTAGGATACAGGGAGCTGCAGATTGGACAGCACGAGCACAGTGCAGGGACAACCTAAATAGGCTGATTGGCGCCATTGCACACGCACCCGCACAACAGTGCGCACACACCGGCGCATTCCAGGGCGCCCAGTACTGCATCCATTCCGGGAGCTTCCCTGACAGTGCCCCCTCCTCCAGGGCAGTTTCCAGATGCCCATCTGGGCCAGTCTGTTGGCGTGGGCACTGTTAAAAGCCCTTAAGAGTTCTTCGGCATGCAAATTACTTTCCAGCTCCCAAGAATTATCTTCCGGTCCGTACCCCCTCCACTTAATTGGGTATTGGATTTGGTTGTACCTTTTCCTGCAATCCAGGATTGCTTCCACCTAAAATTCTTCTTCATTGTCAATGATTACAGGTTTAGGTGGGCCGGTATTTTGGCCAGTAAAGGGATTGGGAGTAACAGGCTTCAACAGGGATACACGGAAAACCAGATGAATTTTCAGCGTACCGGGTAAGTTGAGCTCGTAGGTCACATCCTAAATTTTTCTCTTGACAGAAAAGGGACCCATGAATTTAGGACCCAGTTTCCTCGAAGGACAGGCCATTTTTAAGTTGGCCGTGGACAGCCAAACCTGGTTGCCAGGTTCTAGAATGAGCTCTCCCTGCTTCTTCCTATCACACATCCTCTTGTACTCCTAGGTTTTGGCCATGGTCTCCTGTAGCAGTTTGTTAGTGAGGAAGAAGTTCATTGTCTCTGAGACTGCAGGGATGGCACACTTGGGTACAGAACTAGGCAGAAAGGATGGATGCAATCCTTAGTTTGCAAAAAATGGTGTTTGCTTAATGGCGGAGTGCAAAGAGTTGTTATAGGCAAATTCCGCAATATGCAGTAGGGAGACCCAGTCATCCTGTGAGAAGGCAGAGAAGCAGCGGAGATATTGCTCCAAAGTTAGATTAGTTCTCTCCGTGTGCCCATTCGTCTAGGGGTGATAGGCAGATGAGAATGCCAACTCAATTTCAAGAGAACCACAGAGAGCCTTCCAGAACCTGGATGTAAATTAATAACTTCGATTAGATACCATACTTGATGGAACCCCATGCAGCCTCACTATCTCCCTGATGAAGACCTTTGCTGTATCCATGGCCAGAGGTGTGCCCTTCTTTGGCAGAAAGTGAGCCATTTTGGCACCTGCACACGCCGGCGCACCCCAGGGCGCCCAGTACTGTATCCATTCCAGGGGCTTCCCTGACAGAAGTCCTTCAGAAGAATGTTATCTAGGTCCAGCCTACCTCAATGCCCTGAGCTCTTTAGAGGACAGGATGAGATGGACAAACCTTGGTGGGAGAATAGGCCAAATGGCCTCCCTATTGAAATTGTTGGCGATGCATAGAAAAGGCTGCAAAGCATAGAACATGCAGGTGAGGTAGAGAAATGGTGATATGTAAATAAATAAATAACTATGTCTACTGATGCAAGGGATTCTCCTGGTCTCAGGCAATAACCAGGTTTGTGGATTTTATGCAAAACTTTGAAATGTACACATACTTTTTTTTAACCACTTAGCGACCGCTCACTGTAGATTTACTGCACCACATCTCTTATCTGGTATGTCAGCCCTCAAATTTTCCATTTGCCTACTCGCATTTTGTTCTCCCAGTCAGGGAAGGAGAGGAAGAGGCGAACAGGCCTGATCATCAGAGCAGGAATTGCCTACTCTAACCTACTTTTATTTGAATTACCCATTGTTCCCGGAGCTCCCCGTCTCACAGTCCTGCCTCCTGGCCTGGCGCTTTTGATAGACAGAACACCGGTCCAATGCCGGGACGTGTGACGTCATCAATTCCCGGGCCAGGAGGCGGGACTGTGACGTGACCTTCGGGAACACTGGGCAATTTAAATGAAAGCTATTACCCTGTTTCTGATGACCTGGGTGGCTCGCCTCTTCCTCTGCACAGGTGAGGCTGTATTGATGGGCACAGGTCATGTTGCATTGATGAGCACAGGTGAGGCTGTATTGATGGGCACTGATTACACTGCATTGATGGGCACAGGTTATGCTGCATTGATGGGCACTGATAAAGTTGTTGTTAATATTTTTTTAACGTAATTCTGCGTAAAACATTTAAGTGTAATTTCATGGGATAATTTATGAGGGCCTGTTTAGGGACGGGAGTAGGGGTGGGCATATGGTAGAGATTGGGTGGGGCAACTGATGGCAGGTAACCCTTAAGGCCTGGCCAGGAATTGAAATTTTGAGTCTTGTGGTACGTTACCTGACACGTCCGGGTTTTGAGACATGTGCGCCGTTGGCAACCCACTCCCGCTTTGATCGGACACAGCGGAAGCCAATCAGCCTTTCCGGGGGGACACGATGTCCACCGAGCTCCACTTATTCAGGAGAAAGGCAGAACAGCAGTCTGCCTGAGTAAACAAGGCAGATCACCGTTCTGTTAGAACTGTTCTGTTACAGTTAGGCCACCCAGGGAACATATTTAACCCTTTGATCACTCCTGATGTTAACCCCTTCCCTGCCAGTGTCATAACCATGCATGTTTTTTTTTTTTTTTGTTTTTGTTTTTTTTAGCACTGATCACTGTATTAGTGTCACTGGTCCCCAAAAAGTGTCCGATGTCTAATTTGTACGCCACAATATAGCAGTCCCGTTATAAGTCGCTAATTGCTGCCATTACTAGTAAAAGAAAAAAATTATATCATAGTTTGTAGGCGCTGTAACTTTTGCGCAAACCAATCAGTTACGTATTGCGTTTTTTTTTTTTTTTACCAAAAATATGTAGCAGAATACATATTGGCATAAATTGACGAAGAAAGTTGTATTGGGTGTATTTTACAGCAGAAACTAAAAAATATTTTTTTTTTCAAAATTGTCTGGGTTTTTTTTATGTATAGCGTGATCAAATACATAAGCTCATTCTAGGCTTACCTATAGGTAAAAGTCACCAAAAAGGGTTTACTCCCACTTTAAGTCCATTTTTATTATAGTACAAAACACAATATTATAAAAACACTAATACAACTTTTTAGAAATATTACAGCGTCCAAGAATAATATCATAAAGGCTGCAAACTTATGTTATCTAATCTAATTCCACCCTATGACCCCTTTCACACCAGGGCGTTTTGCAAGCGCTATAGCGTTAGAAATGGCACCTGCAAAATGCCCTAAAGAAGCTACACCATTGTGTGTAGTGTGAAAGCCCCCGAGGGCTTTCACACTACAGCGGTGCGCTGGCAGGACGTCAGAAAAAAGTCCTGCCAGCAGCTTCTTTGGAGCGGTGAAGGAGCGGTGTGTTTACCGCTCCTCCACCGCTACTCCCCATTGAAATCAATGGGGCAGCGCTGTCATGCCGCCGACAAAACGCCGCTATTGCGGCGTATTGCCGGCGGTTTTAACCCTTTCGCGGCCGCTAGCGGGGGTAAAAGCGCCCCGCTAGCGGCCGAAATGCGCCGCAAATCCGGCGGTAAAACGCCGCTAAAGATAGCGGCGTTTAACCGCCGACGCAAGGTGCGGTGTGGTGTGAAAGGGGTCTAAGTGTTTCAGAGACTAAAGAGCTCCTTCTTCCAGGATGTTAAGGATATCAATTCACATTTCTAGAATACTACTCAAATCATGTTACATATCATATGAATAGATATATGCAGCTGTGCTCATAAGTGTACATCCCCTGGCAGAATTGATTTCTTGACCATTTTTCAGAGAATATGAATAACACAAAAACTTTTCTTTCACTCATGGTTAGTGTTTGGCTGAAGCCATTTATTATCAATCAACTGTGTTTACTCTTTTTAACCACTTCAGCCCCAGAAGATTTGACTGCTGAATAACTGGGCCATTTTTTGCGATACGGCACTGCATCGCTTTAACTGACAATTGTGCAGTCGTGCGGCGCTGCGCCCAAACAAAATCAATGCCCTTTTTTTCTCCACAAATAGATCTTTCTTATTGTGGTATTTGATTGCCTCTGTGGTTTTTATTTTTTGTGCTATAAAGAATATATTATAAGAAGAGTGACAATTTTGAAAAAAAAATATATATTTTGTACTTTGCTATAATAAATATCCCCATTTTTTTCTTTAAAAAGCAAATTTTTTTCTCAGTTTAGGCCGATATATACTCCTCTACTTATTTTTGGTTAAAAAAATCACAATAAGCATATATTGATTGCTCTGCACAAAAGTTATAGTGTCTACAAAATGGGATAGATTTATAGCATTTTTATTATTTATTTTTACTAGTAATAGCGGCAATCTTCGATTTTTTATTGGGACTGCAACATTATGGCACACGCATCAGACACTTTTGACACATTTTTGGGACCATTGGCATTTATACAGCGATCAGTACTATAAAAATGCACCGATTACTGTAAAAATGTCACTGGCAGGGAAAGGGTTCACACTAGGGGGCGATCAAGGGGTTAACTGTTCCCTAGGTGTGTTTCTAACTGTAGGGGTGGGGACTGACCTAGAGGAAGTGATGGATCGTGGTTCCTAGCTAATAGGAATTCACGATCTGTCATGCCTCACAGAACAGGGATGAGTCTGTGTTTATACACACTCATCCCTGTTCTGACTCTCATTGCCACGATCGCTCGTGGCCGCGGGTCACCGTGACCGTCGACCACGAGCATTAGCACCCCCGCTGTGCAGCAGCGCGCGCCTGCTATCCCTATCCCACAAACTGATGTATAGTTACGATGGCTCATGGGATTGTGCTGATTTGCCGCATTAAAATGACCTGGTCAGCTAGCGGTTAAATCAGAATGACAACAGAAACTACTCAAATGACCCTGATGACCCTGATCAAAAGTTTTTCTTAATACCACGTATTGCCCCCTTTAACATCAATGACACCTTGAAGTCTTTTGTGGTTTTTGTGGGTGAGGCTTTTTAGCTTCTCAGATGGTAAAGCTACCCATTTCTTTTGGCAAAAAGCCTTCAATTCCTGTAAATTATTGGGCTGTTTTGCATGAACTGCACATTTGAGATCTACCCAGAGTGGCTCAATGATATTAAGGTCAGGAGACATGGATGGCCACTCCAGAACCTTCACTTCTTTATTCTGCTGTAGCCATACCAGGTCAACTTGGCCTTGTGTTTTGGATCATTGTCATATTGCAGTGTCCAAGTATGTCCCATGCGCAGCTTCCTGGCTAATGAATGCAAATGTTTTTCTGGTATTTTTGTGATAGCATACTGCATTCATCTTGCCAACAGTTTTGAACAAATTTCCTGTGCCTTTGTAGCATACACATCCCCAAAACATCAGCGATCCACCTGAATACCTTTCATCATAGGCCTTGTTGATTCCTCTTCAAATGTAGCATTTATTGTTGTGGCCAAAAAGCTCAATTTTGGTCTTGTCACTCCAAATTACTTTGTGCCAGAAGGTTTGAGGCTTGTCTCGGTGCTGTTTGGTGTATTGTAAGCTGGATACTTTGTGGCTGGATACTTTGTGGCATTTGCATAGTAATTGCCTTCTTATTGTGCATCTTGAAATAGCCACACCACATGTTTTCAGAGAGTCCTGTATTTGGCCTGTAGTTGTTCGTGGGTTTTTCTTTGCATCCCAAACAATTTTCCTGGCAGTTGTGGCTGAAATTTTAGTTGGTTTACCTGACCTTGGTTTCGTTTTAAAAGAACCCCTCATTTTGCACTACTTGATTAGAATTTAAATGCTGCTGATTAGCATTCTCAATTCCTTGGATATTTTTTTATATCCCTTTCCTGTTTTATACAGTTCAACTACCTTTTCCCTCAAATCTTTTGACAATTCTTTTGATTTCCCCATGGCTCAGAATCCAGAAATGTCAGTGCAGCACTGGATGAACGATGCAAGGTTCTGTCAGAAGTCCAGAAACCCAGTGACCTTTTACACACACCACACACACTAAAGGCCAACAGATCACAGGTGAGGATGGTTACCTTTAATAGCCATTCAAACCCCTTTGTGTCAACTTGTGTGTGTGTGTGTGTGTGTGTGTGTTATCAGCAGGGTGTGTAAACTTTTTATCAGGGTTATTTGGATAGTTTCTGTTGTGATTATGATTTAAAAAGAGTAAACACGATTGATAATAAATGGTTTCAGCTACACACTAACCATGAGTGAAAGAAATGTTTTTGTGTTATTCATATTCTCTGAAAAATAGCCAAGAAATCATAAATTTTGCCAGGGTATGTAAACTTATGAGCACAACATTTAAACAGATACTCACTATTTATTACTTACAGATGAGTGGAGAGCGAGATTAGTAAATGAAAACAGCCATAGATTTAAAAACATATGTAGTTGTCATTCTCCACCCCATCGGCCACAGGGATTCTGGGTCCTCAGTCCGGCCAGAGGGAACTCAATGACCACTGATTCCTAAGAAGCTTGTAAAACAAACGTTTAGACTGATAATGTACTGATAGTGTAAATAACATGAGCATTAATTATGTTTATGATCAGTTAGTTAACATCCAGACATGACACTTGCCATTCAGGCCAGAGTTTAATCTTTCATCAGACCAGAGAATTTTGTTTCTCATGGTTTGAGAGTCCTTCAGCTGCCTTTTGGCAAACTCCAGGTGGGCTGTCATGTTTGTTTTTACTGAGGAGTGGCTTCTATCTGGCCACTCTACCATAAAGGCCTCATTGGTGGAGTGCTGCAGAGATGTTTGTTCTTATAGAAGGTTCTCCTCTCTCTACAGAGAAATGCTGGAGTTCTGCCAGAGTGACCATCAGGTCCTTGATCACCTCCCTGACTAAAGCCCTTCTCCCCCGATTGCTCAGTTTATCTGGACGGCCTGCTCTAGGAAGGGTCCTGGTGGTTTCAAACTTCCATTTACAGATGATGGGGGCCACTGTACTCATTAGGAACTTTAATGCTACAGACATTTTCTGTACCCTTCCCCAGATCTGTGCCTTGAAACAATCCTGTCCCTGAGGTCTACAGACCATTCCTTGGACTTCATGGCTTGATTTTTGCTCTGACATGCACTGTTAACTGTGGGACCTTCTGTAAACGGTTATGTGCCTTACCAAATCATGTCCAATCAACTGAATTTACCACAGGTGGACTCCAATTAAGTTGTAGAAACATCTTAAGGATGATCAGTGGAAACAGTATGCACCTGAGCTCAATTTTCAGTGCCATGGCAAAGGCAGTGAATACTTGGGTACGTGTGATTTTTTTATTTTTTTTTGTTTTTAATAAATTTGCAAAGATTTCAAACAAACAACCTTCTTTCATGTTCTCATTATGGGGCATTGTTTGTAGAATTTTGAGGAAAATAATTCATTTAATCCATTTTGGAATAAGGCTGTAACATAAAATGTGGAAAAAGAAGTGCTGTGAATAGTTTACAGATGCACTGTATCTAACCCTGTACAGCAAAAACTATACTTACCTATTCTGCAGCCAATCCGGCCCAGATCCAGCATCAGCCCAGTCAGCAGTTGCTTCATTATAGAACCATAGTAATTCTATGGGTGACATTACTTCCCAGCCATTGTCGGTCATCTCCTGCACACAGACAGGATGGGCTGCAGAATACGGAAGTACAGTGATTATTGCTTTACAGGGTTAGATAGATTAGGTTTAGAGTTCGTTTTTGCCTGGACTTGCACTTTAATGACTTCCCAGTGGCAATTCTGGCATTTCTCTCCTACAGATAAAAATCATAATGTTTTGATAAAAAATGATTCAGAACCCCCAAACATTATATATATTGTGAGGGGGTTAGCTTGGCAGAGTGTGTGTGTGAGCCTGCTGCTGCCCCAGTCCCTATCTCCCTGTTTTAGATGTTTACCACACAGGACAGATACCACACTCCCCAGTCTACACAAACACAGAACTGGTTCCAGGATGGAGCATCTCCCTAAGCATGCTGGGTTTTTTTTTTTTGTAGAGGTCTTAATGAGCCCACTTACTTCAGCTGGGCTCATTAACTCTTCCCCTGTAGGAGTCCCAGCACTCCCTCTAGTGGTATAAGTCGGCATAAAGCCTGAATCTAGGGCAGTACATATGTTCCATCCTGGATGCAACCAGGTGATTTTACCTGCCTACTGTCACACAAAAAAAAAAAAAAAATAAAAATATATATATATATATATATATATACACACACACAGTATCTCACAAAAGTGAGTACACCACTCACATTTTTGTAAACGTTTTGTTATATATTTTCATGTGAAAACACTGAAGAAATGACACTTTCCTACAATGTAAAGTAGTGAGTGTACAGATTGTATGACAATGTAAATTTGCTGTCCCCTCAAAATAACTTAACACACGGCCATTAATATCTAAACCACTGGCAACAAGAATGAGTACATCCCTAAGTGAAAATGTCCGAATTGGGCCCAAAGTGTCAATATTTGTGTGGCCACCATTATTTTGCCTTAACCCTCTTGGGTATGGAGTTCACCAGAGCTACACAGGTTGCCACTGGAGTCCTCTTCCACTCCTCCATGATGACATCATGGAGCTGGTGGATGTTAGAGACCTTGCCCTCCTCCGCCTTCCATTTGAGGATGCCCCACAGATGCTCAAAAGGGTTTAGGTCTTGAGACATGCTTGGCCAGTCCATCACCTTTACCCTCAGCTTCTTTAGCACGGCAGTGGTCGTCTTGGAGGTATGTTTGGGGTCATTATCATGTTGGAACACTGCCCTGCGGCCCAGTATCTGAAGGGAGGGGCTCATGCTCTGCTTCAGTATGTTACAGTACTTGTTGCCATTCATGGTTCCCTCAATGAACTATAGCTCTCCAGTACCAGCAGCACTCGTGCAGCCCCAGACCATGACACTCCCACCACCCACCATGCTTGACTGTAGGCAAGACACACTTGTCTTTGTACTTCTCACCTGGTTGCTGCCACACAAGCTTGACCAAATAAGTTTATCTTGGTTTCATCAGACCACAGGACATGGTTCCAGTAATCCATGTCCTTAATCTGCTTGTCTTCAGCAAACTGTTTGCAGGACTTCTTGTGCATCATCTTTAAATGAGGAGCTTCAATCTCTGCAGCAATGCGGGCAGCACTCACATGTCTATTTCCCAAAGACACCCTCTGGATATGACGCTGAGCATGTGCACTCAACTGCTCGACCATGGTGAAGCCTGTTCTGAGTGGAACCTGCCCTGTTAATCTGCTACATGGTCTTGGCCACTGTGCTGCAGTTTCAGGGTCTTGGCAATCTTCCTATAGCCTAGGCCATCTTTACGTAGAGCAACAATTCATTTATTTTCATACATCAGGGGACACCGAGCCATAGTAATTACTATGTGGGTTTATAGGCCACCTTTAACTGATTGACACTGGCACTCTCTTAATTAAAAAGTGCACTCCCTATATAACCCCTCCCACTACTGGGAACACCTTTTTTTTTTCCAGTGTCTTAGGTGTTGGTCATGTGTAAAGATGTGCTGTGCTGAGTTCCACTGGAGCAATCCTTGCTGGGCTAGCCATGCTGACCGGATCCATTCAGAGTGTCTTTTTGGCTGAATTGAATGGTACCCGGGCCTCGTATCCGAAGAAACAAGGTTTTGCCTGTGAATGCTTCTCTTTTTAGAGAGCTGGACCCTAGGATCCAGCCCTTTTGGTAGTAAGGCCATAAAGTTTTACTGGCAGGATGCTGTTACAGGTCCAGGATAGCGGGTTCCCTCTAGGGCAGGGATATGCAATTAGCGGACCTCCAGCTGTTGCAGAACTACAAGTCCCATGAAGCATAGCAAGACTCTGGCAGCCACAAGCATGACATCCAGAGGCAGAGGCATGATGGGACTTGTAGTTTTGCAACAGCTGGAGGTTTGCTAATTGCATATCACTGGTATATACAGTATATCTCTTCTGTCTGTTCTCAGAGTGGATTAGAGATTTTGCTCCCAAGAACCATATAGTTGCTTATTTATGTTTACCACTGCATATAGATATTTAAGAATAAATTGCCATTTATTTTTACATATTAACTAAATTATACATCACACTTTTTTGTAAGGTTCTAATCCGATTAATTGAAAAAATAATCGGCCAACTAATCGATTATGAAAATAATCATTAGTTGCAGCACTAGTTGCTTGTACTTTGGCCTTCCTTTAACAGGGTGTGAACTGACAGATGTCACTGAGCACTGTGAAAGGGTCAGGTTTCCTCCTAAGCCATACCTTTCCAGTGCCCCTTGGCTTTCCTCCTAAGCCATACTTTTCCAGTGCCCCCCCCCCTTGGCTTCCTATTCCCTTGTTCATATTTTTATCCAGATGGTTGTGCAGGTTTTTGCAACAGCTGGATGTCCGCTAATTGCCTATCCCTGCTCTAGGGTCCCCAGCTCCTGAAGGTTTAGCGGAACCCACCGTGAAGGGTGAAGATTGGGTCTGTTGGTTTACCACAGAAAACCCTGCGGAGGGAAAAGGTAACTGGCGTTTTCTAAGAAATCCTTTTGAATTTTCTTATGAATGTTTCCTTTAAGAAATAATAATGTGTCACCACTTGGGGCTATATAGAGCACTCACCGCCTCACGCTGAGAGAGCATGCTGTGTTAGCAGCTGAGATACTTCTTCCTCCAGGCAGATGAGACCTCCGGTAAGCTTGGGGGGCTCTTCCCCCCACCAATCGTCCCCCTGTGCTGATTGTCTTACCCCTCTCCTGGGGGAAGAAGCGCTTTGGTTTTCATTAAAAAAAACTGGTGCGATTAGCATGTCACTAAGCAGCTTACAAGACCCCCCTGCGCTATGCTGCTTTATGCCATGGGTCCCCGGGACCGGGAGCACACCGCTTGCATGGAAAATGCTTATTTTTGAGAAAAAAAGGTAATGGGGAAGTCGTTGCTAACGCGGGGACGGGGCTAAGCGTGGTGTTGGCGTCCTCAGACGTCCAAACACAAGGAGGCATGGTTTAAAGGCACCATATCTATTGTTGCAGCTGTGGAGGGACACAGGAGTAAAGTGGCATTAGAGGTTGGTTACACAGGCATTCCTTTGGCACATTTACTATTGCATCAGGCTGGGCATTGATAAACAGCAGCAGAGCTGGGCTATCTCTCAAGCAGTGCATGCAATTTCTTCTGATGGTACCTCTGCTTTTGTGCATTGAAAGGGGATTAAAACACCCCCCAGAAATAGAGCTAATGGAGTCCCCCTCTAGCTCTGGTAAACCTACTCATCTCTACAGATGGCATCCTCCCCTGAGAGGGAGTGACTGGTTAGAGTGAGCATCAGGGGCATGAAATATTTACAGTTGTTTTCAACACTGCAGCCCCTGGGTATTTTACCAAAGGTTCTTTTTTCCCTCAGTTATGATGGGTTTAAAAAAAAAAAAAGTTTAGCGACTTTAATCGCACAGATTCTCTTCATTGCCCAGGACTCTCAAACGGGGGAACTAGGGGCGGGAGAAGATGAATCCCCTCAGGGGACTGTGGTGAGGAAATCAGCTGGTTTCAATATCTTGCTGAATGGTCCACTCCACATTTATGCTCCCTTAACTAAGTGTTTGGGTTTGTTAAAGCCTCCTCAGACTGTGCATGCCTTTTTCCTGTCCATTTATTGTCGGAAAAGCCTTTTTTGGTGTCTGAAAAGATCTCCCAGATACATTTTATTTTCCTCCTAGTTACGTTTTTACACTTTACCCTATAGTGGAGGAAATTCACTAAGTATGGTATACTAGCAATTAACACAGTATATCCTCTGTGAATAAGAGCTGTTATTCAGCAGGCAATACTCAAATGCTTAGGCATCTGACGAATAAAGTTGGAATTCCTGTTTAAAAAAAACAAAAAAAAAACTTTTACTCTGGCAGATTGAGCAGCCTGGCTGACAGTTATTGCTTAATCGTTGTGAGGCCAGTGTTCTAGGATCCTGCTCAGCAGGCCCAGAATTCTGGCAGCTTTATGCTTGCTATAATGGCTTGTGAGTTCCTTTTTTCCACAAAGTTCTCAGGCAGTTGCTGGCCTATAAAGTAGTCAAACGCCTAACTGCTGAGATGCCTATGGCGGTTTGTACCTGTACTGCCTGGGAATACCAGGTGCTATACATGATTCTGTGCACATTGTTGCTAAACACAAACAGCTAAACGCATGAGTGCACATCAGCGGAGTATAAACTTCCTTTCATCATACAGAAACTCTTGGCTAATCTTCCTTTTGCCGTAGTACAGCCATTTGAGGTTGTTTGAATAATTCATCCAAAGAAATTCTAGTGGGAAACATATCCCCTTTTTTCCATTTAAGTAAAGGAGTAAATATATTTTCATTTTTAAAAGATCCTTCTTTTGTGCCAGGGGCATCAGCCCCCAGGCAGTCACGATGGCTCCTGCTATCAGGTTCAATAGGTAATCCTCAGAGTTAACCCCAGGGAGTCTTGGGGAGGAAAACCTACAAGATACTGTAGCCTCCTTACCAGGAGGCACCCCGCTAGCTCAATAAGGGGAATTCTTCTGCAGTGTTCATGGATCTGACAGGAAGAGGAATGAAGGACTTCTTCAATAGCTCCGATCTGGAGTTCCAAGAGCTCCCGCCTCCTCGTTTTTTTTCTCAGGTCAAACGTTCCTAAGGATCCAGAGAAAAATAAATCTTTCTCTCCGTATGGAATTATCTGATCAATAGTCTCCTTCCTACAAGGGGGGAGCTTCTGGCATCTATCAGCATCAAGGATGCTTATCTCCATGTGCCGGTCTTCCCCACTCACCAGAAATATCTATGCTTCGGGGTAGAATATCTTAATTTACAGTTTGTAGAGCTACCTTTTCGGGGCTAGCTTCTGCATTTCGAGTGTGTATAAAGATCCTGACTCCTCTCTTTGCCAGGTTAAGGGTTTAAAGTATAAATTATACTAGCCTACTTGGACGATATACTCTTGATGGGTCAAGCAGTAACCCATTTAAACCAAGGTCTGGTTACCACAGTCAGCTACCTGGAATACTTGGGTTGGATCCTCAACCTAGTAAAATCCTCCTTGAAACCATCAAGGAGATTGCAGTACTTAGGGCTTATCACAGATACAGTCCAGAAAAATATATTTTTGGCCCAGGAAGGAATCGGTTCCTTGGGGCTCTGTTCCCTCTGGTGCAACTTTTCATGCGATTTGGGACTGAAGGGTCACATGAAGAATCATGCCCCATGATTTCCAATGAGTGCCGTTCAGGTCTGTGTGACTTCAGGTCACAGCGGTTTCAAAGTAGTCCCTGCACTACTTTGGTCCCACTTTGGTGTGACTTGAGGTCCAAAATGGACCTCAGGAATACACAGGCATTGCTTCAGTTTGCAGCAGAAAACCGCGTGACTTTGGGGACGCAGTAGTGGAGACATAGCTTAAGGGGAATGATTTGGTTGGTCAAAACAAAGAAGAATCCCTCTATTTTGCATGTGTTTATTGGGAAAGATGGTGGCTTCTTCGAGGCCTTGGTTATGCGCAGTTCCTTTCAAGACTGCTGCAAGACAATATCCTGTCAACTTGGAACATAAAGGTCCAAACTCTGAACTTCCCATTGCATTTATCCGCCAAAGTACATCAGAGCCTCATTTGATGGTCGATCCTTTCTACCGGTTACCTGGAAAGTGGTAACAGATGCCAGCCCTTTGGGCTGGGGAGCAGTCCTGGAAGAAGTGTCTGTTCGAGAAACATGGTCCAGATCAGAGATGACCTTTGCCCTTCAATATTCTAGAAGATTCGGGCAGTACGCCTGGCCCTGGAGGCCTGGACGCTTACACTAAAAATTTGTCCTGTCAGGTTCCAATCCGACAGTTCCACAGCTGTGGCTTATATCAATCACCAAGGGGGCACGAAAAGTTGTGCAGCACCGAGAAAGAGGGGAATTTTATTTTTTTTCTATCTTGGACAGAAAGCAACATTTCTTGTCTATCAGCAATTTTCATTCCAGGAATGGAGAATTGGCAGACGGACTACTTGAGTCCAAAAACTGTCAATACCAGTCAACACTGCGCTATCTCCAAAAAAACACCAACAAAGAAAAAAGCTGCTAACACGATCACAAGGATATAGAAACGTGAACAAATTGCAAATATTAAACTAAAGTGTAGCGCTATAAAAGAAAAGTGACCTTATTTATAACCACATAGTGATATGACAATATTATGTAAATGTTAGGATTATATAACATTCATAAATGATGCTTCTCAAAGCACACCACACGTGCACAGTTTGAATTTGTGAAAAAGTAAAAAATAGATAAAAAATAAATAAAGAGCATCAATTATTGCAAAACAGTCCAGAAAGAGATATACAAAAAAGTCTCTTAGATCCAATCCACACGTGAAGGGAAAAGAACCGTCCACCTTCTTTCTATGAAGACAGCATGCAGACACCCCGTGGCATTTCCGTCACCAATTAGGATGTGAGCTTACCAGATTAAATGGATCCAACCGAATATATATTCGAAGGATCACTCAGGCTTTAAACACTCTTTAGGTAGAACTCTCCGACGTAAAGAACTCTCCAGGGAACTTTCAATCAAGTACTCAAATAGTGAAATAATCTTCCGCCATATATTCCAACGCACATTGTAGAACTCATACAAAAAGGAAATGAGGGCCACAATAGTGTAAATCCGTTTAAAAGAAATTTAATAAAACAAGTAATGAACTTACATGTATCCAATGACTCAAGCGCTTATATCATATAAAAAAGCACAGCTGCAGTAGGAGTCCCGACGCGTTTCGTCCTCAAAAGACGTCATCTGGGGTGACCCCAGATGACGTCTTTTGAGGACGAAACGCGTCGGGACTCCTACTGCAGCTGTGCTTTTTTATATGATATAAGCGCTTGAGTCATTGGATACATGTAAGTTCATTACTTGTTTTATTAAATTTCTTTTAAACAGATTTACACTATTGTGGCCCTCATTTCCTTTTTGTATGAGTTCTACAATGTGCGTTGGAATATATGGCGGAAGATTATTTCACTATTTGAGTACTTGATTGAAAGTTCCCTGGAGAGTTCTTTACGTCGGAGAGTTCTACCTAAAGAGTGTTTAAAGCCTGAGTGATCCTTCGAATATATATTCGGTTGGATCCATTTAATCTGGTAAGCTCACATCCTAATTGGTGACGGAAATGCCACGGGGTGTCTGCATGCTGTCTTCATAGAAAGAAGGTGGACGGTTCTTTTCCCTTCACGTGTGGATTGGATCTAAGAGACTTTTTTGTATATCTCTTTCTGGACTGTTTTGCAATAATTGATGCTCTTTATTTATTTTTTATCTATTTTTTACTTTTTCACAAATTCAAACTGTGCACGTGTGGTGTGCTTTGAGAAGCATCATTTATGAATGTTATATAATCCTGACATTTACATAATATTGTCATATCACTATGTGGTTATAAATAAGGTCACTTTTCTTTTATAGGACTACTTGAGTCGCCAATTATTGTTTCCAGGAGAATGGTTCCTTACCCCGGCGTTGTTCTGTCAATATGCCAAGGATAAGGAATTCCAGACGTGGGTCTATTGGCATCCGGGTTCAATGGAAACTTTGTGTCAAGGACAAGCGATCCAAAGGAATACTTAACAGATGTCTTGGTATTTCCATGGGATCAGTTTTCACTGATCTATACTTTCTCTCCTGTTCTGCTTCTACGTCTTCTTTGCAGGATCAAGCAAGAAGGGAAGGAGGTGATTCTTATGGCCCAGGAGATCATGGTTTGCCGAGGCCACTTTGGGCCAGACCTTCTTTTGCAAGGTCCGGTATTCCATCCTTCCTTACACACACTAAGTTTAACAGTTTGGCTATTGAGACCCACATTCTAAAATAATACCGTGGGCTGTGCGCTTCAGTAGTTTCTACTTGCTTCTCACTCTCTGGTTCATAACTTTATTCAGGGTGTAACACGGATTAAGCCTCCAGTTTGGTCACCCCTGAACCATTGGGACTATGAACCATTGGGTCTTGAAAGTGACTGCTCAGATTCATAAAACAGATGTTTTTGTTTGTGTTTCTAGATGATCCTATAAGAGGACAGGCATCGTCGGAATCTACTATTTCTAAATAGGTTACATAGTTACAAGTGATTGTTCAAACTTATGGTTTCAAGAGGAAGGTTCCTCCTTTTCATATTAAAGCGCACTCCACCAGGGCTGTTAGTGCCTCTGGGGCAGTGCTTTGCCAAGCCATGGCTCAGATCTGGAAGGCCGTAACTTGGTCTTCAATCCGTACATTTATGGAGTAGATGTAAAAGATATGAGGATATTGCTTTTGGGTGCAGTATGATTCCTCTATTCTTTAGGTTCCCTACAATTGTGTCTCCCTCCCTTCAGTTAGCATTGCTATGGGACATCCCACATAGTAACTACTATAGATCTGTGTCCCCTGATGTATGAAAAGAAAATAGAATTTGTAAAATCCTTTTCTTTGATATACATCAGGGGACACACCCTTTGTGGTGTACACGTATATTGCTTTGCTACAAAACTGAAGTGTTCCCAGTAGTGGGAGGGGTTATATAGGGAGTGCACTTTTTAATTAAGGGTGTGCCAGTGTCCATCACCTAAAGGTGGCCTATAAACCCACAAAGTAAGTACTATGGCTCTGTTTCCCCTGATGTACTTCAAAGATAAGGATTTTACAGGTAAGGAACAATAATAGCGAGTGTCATCCACGCTTGCTGCAGACACATCTTCTTTGGGTTGCTCATTGGGTAGGGGTACTCGGGAGGACATAAGGAATATGCCTCACATGCAGCTGGCTTACTGCATTTGGTTGGGGAAGGTGAGGTGGAGCACCATCTGAAAACAGAGGGGCTCTGACGATCTCTTCCTGGAATTGAAGGAAGGATCCAGTTCGTCCTGAAGCTCTGTATAGCACATGAGCGTTCAGCAAAGCAATTGAAATAGACACTTTCTTGTACCAGTGTCTGGCCTTACGGGCAACTAGGTACAGCGCCAACAACTGGTCGTTGAGGTCCACCCCTCCCATATTAATGTTATATTCAAGGACACGGAGAGATTTCTCCACAACACCAGTCGCCGTAGGAACTTTGACCACCGTGTCTGCATGAAGGGAGGTAAGAACGAAAATGTATTATCCCTCCACTTCATAGCAAGCAAGTTATTACACTTAAAGCAGGCTCTCTCCCCCAGCCTAAGACGGGAATCTAAAAGCCGCTGGGGAAAGTCCCGGCGATTAGATCGCACGGTGCCACATGCTCCAATCTGATGATCAAACAAGTGACTAAAAAGTGGCACGCTCGTGTAATAATTGTCCACGTACAAGTGGTACCCCTTTCCGAATAAGGGTGACACCAAGTTCCACACTATCTTGCCAGCGCTTCCTATGTAGTTAGGGCAGTTTATCGGCTCTATGTGACTATCTTTGCCCTCGTAAACCATAAACTACATGTATAGTCTGTGGCCCTGTCACAGAGCTTATATATCTTGACCCTGTATCTGGCAAGCTTGCTGGGAAGGTACTATTTGAATAACAAGAAAATTTAATCAGGGACTCATCAACGCAGAAAACTTGATGAGGAGTAAACAAGTCTGCAAAATGGTGGTTTACGAGGGGCCAAATTTTGTAGAGCCGTTCGTATCCAGGGTCTCCACGAGGACCACAGAGTTCATTGTTGTTGAAATGCATGAACCGCAATATCTGCTTGTATCGTTCCCTGGTCATGGAGACAGAGAACATGGGCATATGGTGAATTGGGTCAGTGGACCAATATGACTTCAACTCACTCTTTTTAGTTATGCCCATGAAGAGGGATAGGTCCAGGAAGGTCTTAAGTTCGGAGACCATACTTGATCTCCAATCTCTAGCAAGGGTCAGCTGGGGATTAGCTGCGATGAATTGACCAGCATACAAATTACTTTGGTCCACAATAGATCTATAGAGATCTTCGGTTAAAAACTGCGAATAAAAATCAAGTGATGTAAAATCAACTTTCCACCTGAATGCCGGGTTGGCCAGTGAATGAGGGAAGTACGGGTGCTGCAGAAGTGGTGGGTTCCCAATTAGGATTGGCGAATGCAGCAGGAAGGGCACTATGGGCTCGACGGGCCTGTCTTTGTCTTCTTAGTGGCAGCTTGCCACGTCGCCAGCTTGAACTGCACTTATGGGACTTGCCACATCACCACGTGTTACTGCAGTGCTGGTTTGACTACAACCAGGGTGTACTAGGCCGCTGGTGCTTGCCAGTTCACCAGGATGAGCGCCACTAGTACTTCTCTGCTCCATACGAGGGACCAGCGGTTCTTGCACCTCAACAACATAAGAAGATGATCGGGGTCTGGTATGCCTGACCTTGGCAGGGACCACAACTTCGTTGTCAGAGCTATCTGTCATGGAGCCGCTGTCGTCTACAGAATCGTATTCTGAGCCAAATCTGGCAGATGAGTGACTTCCTCTTCACTATCTGTCATGCTCAGAAACGTGTAGTCCTCTTCAACACCTAACAAAACTGCTCTTGGTGTCACTGTGACCGGGGAGGATGGGGGCGTTTATGTGCCTATGTGTACTGGTGTTAGTGTAGTGTTGGTGCAAACTCACAGTAGATGTCTTCTCTCCTCGGAAGCCAGAATGAAAAGGCTCCAACAGGAGAGAGATTACATAATTTCCTCTGCTTCTGTTTACATTTCAGAAACAGAGGAAGCTTCTCATTCGTCAGGAGCTATCGTGAGGGAGAGGCCATGAATCAGTGGCCTCCCCCTTAGGACGGAACGCTCCTGAAACGATGAAGACGACCTCGGGCAATGGGGGGTACGTTACTCTGCCTGCCTGTGCCATTCTGCCGCAGTATATCTGCGTGAGGCGGTTGGCAAATGGTTAAAATTGCGCCTGCTCTTGGAATGGCGACAAACTTTGACACTTAAAAATCTCTATTAGAGACATTTAAAAATATATACAAGTTACCAGTTTTATGTTATAGAGGAGGTCTAGTGCTATAATTATTGCGCTCGCTCCAACGATTGCAGCAATACCTCGCGTGTGGCTTGAACACCGTATTCATATGCGGGCTCGACTCGGCATGACGGGGCACTTTAATTTTGTTTTATCATTTATTTTGCTTTATTTTTTTACTCTGTCTTTTTTTAAAATCATTTTTGGGTCACTTTTATTCCTATTACAAGGGATGTAAACATCCCTTGTAATAGAAAAAAAAGTATGACAGAACCTTTTTAATGTGAGATCTGGGGTCAAAAAGACGTCTCACATTTGAGGTAAATGCAAAAATAAATGTCCTTTGAAAAAAAAAAAAAAAATCCCCATTAAAAGTATTGGACAGAAGTGACGTTTGACGTTGCTTCCGTCATCCAATGTTATGAAAGCCATCTGCCCTTTAACCACTTCAGCCCCAGACCAATTATCAGCCTAAGGACCAGAGGTCTTTTTACAATTTCGCACTGCACTGCTTTAACTGATAATTGCGCGGTCATGCAATTTTGTACCCAAACGAAATTTGCGTCCTTTTCTTTCCACAAATAGAGCTTTCTTTTGATGGTATTTGATTGCCTCTGTGATTTTTATTTTTTGCGATATAAATGGAAAAAGACCGAAAATTTTGAGAAAAAAAGATATTTTCTACTTTTTGTTATAAGAAAAATTTAATAAACTCAATTTTAGTCATACATTTAGAGCAAAATGTATTCAGCCACATGTCTTTAGTTAAAAAAAATGTCAATAAGCGTATATTTATTGGTTTGCGCAAAAGTTATAGCGTCTACAAACTAGAGTACATTTTCTGGAATTTACACAGCTTTTAATTTATGCCTATCTCATTTCTTGAGGTGCTAAAATGGCAGGGCAGTGGGGGGGGGCGTGGCCTGGAGGGGGCGCGGCCTGGACGGTGATGGAGTAGGTCGCACGTGAGTTGTGCTCCGCTCTCGGTTCATCCTGTGCAACTATCCTGTGCAACTATCCTGTGCATCGGCGACAGCCAAATACCGACGGGAAATACTGGATTAAGTCCCCTGCACTTATCCTGACATGTCTCCTACCAAGAACAACAGCGCGGTGATGTCTTCCCTGGACAAATACCGCAGACAAGATCGGGAGGCAGCCCAAGATGGCGCCCCCTCGTCATCTCCTCCTCCATCAGCGACGAATGACACTGAGAAGGTACTGGAGGCTATCTCGGCCTGCCAGTCCTCCCTTACTACTAAAATTGAGGAGATCAGGGTGGACGTATCCCTCATCAGACAAGACATGTCCAAACTCAAGGACCGAGTGAAAGAGATGGAGGACAGGATTAGCCAGGCGGAGGATGTGCTTCACCCGCTGCAACACTCCCATGAGGAGTTGAGGCGCCAACTCCATCTTCTCTCTCAAAAGCATGACGATCTCGAGAACAGATCCCGCAGGTCGAACCTCCGTTTTATAGGCCTCCCGGAGGGAGCGGAGGGCTCCGATCCACCTGCCTTCCTCGAGAACCTTTTGACCCAAACTTACGGTAGGGAAGCTTTCTCCACTACCTTTGTTGTGGAGCGGGCACATCGTATGCCGGCGAGACGCCCGCCGGAGGGTGCACCGCCCCGGACACTTATTGCCAAGCTGTTAAATTTCCGGGACCGTGATGCCGTTTTGCGCCTGAGCAGGGAGAAGGGCAATATCCCCTACCGATCGGGACACGTCATGGCTTTCCCAGACTTCTCCGCGGAAGTTCAGAAACAGCGGGCTCGCTTCATCGAGGTTAAGCGGAGGTTGAGGGTTAATGACCTAAAGTATGCCATGATGTACCCGGCGAAGCTTCGTGTTTTGGGAGAGGACCGCGCTCACTTTTTCGATGACCCGGCGCAGGTGGTGGAGTGGCTGGACCGGCGAGAGGCTGACAGGAATCGTCGGGCCTAATGTGTGGACTGGTATGGCCTCCATGCGGTAATACGCTGGATTATTGTGTGTTCTCTGCTACTGGGGCCGCTGCTTATTGACTGTATGCCTGATGCCCGGGACATGTGTTCTTTTGCCTTAACCTTCCTCACTGCAGTGGCTGGGTCTGTAGCAAACTGTTGGTCCCCTGAACCTTGCCTGACTTCTCCTGCAGATACACTCTGGGGGGCCGGTACTGTCTAACTGTCCTTGTGTGCCAGGTGTTAGTGTTGCCATGTCTGCCCCCATATTGCTTGCTGGCCCTGGCCGGGCCCACCCTGGTACTTACAGTTCTATCCCTGTTGGCCTAATGCCTTTGTGACGGCGGACTCCAGCCCTCTAGCACGATGATTTCCCATTACTGTGGTGACCTTTACTGAGGCATGTGCTTCCACCTCCTTTATGCCGTTCCCCCCTTTTTTCTCTCTTAACTTTTCCTCTTTCTTATTTTTTCCCATTTTAATGCTGCTGTCCTAGTTGCTGTTCGCTGTTGCTTGAATTACCTGTTTTCCTGGTACCGGGGGCGAGGGCCGCGACTCTGGTTTTTGCGGCTGCTCCCGGGGCCTGATACAGCGAGTGATCGCCCCGTGCTTAGTGCCATGCCATGTTTGCCCTCCTGAGGAGATAGCTGGTTCAGGCGGCGGAGGGAGGCCGCACTGGACACTGTTGGTGCAGGGGGTGCGGACATCTGCATGGCGAGTTGGGGGTGAATGCTCCGGCATAGTTGGGGGTGCTGAGAGCTGGGTGGGGGGCGGGGGAGTTTGGGAAGGGGTTTGAGTTTGTTTGGTTGTGGGTTTTTGGTTATTGAGTTTATGGTACAACGACTAATGTCACTACATGCACTGACGAGATTGCACTTCATATGGGGGGGGCATGGGGTGGGACCGCCATTGGTGCTTAGCCCGTCCCTCCAGGTGCATAGACTATATCTTGTTGCTGTATGGCCCCAGTTAAATTTTTGACGTGGAACGTCCGGGGACTCAGGGATAAGCTTAAACGCTCGGCAGTCTTTGCTTGCCTCAAGACATATAGGGCCGATATAATAGCACTGATAGAAATGCATGTTACAGGCCAGCTTCAGTTGGCTCTTAGGCGACCCTGGGTCGGATGGGTATATCGCGCAACCCACACTCCTTATTCCCGGGGTGTATCTTTACTAATTGCCAAAACACTGCAATTTCACCTGATTGATATACGAACTGATCCCCAGGGGCGATTTATTTTTTTACACTGTAAAAAAAAAATGGCAGGGCAGTACAAACCACCCCCCAAATGACCCCATTTTGGAAAGTAGACACCCCAAGGAAATTGCTGAGGGGCATGTTGAGCCCATTGAATATATTTTTTTTTGTCCCAAGTGATTGAATAATGACACAAAAAAAAAAGTTTACAAAAAGTTGTCACTAAATGATATATTGCTCACACATGTCATAGTTATATGTGGAATTGCACCCCAAAATATATTCTGCTGCTTCTCCTGAGTATGAGGATACCACATATGTGGGACTTTTTGGGAGTCTAGCCGCGTACGGCACCCCGAAAACCAATCACTGCCTTCAGGATTTCTAAGGGTGCAAATTTTTGATTTCACTCCTCACTACCTATCATAGTTTTGAGGGCCATAAAATGGCAAAATAGCACAAAACCCCCCCAAATGACCCCATTTTGGAAAGTAGACACCCCAAGCTATTTACTGAGAGGCATGTTGAGTCCATGAAATATTTTATATTTTGCCACAAGTTGCAGGAATATTAATTATTTTTTTTTATTTTTTTTGCAAAGTTGTCACTAAATGATATATTGCTCACACATGCTATGGGCATAAGTGAAATTACACCCCAAAATAAATTCTGCTGCTTCTCCCAAGTATGGGGATACCACATGTGGGGGACTTTTTGGGAGCCTAGCCACAAGGCTTCACTTCCTGATTCCCTTACTCAAGATGCCTGCGCCTGCACCCTGGAGCCAAGAAACAGTTCTGGTTAGGACATTGCGGGCACCCTGGACAGGTAAGTGTCCTAATAATAAGTCATCAGCTGCAGTATTTGTAGCTGCTGACTTTCTTCTTTTTTTTTTTTTTTTTTTTTTTTCGGCGGAATTCCGCTTTAAGTGGTTAAAGTGATACTAAGCAAAGGGGTGTTCATTGCCATAAATCATAAATATCATGACACTGTATTTTTTTTGTGAACCTTCTAAGTACTTTGTTCCTGCAGCGCTGTTGTGTGGTTCCATGATCTTTCCCTGTTCTTTGGCATCTGCAGGAAAGATGTTTGGGAGCAGCTTTTATTACTCTGCTGATGTATCCTCCCTACAGTGTGAGTCTGTCTGCACGGCCCTGATTGGTCACATGACTAAAAAAAGCAGTTTCAGAAGGGCGTTACAGATTTACAGCTCCCTATTTATCTTTATCGAACGTGTATTTTTTGTGCATTAATATGGTGTAGGCAGAATCAAAGACGATTGTTTTTGTTATTTTCTTACTGAATGTAATTGGCCAGCATACTATATCCCCCCAATAGTGTTTAACAATAGGAGGACATGGATGAGGAGGGAGGGGAGTGCCATTTACCACTGTGTCCAGCCACATGTGACTCTCTACTCTTCATTTCCTTCTCTTATCTGCGCAGCCCATGTGAGTAGAGTTGGGCGAACAGTTTTAGCTAAGCAAAAGTTTTGCCCGAACATCGGCCATTCGACGAACACCTCGAGCATCCCACAATGCGCTGCACAGTGCATTCTAATCTCTGATTGGACAAAGCTTTGCCCAATCACTGCACAGTGAATAGCTGGTTGTTGAGGAGTTGGCCAGGAAGCCAGCCACCACATCCCTTAACAATGGATGAGTTATCAGCTGTCAACGGGTTTCCCCGCTGACAGTTTAATGAAAAAAAAAACGGCATGGAAGTTCCCTTAAGCCATATCAGGCCCATTGTACCCTTACCCATTCACCATAAAAAGTGCTAAAAATACATACAGGAGACAGTTTTTGACAATTCCAAAATCTCCCCCATGTAGATTCATCGTCAATCATGATGCCCTCCGGACCCGGAAAAAAAAACGCTCAAGCCATGACGAAAGCTAACTGCCGAATGCCTGCTGTGCCGTTGACAATGGATCTACATAGGGGGACATTGTTTTTTTTTTTTTTTTTTTTTTTTTTTTTTTTTTAATAAAGGAATTGTCAAAAGCTGCCTTTTGTGTCTCTTTATTTTTGACACTTCTTTTTTTTTTTTTTTTTTTTTTTTTTTTGTGAATGGGTAGGGGTAGAATGTACCCCATACCAATTCACATGGGGAGGGGGCTGGGATCTGAGGGTTATAGGGGACTTCCAGATTCTGATAAGCCCCCTGCCCGCAGATCCCCACAACCACATCCCAGGGTTGTCGAGAGGAGGCATTTGTCCCTATCAACATGGGTACAAGATGCTTTGGGGTGGGGGGGGAAGAGCCCTCCTCCCCTGTCCCAAAGCACCCCCTGATATTGAGGGCATGTGGCCTGGTATGGTTCAGGAGGGGGGACCCATACGCCGTTTGTGTTTTTTCTTTTTTGCCATTTTTTTTATTTTCGGCAATGGTATTGTATTTCAGGGAATTTAACTGTCATTTTTTTTTTCTTTATAAATGTCAGTTTGCTGCAGCAGGTTCTATTCACAGTACAGATGCTGTACTTTACAGGCAGACTAAAGTAGAGCAGACTGTTTCATTTTATGCATCATAAAATCACTGCTCCTCTAAAAACTATCTTTAAAAAAAATTGCATTGATACATGTTCTACAGGGCAGTACCCAGGCCCCAATAGTCTTTTTTTTTTTTTTTTTTTGGCCAATAACTTGCATATAAGCTTTCAAAATTCAGGACTTTTGATTTTTCAAGTTCAGGTCCCATAAACTTTAACAGGGTTTGGGTCTGAACTTGTGATGTTCGAGAGATCTGGTGCAAACCGAACGGGGGGGGGGGGGGGGGGCGCCCAACTCCAGTTAAGAGCTTTGGAGAGAACTGAAACTGGAACATGCTTAGTAGATGATAGTAGCTGGTCTACACAATCTCTGGCTGCAGTTGGGACATAGAGAGGATGAGAGGGACAGCTGAAGGTAGGATCAACCAGGTATATTTCACTCTACACAAAACGAAATGCTTTAGCAGTGGCTTTGTGAGTATTTGCATATTGTTCTATAGATAGTAATCAGAGTATTTCATAGTCTGGATTTATTGACACTTTAAAATCTGTTTCTTGGAGTTCATTAAGTGCCTAGTACTACTTTTTTTTCTTTCCACAAAACTGAAGCATTCTGGGACTGGGAGGGGTTATGCCAAGCTGGTCACTATTTTTTGTTGCCAGTTGCTAAATTCTTGTAGGCTGCAGTACAACCCAGTTGTTTTACAACCCTGTGTCCTTAATAAACACCAAGCAAAGGACTTCACAGTAAGTATCCTACTTTATTTCTGTTGTGTTGCTGTAGGGGAGTTGTTCTAACTTCCTGCCTGGCAAAACGTCAGCAGGATGAGTGGGTAGTAAGGGTAAATCTCTGTAACGGGGCCCCAAAAAGCAGTATAAACCTAACAAGTGATGCTCTCTCCAGAGTGGAGAAATACCCAGATACATCTGTATGAGGAAATGCATCATTTGCTCCTTTTCTTCATTTACACTGCTAGTGGTTAATGATGATGACCCAGTGCTGTTATGTAGCAGTGGGGGGAGAGAGTCAGCCCCTGCGCACACTCCGAAGAGAGCAACTTGGGGCATACACAGCCATGCATATGGAATTCTTACAGCTTTCTGCGTGCACACTCATCTAATGTGAATTTCTTCCACAGCTGGATGACTCTGCAGTTGCAAAAGAACTCACTATATCTGACTCTGAGCATTCGGACGCAGATGTTTCCTACACAGAAAATGGGACATTTAATTTATCTAGAGGCCAGACCCCTCTAACAGAAGGATCAGAAGGTAAACTAATCTAATCTCAGAAATATCCAGATAAACACAAATGTGAAATGTTTTATGTACACACACACTTTGACATAAAGCTGAATTCCAGGCTAAACCTTACTAGTCCTAACAATGCCCCCTCGTAACATTGCCACTAAGCAGGTTGAAGACAGGCCCGTCTCCGGTCACTATACAGAGACCTGTCAGAGCCCCGCTCACCTCTATGGGAGATCGGATGAAAACGAACCACCTGTCTGGTTTTATCCAATCCGATCCGCCAGATGGATGGAAAATAGGGTTTTGATCCGTCTGTATTTCACAGACAGGATTGAATTGGATATGAGCGGACATGTCTCCGCTGACATCTGCCACTCCATAGAGGTAAATGGAGCGCACAATCGGGTCCACCTGAAAAACTGACAGGTGGGCCTGATCACAATGCCAGTGTGAAAGGGGCCTTATGCTTGCTAATAAAAAATTAATTAAAAACAAATCATGTTGCACTACTGATAGGGAAAACCCAGAACTTAAGGGCTTTCAGTAACGTTGACAGCTGAAGTCGAATTCAAGATGATGTGTTTTAATATACAGGCATGTAGCTATCCACAAGCATGGAGAACAACTTTGTATAGTACATGGTATACATTCAAATATATTGTTCTAACTAAAGCTGGGAGCCTGACTACATTTATACACTCTAAAAGGTGGTGGGGGTCTCGTGTAAGCCTCTTTGAAGGCCTAATCAAATTGTAATTGTATTTTATATTCACAAAGGGATGGCACCTAGGTGTCACTTCCAGATTCTCTGGGAAAATGCCTTTTCACAACTGGAGATGTGAATGGCATTTGACCACAAACACGAGAACAGTTTATACATCCTGTAACTAAACATTTGTAAAAAGTATCTCTGCTTAATCAGAATACATGTTTTGATAACAATGACAAAATGTTTGATAAATGGCGATTCCATGTACTCGCTCACTACTGAGATGCACAAATATTTATAATCAACTGGCAATATGTGCCTTTATATATTAGGGGGTCAGCCTGGGGCAGGGTTAAGAAAGGGTTAATTGAGAAGGGAAGGTACTTTCCCTTCAGACCTGCTTATTGCCAGATGGGCTGAAAGTGTCAGAGAGGAGCTATTTGAGTAGGAGAGAGAGAGACAGCAGCACACTGTGTGATGAGATACATTGCTGGGTCGTGTACTTGCTGGGTGAGCTTAACCACATAAAATATTGTAGCTCTGAATGGAGCCATGATCTACAGGGGGTCCCCGGTTTACAAACCCATTAGGGACTTTACTCCTGTTTGTAATCCGGAAAGGTTTGTGAGTCGGCCGCGCATGCACAGAATGACAAGTACGGACATTACCGATGTTCCGTCGAATGCTGTTCTGCGCATGTGCGGCCAATTACCGACATTTCCTACATTTTCTGAGTCTCCATCTTTCTGCGCATGCGCAGAACGGCAGAGGGTCCCTGCAGCGCCCTGTTCGTAAGTTGGGCGTTCTTAGTCACGGACCCCTTGTGTTGCCTGAAAGCCTGTATGTTGCCGCAGCACGCTGTGTGAAAAGCTGGGGAGACTAATGTTGCAGCAGTGCTGGACACTTCAGCGCCTATATATATCACTCAGGAGTTTTTTTTCTTCTACCATTTCTAATTTGGAAAAGAAGATTGATGCTATGATCACTCTCCATAGTGGGTCTAAGCGTAGCAGATCCCCATCCAGTGCTAAGGACCCTCATATTGAGCTACAAGGGGCAGAGAATCAGGAAGATCTTCCAAGAGATTTGGAAGATACTTATATATCCTCTTCCGAATATCCTAATATAGAGGGAGTTATCACAAGACAGTGTGCTTGTACACTCTCTTACTAAATTGGCTCGTTCAACCTTTTTGCTGCATGCAGCGCAGGCTCTTGATGAACCCACCTTTGGTTTGGGATCACTAAAACCTCCACCATCTGGGGATGCTTTTCCCATTCATTCATGGCTAAAAAAGCTTATATATTCTGAATGGGAACACTCGGATAAACAGTTTTATCCTCCCAGAAAGTTTCCTACACTTTATCCTATGGAGGAGGATTTCTATAAAAAATGGGGGGTTCCAGCAATTGATGCTGCAATCACCTCAGTAAACAAAAATCTCACTTATCCAGTGGATAATGCGCTGATGTTAAAAGATCCAACAGATAAAAAGTTGGAACTTCTTTTTAAGAAAAATATGTCTCTAGCAAGTTCAGTAGCGCAGCCGGTTTTTGCGGCATTTGGTGTATCTCAGTCCATTAAGAAACACTTTGTGGAGATAATTAAGATTCTTCCTGATCAGCAGGCTTAGCAATGGGCTGGCATATCAGATGCTCTGTTTTACAGTAGATGCTATGAAAGATTCTATTATCCAAGCCTCATGGCTTATGCTAGGACCAATACATTCTCGCAGAGTCCTGTAGCTGAAAAATTGGTCAGTAGAAGCACCGTGTAAAAAAACTTTTGGCCAGTATTCCCTTTCATGGTTAACGGCTATTTGGAGACTATCTGGATAAATACATCCAAAGAATCTCTAATGGGAAAAGCTCTCTTTTACCAGTAAAGAAGAAGTTTAAACATTTCTCATTTAAGCGTACTTCCACACCTGTGCCAGGGGCATCAGCCTCTAGGCAGTCTTGATGGCCTCCACTGGAAAGACCCCAAGGGTAGCACCAGGGTCAAAAGAGGTCTTGGGGCAGAAAACCTGCAAAACAGAATGCTAAAGACTCCCTATGAAGGGGCGCCCCCGCTCGCTCGGGTGGGGGGAAGGCTTCTGCAATTTTCAAAGATCTGGCAGGAACAATGTCAAGACAGATGGGTGGCTTCATCAGTTTCTCTAGTTTACAAACTAGAGTTCAGAGAATTTCCGTCGTCTCGTTTTCTAAGATCAAATGTTCCCAGGGATCCAGAAAAAGTCCAAAAAGGAAGTCTCTCTTTCTTTCTAGCTCTGGGTCATCTCTTATGCCAGCAGGTGATATCAGAGGTTCTCTTTGAGGAACAGGGCTCAGGATTTTATTCAAACTTTTTCATGGTTCCAAAACCAAACGGAGAAGTAAGACCCATTCTAGATCTCAAAGATCTGAACCAGCACTTAAATATCGGAATCCTTTTGCATGGAATCAATCCGATCGGTTGTTGCCATCTTGTTTCCATCTTGCAAGGAGGGGATTTTTTGGCATCGATCGATATCAAGGATGCATATCTCTACGTGCCGATATTTCCCACTCACCAGAAATTTCTACGCTTCAAGATAAAAAAAATAATTTTCAGTTTGTGGCCCTGCCATTCGGTCTAGCCACCACACCGCGGGTGTTCTCAAAAATTCTGGCACCTCCTTTAGCCGGATTAAGGGCTCAGGGCATAACGGTCCTAGCCTATTTAGACAATCTTCTTTTTGTAGACCATTCAGTCTCTGGTCTAAACTAAAGTTTAATCAGGGAAAATGGTGGCCTCCTTCGAGGCCGTCCCTTATGCGCAGTTTCACTCTAGACTGCTACAAAACACCATCCTGTCGTTCTGGAACAAGAAGGTTCAGGCTTTGGATTTTCCAATATGCTTATTCCTCGACGTACGTCGGAGCCTAAATTGGTGGTTGATATCCAGCAACCTCCAGCAGGGGAAATCCTTTCTGCCACTATCCTGGAAAGTGGTTGTTATATCCTCTGAGTTGTGAGAGACACCAGACTCTGGTCTGGAACAATGGATGTTTATTTCAGTACTCACTGTACACTGCAACATTCATCTCAGGACAGTACATCTTATTATGCTGCTTACATGTGCTCTAAGATGGATATGCCCCTTGACCCTTGTCATCACTCCTGGGTGGAGCCAGCCTTAAAGTGGTAGCCTTAAAGTGGCAGTACATGTGGAACCCTTCAGGTATAACAGTGGTGACGACGGATGTCAGTCTTTTAGGCTGGGGAGCAGTCCTGGAAGAAGCTTCTGTCCAGGGGAGATGGTCCAATTCAGAGAAAACCTTGCCCATCAACATTCTAGAGATTCAGGCAGTACATCTGGCCCTAGAGTCATGGGCGCTCAGGCTACGTGATTGTCCTGTCTGGGTTCAATCAGACAATGCCACAGCCGTGGCTTGCATCAATCACCAAGGGGACACAAGAAGTCGTGCAGCCGAAAAAGTGGTGAATCATGTTCTAGCTTGGGAAGAAAACAACATTCCTTCCATATCAGTGATTTTCATTCCAGGAATAGAAAATTGACAGGCGGACTACTTGAGTCGTCAACAGTTATTTCTGGGGGGAATGGTCCCTTCAGCTCCGACATCTTCCTAGCGATATATCAGAGATGGGGTATTCCGGACGTTGACCTCATCGCTTCCAGATTCAACAACAAAGTCGACAACTTTGTCAAGAGCGAGGGATCCGCTAGCATGTGGAACAGACGCATTAGTCTTCCCATGGGATCCGTTTTCACTGATCTATGCATTTCCTCCAGTTCTACTACTTCCGCATCATCTCTGCAGGATCCAGCATGAACAAAAGGAGGTCATTCTGGTGGCCCAGAAGATCTTGGTTTGCAGAGATCATAAAGATGGTAGTAGGACTCCTTTGGACTCTGCCATTATGGCCAGACCTTCTCGCGTAAGGTCCGGTTTTCCATCCTACCTTGCGGACGCTAAATTTGACGGTTTTGCTATTGAAACCCACATTCTAAAAGACTGTGGGTTACCCCCTTCAGTAGTGTCTACTTTGGTTAATGCCAGGAAGCTGGCCTCCAGAATAATTTACTACAGAGTCTAGAGGGCATATGTTTCCTGGTGTGGATCCAGGGTTTGGCACCCCTGGAAGTATGCCATAGGTAGGATCCTTGAATTCCTGCAAATGGGATTAGAAATGAAGCTGGCCTTGAGTACTATGAAGGGCCATGTCTCAGCCTTGTCAGTGTTTTTACAACGGCCTCTTGTTTCTCACTCTGGTGCGTAGTTTTATTCAGGGGGTAACACGGATCAATCCCCTGTCAGGGCACCTCTAAATTCTTGGGATTTGAATTTAGTCTTATTGGCTTTACAGAATCAGCCTTTTGAGCCTTTATGGGAAATTCCCTTGGTTCTTTTGACAAGGAAAATAATCTTTTTGGTTGCCATTTCTTCTGCTAGAAGAGTATCGGAACTAGCGGCTGTTTTGTAAAGAGCCATATTTGATCATGCATAAGGATGAGTTGGTTTTGTATCCCCATCCTAAATTCCTATCAAAGGTGGTGACATGTTTTCATTTAAACCAGGATATTCTATCTTCTTTCTTCCCAGAGCCTCAATCTAGGGAAGAGTTATGCAGTAAGAGAGATCAGAGTCTATTTAAAGGCAGCCGCTCAGGTTCGCAAAACAGATGTTTTGTTTGTACTGCCAGAAGGTCCAGAAAGGGGACATGCAGCATTAAATTCGGATGGCTGGATGGATTCATTAAGCGAGTGCTCAAACTTATGGTCTAAGGAAAAAAATTAATTCCGCCTTTTCATATTAAAGCACACTTTACCAGGGTGGTTAGTGCCTCTTGGGCGGTGCATCATCAGGCTTCTATGGCTCAGATCTGCAAGGCCGTAGCTTGGTCTTCAGTTCATACATTTACCAGATTCTAGCAAATCGATGTTAAAGGTCATGAGGATATTGCCTTTGGGCGTAGTGTACTGCAGGCTGCAGTACGAGTCCTCTAGCCTCTCTTTTGCCCTACTTTTTTGTGTCTCCCTCCCTTCAGTTGCCATTGCTATGGGACATCCCACATAGTAACTACTATGGCTCCATGTCCCCTGATGTATGAAAAGAAAACAGGATTTTTAAAACAGCTTACCTGTAAAATCCTTTTCTTTGATGTACATCAAGGGACACAGAGGTCCCTCCCTTCTTTGGTATACACTTGTATTGCTTGGCTACAAAACTGAGGTACTCCCAGTAGTGGGAGGGTTTATATAGGGAGTGCACTTCTGGTCTTGGGGCGTGCCAGTGTCCATTACCTAAAGGTGGCCTTTTAACCCACATAGTAACTACTATGGCTCTGTGTTCTCTGATGTACATCAAAGAAAAGGATTTGACAGGTAAGCGGTTTTAAAAATCCTGTTTTTACTAGACTGTCTCTGAGCCGGTGTTCTGACGAGAAGTGTTTCCCCATCAGATAGTGTCCGCCCCATACGGCTCAGCGCTTGCACAGTACAGAGGACAAGGAGACGCTGAAAGTATCTGAAGTTGAACAGCTGACCATCAGCTGTACACGGTGACTGCGCACTTAATAGTCGCCGCTTTGTAACAGGGCCCCTCGCTTCGCTCGCCACACTTCGGGCACGGCTTCCCTTTGCTCAGCATATTTTTATTCTAACTCTATGTCCACTTGAATGGTGGGGCTTGAACTTGGACACAGTGCATGCATAGGCCCCGTGTAGAGCTGACGATAAGCTGTTCATCTTCAGAGATTTTTCGGGATCTCCTTTGTCCTCCGCACTGTGCAAGCGCAGTATAGGGCGGATACTATCCAATGGGGGACAGTATTTGACAAGACACCGGCTGTTCACCCCTCTGATCCCCCTACAAATTGGTGGAGGTATGCAATGGACAGTTTGAGGGGTACAGGCCAATCCCATATCCTGGGTGAAAGCTGCACAAGCTGTGAAGTCTTCAGAATAAGCCATGGAGTAGCTAATTAAACAATTAGCAATGTCTAATGCCCAGGCAGATGCTATGCAACCGGAAACAAACCGCTTACTGGCTGAACAGCTAGCGGGACTGCAGAAGGCATTGACCTATCAGGCTGAAATGATGAAAGGTGATCCTGTTGTAAAGAGTGACCCCCGGAAGGCAGTGCAGCAGACCCTGCAAAAGATGACAGCGTGGAACCATACCTTGCGGTGTTTGAGAGGGGTGTCAGCAAAGAAAGGTCTGCCTGACAAAGACTGGGCAGATGTACTGGCTCTTTTCCTGACTGTAGACCCCCAACAAGTATACTGTGATTTGGCCCCTGAATCGGCACGGGATTATAAGCTTCTGATAGCAGAAAGCTTAGCATGGCTGGAAGTGACTGTCGCTTTAAGGGCGAACCTAGTCTACGACTGCCACTTTGACGAGGCTAAGCCTGCCCATGCTCAGCTCTGCCGACTGATGCACTTGTTCCAAGACTGGCTGAAACCTGAGGAAAAGACAAACACACTCAGATTGTGGAAAGAGTCGCACTGGACCATTTCCTGCATGGACCGTCCAAGGAGCTCCACCGATGGGTGGCTCAATCCGAGCCTCAGTCCCTGGATGAGATGGCTGCTGCTGTTGAGCACTACAGTTGTGCGGAAAAGTTCTAGAAGAGTCCCTCTGTCACAAGAGAGCTGGCCCGTTCCAAAGAAGTGCATTCCAGTAAGAAGGGGGGCACCCGTTGATTGCATGGTGGCTGCTCGGGGGGCATAATACAACTGCCAGGAGCACCCCAGGACCTAAGCTTCCGGAGAACCGACAAGGGGAACCCCATGAGGTTAGCTGTTGGTCCTGCCATCAACTGGGTCATGGTCATCTGGCGGCCCAGTGCCCAAGTCGGGAAGAACTAATTGAGTGCAACATGGGTCGCCATCGCTCCATGTATGCTCATGCATTATGTGCTGCGAACAGCCTGAATCCGCATGAGTGTGTACTGCGGGTCAACGGACGGGGTGTTAGCGCTCCTTGACTGTGGCAGTGTCATTGTTCTGCTCTGAGCTGACGGGTTGCAAAGAAAGCTAGTACAAAGTGGACAGTTTGGGTCATCGGTGTCATGGTGATGTTAAAAACTATCCGGTAGCCTGTGTAACCCTGTGTACACCAGCAGGAACTGCTATACTAAAAGCTGGGGTGGTCCCAGGATTACCTCATGACTTACTAATTGGCCAAGACTTCCCCATGTTTTGGGACTTGTATGAACAAAAGTGTAAAGGTTCGGGGGTTTGCCCCAAAAAGCAAGAACCCACAGAGGTAGTAAATAATACTGTGTTGCAGGAGGTTGGTACTGAGGAGCAGTACCAGGTTGCCGAACCTGCAGGAAGTGAGCCCGGTCCCCTGGAGTGGTTTGCAGGATTGTAAGTGGATAGTACCTTCTCTGAGCCAGATATGTCAGATCACGGGGCTCCTGGGAAGATTTCCTTAGTGCTCAGATGAGGGACCCCACTTTGATCCCCACCAGGGAACAGTCTTAAACGGTGAATCACAGCATCCTGGGGCGGTTGTGCAGTTCCCCCATTTTGCTGTGAATCATGACATGTTGTACCGAGTAACTAAAAGTCGATAAAGAAGCGTTGGAACAACTGGTGGAACCCAAACCTTTTACAGTGACTTACAAACATATTCACCCCCCCCCCCCCCCCCCCTTGGTTTTCTGCCCATTTTGTTACATTAAAGCCTTTAGTGCAATGTCTTTTTTAATCGGAATTATATGTGATGGATCAGAACACAATAATCTAAGTTGGTGAAGTAAAATTAGAAAAATATATACATAAAACTATTTTTCAGAAATAAAAAAATTGGCATATGCGTATGTATTCACCCCCTTTGTTATGAAGCCCATAAAAAGCTCTGGTGCAACCAATTACCTACAGAAGTCACATAATTAGTGAAATGATGTCCACCTATGTGCAATCTAAGTGAGGCGCCACTAAGCAATCGTTGCCATGAAGACGAAGTAACTCTCCAAACAAGTTAGGGACAATGTTCTTGATAAGTACAAGTGAGGGTTAGGTTATAAAAAAAAAATCCAAATCTTTGATGATCCCCAGGAGTACCATCAATTCTATCATAACCAAATGGGCGGCACAGTGGTGTAGTGGTTAGCACTCTGACCTAGCAGTAAGAAGGGTCACTGGTTCGAATCCCAACCACGACACCACCTGCCTGGAGTTTGCATGTTCTCCCTGTGCCTGTGCGGGTTTCCTCTGGGTACTCCAGTTTCCTCCCACCCTCCAAAGACATGCAGGTAGGTTAATTGGCTTCTGTCCAAAATTGGCCCTAGTATATAAATGGGGACCTTGGATTGTGGGCTCCTTGAGGGTAGGGACTGATGTGAGTGTGCAATGTAAAGTGATGGGGACAATTGTAGACACTCAGGTTGAACTGGATGGACTGGTGTCTTTATTCAACCTTACTAACTATGTAACTATGTAACACGGCACAACAGAAAACCTGCCAAGAGATGGCCGCACACCAAAACTCACAGACCGGGCAAGGAGGGCATTAATCAGAGAGGCAACACAGAGACCTAAGGTAACCCTGGCAGAGTTCCACAACAGATTGGAGTATCTGTACATAGGACAACAATAAGTCGTACGCTCCATAGAGTTAGGCTTTAAAGCAGAGTGGCCAGAAGAGCCATTACTTTCAACAAAAAACAAACACCGGGGGGGGGGGACACCATCCCCACATTGAAATGGTGGTGGCAGCAGCATGCTGTGGGGATGTTTTTCAGCAGTCAGGACTGGTAAACTGATCAGAGTCAAGGGCAAGATGGATACAGGGATATTCTTGGCAAAACCTGTACCACTCTGTGTGTGATTTGAGGCTAGGACAGAGGTTCACCTTCCAGCAGGACAATGACCCCAAACACACTGCTAAAGCAACACTTGAGTGGTTTAAGGGGAAACCCCCCAAGTCAATACTTTAAAAGTTATGCACATTGACTTTTTGTGTTTTGTCCTATTTGTTGTTTGAAGATTTTTTTTTTTTTTATTTTAAAGCAAAGTTGTCGCCATGTTCTGTAAATTAAATGATCCAAATCCTCAAACAATCCATGTTAATTCCAGGTTGTGAGGCAACAATACACGAAAAATGCCAAGCGGGGTGAATACTTTTGGAAGGCACTGTAGGTCTAGTGTGTTACATTTGGCTCATAGTCTTGTATTTAGGGGTCACCTTTAGCCTTGGAGCGGCTAAAACTCAGGAATGGTTTTTACAGCATTTTTATTGGCCCGGTGTATATATCGGGAAATTAAGGACTACTGTGAGTCCCGCCCCACAAGTCAAAGAACCGCTCCAACACCCCATTTTGCATTCTGCTGGTACCACTTCCAATTATCGAGGTTCCCTTTGATCACATAGCCCAGGACTTGGACCTCTCTACCCAAGTCAGCTAGGGGAAACCAATACATTTTAGTTGTCCTTGACTATGCCACTAGGTATCTGGAAGTGGTCCCTTTAAGAAATTGCTCATCCAAGGTCATTGCACAGAAGTTGGTTCAGATGTTCATGAGAACAGGACTCCCATCCGAGATCTTAACAGACCAAGGTACCCCGTTCATGTCAAAAATGATGAAGGAACTCTGTAAACTGTTTAAGATTAAACACTAAACACTTGCGGGCTTCAGTGTATCACCCACAAACTGACGGGTTAGTGGAGCAGTTCAACAAAACCTTAAAGGCAATGCTAGGGAAAGCAGTTGAGGAGGATGGTCGGAATTGGGATTGCTTGTTACCTCCTTTGTTTGCCATAAGAGAGGTACCCCAGGTTTCCACTGGATTCTCCCCCTTTGAGTTGATTTATGGGAGAGACGCCTGTGGACTACTAGACATAATGAAAGAGACGTGGGTAGAACTCCCCATATCAGAGTTTGGTAGAACATGTCTCTCAAATGCAGGACCAAATAACAAATTATCTACCGGTACCGGAACATTTGCAAGCTGCGCAAAACGCCCAGAGTTGTGTATAAGGTTACAGAGTTTAAACCTGGGGATCGGGTGCTGGTGTTAGTGCCTACCTGTAGAAGGTAAGTTTCTCGCCAAGTGGCAAAGACCCTTTGAGATAGTTGAGAGGGTGCGCAAGGTCAACTATAAAGTCCATCAGCCCACCGAACGTAAACCTTACCAGATTTACCACATCAACTTGATCAAACCATGAAAAGATAGACAGGTCTTGACAGTCAGTTTGAAGGTCCGGAAGATCATTGTGTCCCGGAAGATAATTGTGGGCTATTAAAGGAGATTTGTCCCCAACTTTGCCAGCCCTAGCAGCACCTCTGACTGATATCACTAAGGGAAAGAACGCAACTGTTGTTCAGTGGATTGTAGAAGCAGCGTGTTGGTATCTCCCGACTTCCAAAAAGAGTTCCTGGTACAAACAGATGCCTCAAAGTTGGGTCTGGGTGCAGTACTGTCCCAGATGGTTGGGGGGGTGAGCACCCTGTTGTGTACTTGAGTTGTGTACTTGAGCCGGAAGCTCACGCCAGCTGAGAGGAATTATTCCATTGTGGAAAGGGACTGTGTCGCAATAAAATAGACTTTGGAGACAGTCTGCTACTAATTGTTGGGCCAACCCTTCAAGTTGGTTTCAGATTATGCACCCCTTACGTGGATGGCCCAAGATAAAGGCAAAAACTCCAGAATCACCCGGTGGTTCCTTGCTCTACTGGACTTCAAGTTTGTAGTGGTACATAGGCTAGGAAAGGTACATCAGAATGTGGATGCCCTTTCCTGGGTTTATTGCCACTTGGTTCGTGGTGTCCAGACCCCTAAGGATGGGCTCAGGCATGTTCGCAACCGCACGTGCAGAGTCCGCCAGGAAGTCGCCACTGCACAGTACTTCTCGCAGGCAGTGAGACATTTTTCTGATCCGTGGCTGCACAGATTGGGAAATGTCTCATTACCTGTGAATAGTGCCGTGCAGTGCCTACTTCCTGGCGGTCTCTGCATGTGTGGTTGCGAAACACGCCTGAGCCTTACCTTACCCCTGACCTGGAATTGGGGGGGGGGGGGAGAGAGATATGTAGAGGGTCAGCCTGGGGCAGGGTTAAGAAGGGGTTAATTGAAGAGGGCAGGTACCTGCTGATTGCCAGCTGAGCTGAAAATGTCAGAGAGGGGCTGTTTGAGCAAGAGAGACACAGCACCACACTGTGAGAAAAGATCCATTGCTGGATTGTGTACTTGCTGGGTGAGCTTAACCGCATAAGTCTGTAGCTCTGATTACAGCCATGAACTATTGCCTGTAAGCCTGTATGCTGCTGAACTGTGAGCTGTACCCAGGGCTTTTTTCTCAGAAAATAGGCACAGGAACTCAACAGTAGAACACACACACACACACACACACACACACACACACACACACACACACACACACACACACACACACACACACACACACACACACACACACATATTTCTAACAGTGGAAGGGTCTTATACCGGTTGTGCATTACATACAGAGTGCAGAGTTACGGGGTGGGGGGAGTATTACAAAATGCACAGTTCAGAGGTGCACTATTTAAAGAGTTCAGGGGATGCTATGGAGTGCAGAATTCAGAGGTGCACTGCAGTGTGCAAAGTTCAGGGGTGCACTACACGCAGAGTTCAGCCTTTATCCACAGCTGCTATCCTCTGCACCCCTCATCCACATCTCACTTTCACCCCTCTTTAGCTCTGACCTCTGTATGCATCTCCCCTTCCACTGCCCTCATCTTCACCCTCCCACCCTAAAAGCTCTACCATCTTCCACATATCTTACTTCTGTTGCTGTATTATGCTGAAGCACCCAGTTGCCTCTAGTACCTCCCCTCACACTGTAGGTGGCTCTGCCTTCTCGCTTGCAGGAAGATCATCCAGTGGGGGTTGCCGGGATCTGCACTGCACACCGGGCACCTGCATCTCCCTTCTCCCCATCCTGCACTCAGTGGGAGTCACTCAAGAGATCATATCTGTGGGAGCCATTGAGAGCCATTGTGAACACGATAGCCAGAGGGAGCAGCGGGCCTGAGCCAGAGGTGGTGGAACTAAGTTCCACCAAGTTCCAGCTCAAAAAAAAACCCTGCCTGTACCTGTGTGACAAGACAAGCCTGTCGTGTCCCCTGTTTGTTTTCGCCAGTTTGCTGAATAAAGCATTTTTATTTTACTGGACTGTATCTGAGCAGGCTGTTCACCCCTCTGATCCCCTACAATATATATATATATATATATATATATATATATATATATATATATATATATATATATATATATATATATATATATATATATATATATATATATATATATATATATATATATATATATATATATATATATATATATATATATATATATATATATATATATTTTTTTTTTTTTTTTTTTTTTTTTTTTCCACAAATAGGGCTTTCTTTTGGTGGTATTTGATCAACTCTGTGTTTTTTTTTTTTTTGTTTTTTTTTTTTTTTTTTGCGCTATAAACAAAAAAAGAGCGTACATTTTGGGGAAAAAAAGCAATATTTTTTACTTTTTGCTATAATAAATATCCCCCAAAAATATATATGAAAAAACTAATTTTTTCCTCAGTTTAGGCCAATATGTATTTTTCTACATATTTTTGGTAATAAAAAAAAATGTGTATATTGATTGGTTTGCACAAAAGTTATAGCATCTACAAAATGAGGGAAAGATTTATGGCATTTTTATTATTAATTTTTTTTTATTAGTAATGGCTAGGGCGAGGAGAGAATCGCATTATAGGTGGATGACGTCCCCCTCTTCCTAGGCGAATGAGCACCCTTATAGAATTTGGAAGACGCTCGGGACTGACTGTAAACTGGGAGAAATCGGCACTCATGCCAGTGGATCCCATTAAGAATCAAACACTAGCAGAAATTCCCCAATTGGAAGTAGTTGAGATAATGAAATATTTAGGTATATACAAAACAAGAGACCCAAATAAATATATAAATAACAACATAGTTCCCCTTTTAGCTTAATTAAATCTGGTGGAGTCTCCCATTATCGGTTGCAGGGAGATGCAACTTGATTAAAATGTTGTGGATGCCACAATTACTATACTTATTGCATAACTCCCCGATATGGATACACAAGAAATGGTTTTAAAAAATGTATACTGTTTAGAGAACTTGTATGGAAGGGAGGCCAGTCCAAGATAGGTTTACAAACCTTACAGTTATCAACAAGGGAGGGGGGTATGGCGGTGCCACATCCACAGAGTTATTTCCTAACAGCCCAATTGCAGCACTTAGGAGTGAGTAAAGACTCACTCCTAAGGAGGTATGAATGGGGAATTAATGATATCAGGGCCACCCCATAAGACAGAAGTGGAGGTTTTGGAGGCAAACTCTTTTGTTAATAGAATCCCAACGGTAGGACTAGCCTTAAAGGTATGGAAAGCAGTGAAGTCACTAAGGACAAGGTGGAGTGATAGAATATACCCCCCTTTAGAACAACAGGAACTTGTGGGAGCACGAGATAATGGGGAAGATCAAAGAATGGGAAATAAAGGGGATAGATAGGCTGGTCCAGCTGTATGAGGGAAGTACATTAAAAACATTTACAGCACTGAGAGAGGAATACGACATACCCAAACACTGTATATGTAAAGAAGCTCCTGCGCTCTATGGCAAAAAAGAACAATTTTGGAAGTGGAATGAAAAAATAGTTCTAATCGGAGCAGCAGACACTGTTATGAGTAAACTCTCAATAAAGATCGACAAAACAGAAGGGGGATGTGTTGTGCTTCCTTAAATACCAAAAGAAAAAAATAAACAATAAGCTTATGTGATAAAAAGTGACTGTCAATCCTTCACAAAATATCAAAAACCAGTGCAAAATGTGTGGTACTGTAAAAGTGCATAGAAATGAACATCTGATATAAAAAAAAATATATATATATATCTTAATAGTGCATCTTACTAGTGCCTATACAATAAGAACCGATAAAAAACGGGGAGGGGAGGGGGGGGGGGCTCCCGCTATATTGTGCAAAAAGTGAATTGCAATAGCTATATAAAATAAAGTGAATCGTCTAAGATAAAAACAAAAAAGGGGGAGTCAGACATCTAAAATAAAACTACAAACATAGTATATAAATAACTTAGTGTAGTAAATAGTCCAAAAAAATCTATGAACGGTTTAAAAGTGCAAAAACCGTAAAAGCCAACAGTATAATCCTTAATAAAAAGGAAAAAAATAGCAAAAAAATAGTAGCAACAAATAGTAAATCTCGATAGTGTCCCATACACAGTCCAATCATGCAGATCTAAAATGTGATTTCACAACCAAACATAAAGTGCAAATGTGCCAAAGTAGCTCTCCTCCAAGCGGTATCCCGTGTTAGTGTGGATAATCCTAAATAATTACCTCACAGCTGTAAGGCTACAGCGAGAAAGTAAATTTCCAGGGGAAAATTCCAGGGGGTCAGATGAACTGTGACTGGGACTTCTGACAGTGCCACTCTTCCTTGTAGTTTTAGCCGACCAACAATGCTCAAAATAACAAGTAAAAGATATCCTCCATAGTGTAGTAGTTTTAAAATGAACGATTTATTTGTAAAACAAACTATATCTACTCATAAACGGGAGCGAATAAACTGGCACACACAACTAGACGGATCGATGGATGATACGAACGTCACTTCCGATTTCCTACGCGTTACGTCTCGAATGGAATTCAACTGGGATATTTCTAAAGGGATCGGAAGAGCTTATATGAGAGTACTGGGCGGATCGCGTCCGCCCATTGTTTACGTAGCTAGAGTGTGTAATCACACAAACGGGCAACTGAATCAACCTGCATTAGCATAGCTAAGGCATGCATTCATAAGACGGGTAATTAGAATGCCGGAAATATGTACCGTTCTATATCTCGACTCCCTCCGTACTTCACAATAAGTTCGTTAAAAAAATAAAAAATAGTAACGAGTGGGTATGGACAATATAAGAAAAAACGACAACGACCGAATAAAAATTAATTTAAAATTACGAATCCACCGTAAGACTATATGTCTAAGGTAACGATTCGCATCGTGTAACGTGCTTATATCACTCCGACAGAAATAGCCGCGGGAACTCCATATTCCATACGATCACCCGTCGGCCATTTTGTCGGAGTCCTAAATTGCCATTGAACAAAACAGTCTTTATTCTAGTGTCGGTGGCTAAATTAGGATCATCGCAAAAACAGCTACTAAAAAATATGTAATTATTTTACTAAAAACACAATCAAACATCCCAGAATTTAAAACCTATTTCCTTTAGTTATAACTTTAAAATTAGGGAATGGTTCAACAACGTTCGTATTTCTAAATATATATATTAATACGAGAAAAAATGCATTATACTAATATTTATGTAAACAGAGTATTAGATAAAAATAGCAATTTCATTAAAAATAATTTCAATAAAAAGAGGCGAGACCAATCACATAAATTTTCCAGTTCAAATCAGAGACCTAAAATTAAACGTATAGGGGAATGACGTATGTATTTACAGTTCAATTAGCATATAAAAATTCAGTCATTCTCCATAAATTAATCCTCTAAAATACAGTCCAAAATTTAAGACCAAAGATTAAAAAATTATTAAATTATTAAGTTATTAAAATATACATATATTATCATAGTATGTAATCGAGGCAGGAGATATAAAAGAGAACATAAAAACGTTAAAAATTACTGATAAAGCAGTTTAAGTCGAACTCAATATTTAATCCTCTGGGGCTAAAAGTGTCAAGCGTGAATATCCATTTCGATTCTATTTGGCTTAGGGTCCTCACTTTGTGTCCACCCCTCCAATGTTTAGCATATGGGACAATGCCCCAAAATTTCAAATGCCTGGGGTCTTTTTTGTGATGAGTAGCGAAATGCTTAGAAACACTATGTTTATCATACCCCTTTAGAATATTCTGTATGTGCTCTTTGAGTCTGATCCTTAAAAGTCTCTTTGTGCGGCCAACATATTGTAGGCCGCAACTACATTCTAAAACGTATACAGCACCTTCTGTGTTACAGCATATAAAATCTTTGACTTTATATGAATTACCAGTGCTTTTGGACGAAAATTCAAACACTCATTTTATAAATACCTACAAATTAGGCATGCTTTAAATGTTCAATTTGAGAAACAAGGTTCGGTTTGGTGTAACTCCCATATTTACCAAAGAATAGGTAGCCTGGGTGGGACTGGGGGATTTATATCAGAAATTTACCCATATATATGCGGCAGAAGTATTGAGGGTCCGGAACAGCTTAACAGTAGGGGAAAATAGGAGGAGGATCTAGGAACAATATCGGGTGAGCAGTGGAAGAGAATATTATAGAGAAGACACCTGGTATCGGTTCCACCCGCACAGAAGGTCTCGTATTTGATGTTAATACATAGGACATATTATACACCTAAGAGACCGTTCGAGTGGGGAATAGATGCCAAGTGCCCTAGATGCTGGAATATGGGGAATTTGTTACATATGGTATGGAAGTGCCTGAAACTGTTCTGGTACTGGTCAGAGATCCTCGACATCATAAATACGACATATGACACAATGCTGGAAATGGACCCTAGACTATGTATTTTAGGTTTGGGAAGGGAATAGGTGGAGCTGCTAGCATAACTAAAGTAGAGATGAGATGTCTTTTCCAGGCAAGAAAATAGCGCAGAGATGGCAAGCAGAGAAACCGCCATCTGTAAGAGACTGGGTTAGTATAGTTATGGAAATGGTATGGTGGGAAAAAGTAGCTTATACAAAGAGTTTAATTTTAAAGAATTTGAAAAAATGTGGAAACCCTGGTTGGTGAGAATGGGATACCCTATGTAAAGCATAGGGAAGGAAGGAAGGAAGGAAGGAAGGGGAGAACGGGAATAAGAGGAGAGGGTAGGAAGGACAGAAGGGAGTAATGAGGAAATCCCCATAGAAATGGATTAAACAAGGAAAAGAGTGAGGTTTAAAACATATACTAGGACAAAGAATGGTTGGGGGGGGAGATAAAACAGATACCGTATATACTCGAGTATAAGCCGAGATTTTCAGCCTCTTTTTTGAGGCTGAAAGTGCCCCCCTCGGCTTATACTCGAGTCATCGCTGTCTGCCCGCTCGATCAGCGTGTCGAGCAGACAGACAGCGGCCATTCTAGAATTCAAAAGCCGCGCCTCCGGCTCCGCCTTCGCCTGTGATAGGCGGAACACTGAATTTCCCAGCAGCCTGTGTTCCGCCTATCACGGGCATCGTCTCATCCTCGTACTACGGACGAGGATGAGACGATGCCCGTGATAGGCGGAACACAGGCTGCTGGGAAATTGAGTGTTCCGCCTATCACGGACATCCGATAGGCGGAACAGCAGTCAGTGGGAAATTGAGTGTTCCGCCTATCACCGACGGAGGCGCGGCTTTTGAATCCTAGAATGGCCGCCGACGAGGAGCTGAAGGACGGAGGCTCGGCTCGGGACGGGCCGGGACGGGCCGGGCCGGGACGGGACGCAGGCTGGACGGGACGCAGGCTGGACGGGACGCAGGCTGGACGGACACAGGCAGGCTGGACACAGGTAGGCTGCACGGACACACACACACACACACACACACACACGGATGCACGGACACACACACACACACACACACACACACACGGATGCATGGACACACACACACACACACACACACACACACACACACACACACACGGATGCATGGACACACACACACACACACACACGGATGCATGGACACACACACACACACACACACACACACACGGATGCATGGACACACACACACACACACACACGGATGCATGGACACACACACAGGGATGGATGGACCCACAGGGATGGACGGACACACAGGGATGGACAGGCATGTCTCACCCTCGGCTTATACACGAGTCAATAATTTTTTCCAGTTTTTTGGGGGTAAATTGGGGGCCTCGGCTTATATTCGGGTCGGCCTATACTCGAGTATATACGGTAATAGAAAATGTCTTTTTTATTATTTTTGTGATATATATTTATATGTATTTTTTTATAAATATGAAGAAAATAAAGATTATACAAAAATTTGTGTGGTAGTGCGGGTTTTCTCCGGGTGACTCTGTGCGTGGCCATTGGTGTCTGGATCGCTGACAACAGGGGTGAGTGTGCCCCTGGGTGGGGGTGTCCAAATTGGTCCCAAAATGTCAATATTTTGTGTGGCCATCATTATTTTCCAGCACTACCTTAACCCTCTTGGCATGGAGTTCACCAGAGCTTCACAGGTTGCCACTGGAGTCCACTCCTACATGATGACATCACAAAGCTGGTGGATGTTGGAGACCTTGCACTCCTCCCCCTTCTAGGTGCCCCCACAGATGCTCTGTAGGGTTTAGGTATGGAGACATGCTTGGCCAATTCATCACCTTTACCCTCAACTTCTTTAGAAAGGCAGTGGTTGTCTTGGAAGTGTGTTTGGGGTCGTTATGTTGAAATACTGCCCTGCTGCCCAGTCTCCGAAGGGAGGGGGATCATGCTCAGTATGTCGCAGTACATGTGCCCTTGTTTTAACTTAGGATAGTAAAACATTTTTTTTCTGCCAGTAAATACCTTATACACCCTACTTCCTGTTTCTTTTCTGGTAAAAAACCTAGACTTATGACATCATGCACAGCTCTCTCTCACTCTCGTGAGAGAGAGAGCCGAAACCTATCGAAGAGGCTTTGGCCCATGCCTCCTCCAAAATGACGGTGAAGGCCCTAACACAGAAGCACGTAGCATCGCCAGCCAGATCAGGACACGTGGACAGTGATGAGGATGAGGCAGAGCTCTCCTGCACTGCCACAGACAGGTATCCCAGAAGGACTTCCTCAAACATATGGAAATGATGCTGCATAGGACCCTTAAAGCTACCACTCACCAAAGTGCCGTGCCTCAGCTTCAAATCTTACTGAAGTACCAGCTCAAGTACACATGGCGATTCCCATTCACCAGTCAGGGCCAGCAACCTGGAGTCAACTGGAATCCCTGCAACTTGTAGTCCAAGTCTAGCAGTCCGAGACTATTTTGCCCCGAACACGGGGCTGTTCACCCCTATAGCGCCACACCGAATCGCAGCCACCCGGGTCCAACCTCCATCCAGAAAGCTCCTTCTCAGCACCTACCAACGGCTTCCGAGATCCGAAGACCTTCATACCTGACTGAACTTATTGTATTATTCTCCCTCGTTCTGGGTAACTATCCTTGGTTGTTTGTGGGGAACCTCCCCCTTGCTCAATATTTGTAGGTTCTATACAACCGGGGCCCCAGAGGCCGTACCCTGATGTGAACTCTTTACATCCAAACAGAAAGCCTCTGCAGGTTCCACAACCCTATCTGGGTTGCACAGGTTCAGATCCTAGTTATCCACTAACATGTCTTGTATTTTGTTTAATACCACTCAGTTTTCTACATTGAACTGTTAAAATGTTTTGTGTGAATTATGACCCTGCTACTGACGAATCCATGCTAAGGCAGTGTATTTAGGCTACACGGATGCTTATTGTCAACTGATATCTCCATGACCAAGTATCCCTTGTACCCTAAAGCCCTCCTACCATCCTTCCCTTCCCTGCTTTCCTCCCACTTCCCCTCTTTCCCCTCCCCTGTCTTCCCCCCATAGCTCTCCCAGTCCTTCCTATCCCTCCTTCCTCATCCTACTCCCTTGCCAACGTTGTGCTCATAGGCAGGGGCGGACAACTCCTGCTGCCCCCGGGCAATAGGAGATTATGGGGCCCCCAGGCAATGAGATTATGGGGCCACACAGTATACACAAACACACACACAGTATACAGTCACACAGGTTACACATACATGTACACACAATATACACATATATGTTTCTATTGGCTGAGAAGGTACTGGAGAGATGGGGCAGCTATAATCTCTGGATTTTTAGACCAAAAGGATGTTAAGGGACATTTCAGAGGCAGATGTAAAAAACTGATTTTTACATATTGTCCCTGGTTTTACTAAGGATGGCAACCCTGATGGGGCCCCCGGGCAGTGCCCGAGTGGCTGAATGGTCAGTCCGCCCCTGCCCATAGGGCACTTGATGATACTGTTGTAGCCCGTTATGTTAAATGGTTGTTTTAGTAAGATACTGACCCATAAATAGTAATTGAGTTTGATATATTACTGATCTGTTTTTCCCATATGCAGCGGGGAGCAATAACTGCTCCCCCCCCTTTTCTGGTGCACTCATTCTTCAGCTAGCGGGCTGGCTAAAGAGTCTGTGCACTACCTGGACGGGCAGTAGAGTCCAACCACCTAGGTATTTGTTATTTAATTGTTTGCCTTACAGAATTTTTTTCCTGCTTTTCAAAATTCTCCTAGTTTTTCCTGCTACCCCTTTTCCTACGAGGTCGGTTGGCTCACATGGACCCGGTGTCTCCCCGCGATGATTTACCCCGTTCCCCAGATGGCCTCCTTAAACATTTTATCTCTAAATGTCAAGGGACTCCATTCCCCTAATAAGAGGGTTAAAGCCTTCCAGTCGTTTGTGTCGCTGAAAGCTGGAGTAGTAGCCCCCCACAGGAGACACGCTTTGAGACTTGCAGTGCTCCAAAGTTCTTTAGCTCCCGCTATCCCCAAGTATTTACTGCTTCTGCCAGTACAAAACAAAGAGGGGTTCTGCTAGCCTTTTATCACACCGTACCATTTACCTCCCTTGCCGAGATTAGAGACCCTGAGGGCCACTACATTGTCCTTGTGGGCCTGCTACAGGACATTGAAACAAAATTTGTCTCAAAATATGCAACAATCCCAATCCATTTTTCTCTCACTTCCTACAGGTTATACGAACTCTTTGTAAGGGAACTTTATTCATGTGCGGCAACTCAAACCTAGTACTCCATCTGCACCTTGATAAATCTCCATATGCTTCCTTGCTTGACTCCTGGAGAGAATGTAACCCCTCAAAACAGAATTACACATTTTACTACCTGCACAAATCCTTCTCTAGGATAGACCACATTTTTGTCCCTATGGCCTGCTCGCTGATTTTGCTGAACTCCTGTATGCACCCTATCCCATGGTCTTACCACTGTGCAGTTATCACTACTGTCTCATCTTTGATTCCCCAATCCAGGGATCACACCTGATGTATGTTTTATAATGATGCACACCTAACCAACAAATTCTATTGTTTTGATATCCAGCTTGCCCTTAAGGAATACCTCTTGCATAACACAATACTGGATATTTCTCCCGACCTTTAATGAGAAACGCATAAACCGGTGATCCGTGGTACCTGTATCTTGGTCTCCACACACCTTCACCACAATAAAAAATTTCAATTACAGCAACTCGAAACAGAGTACCACCACCACTGCCTCCAATTTCAGTCCTCCCATACTGAGCCCAACAGACTCCATCTAGAAAAAAACAAGGTTGAATTGGACAAGGCCAACAAACCAGACACATTCTTGGCTCTGCCTCTTTGCTGCCCAGAAATTGTTTGCAATCCTATAAGACTCAATTTGGCTAAAGATATCCACTCAAGTAATCATGTTAAAGTGCTCTCCGAATTCCGCAAGAGATCGGCACAATTATACAAAGCGATGGCTTCTTTCCCTTTGAATCAGGCATAGACACTATTCCACGGTATAACTCTTGTATACCTAAGTTATCCAATGCCAATCGTGAGTCCATGGAGTGCCCTGTTACAACCAAAGAAGTCCTAATAGCAATCAAGTCACTTAAACCTCATAAACATCCTAGACCTGACGGCCTGTTAAGTACGTACTTTAAAACATTTGCCTACACACTAGCTCCACTCAAACGCCTTCAATGCTCTTCTCGGCAACACACCTGCCGGGACATGATGACAGCCCTCTCCATGATACCCAATACTGATAACACCTTCTGGTCCAATTACAGGCCCATCTCCCTGCTCAAATTGGACATCAAAATCCTAGCCAAAATATTAGCACTTGGACTCAACCTGATCATTGGGGGGCTAATCCACAAAAATCAAGTGGGTTTCATACCGCAACGCCAAGCTAGCGACAACATCCAACGCTTAATCCTGCTACAACACCTAGCGAGATCCCGTAAGATACCCATGCATCTCCTGTCCCTTGATATTAAGAAAGCGTTCGACACAGTCTCATGGTCTTTACCTACCCTTTATACTCCGTTGGATTTGGCCCTAACTTTTTACGGTGGATAAGCTCCTCTGTATAATCAACCACAAGCATATGTTAAGTATTCTGGGTTTCGTTCTGACTGCTTTACTATTCAACGGGGAACCAGGTAGGGTTGTCCACTCTTTCCCCTAATCTTTGCCTTAGCAATTGAACCCCTGGCAGCCCTGATAAGAACAAACCCAAATATTAAAGGTCTGGAACTTGCTTTCACAACCCATAAACTATGCCTGTTCGCCGACAATGTTTCATTATTCATCACTTCCCCTCGTACAACACTGCCAAACCTTATCCATACGTTAAATAAATTTGCAGTAGTATCAGGTCTAGAGGTCAACCAGTCCAAATGCGGGGCCCTCAATGTGTCCCTTCCACAGGCTGAGTTCAATCACCTGCAGGATCATTTTCAATTCTCATGGTCTTCGTCATCAATCCCATTCCTAGGAATAAAGTTGACTAGCAACACAACCCACCTTTTCCAGGCAAATTACCTCCCTATGTTATCTCATCTATCTTCTTTGCTCTCTTCTTGGCAGCTAATATGCATTTCCTGGCTTGGGCGCGTGGCGACTGTTACATCACTGTCTTTATTACCTAAACTTCTATACCTTTTATAGAGTCCTTCCGGTTGCATTCCCCTCTTATTTTTTTTAGAGTTATACAAAATTTTGTATACAAATATATATGGGGCCCTACGAAACCCAGAGTGTCACGAACCTTATTGCTACGCAGTAGGCTCAGTGGGGGTTTAGAGGTCCCTCACTTCATATGTTACTACCATGTTACCCAACTAGCCCAGCTCACATTGTATCACGTAAAAACCGAACTACCATTGTGGGTGAGTTTGGAAGCGATTGATCTTCACCCCCTAGCAGTGACTAACTTGCTGTGGATGTCCAGCTCTGATCGTGGCACTGTAACCAACCCTATAACTCAACACTCCCTTTGACTTTGTGAAAAATGACGGGGCCCTTTTAAACCAGCATCCCCTCGCTCCCCAATTCTCTCCTTTTTCAACCACCCAAACCTCTACCCTGCCTTTACCGAACCAGCCTCTTGTCAAGCCTGGTCCCTATTGGGACTGAGTCGCATATGAGACCTTGTCACCAGTAACACCCTGAAAACATTGCCTGCCTTACAAGAGCAAGCACAACTCCCTCCTGGTGAGTGTTTTCGGTACCTCCCAGATTGCCCATTTTGCTCAATCATATGCACACACTCATCACTAGATTGCTTATCACTTTATAAGGCTATATGCGATTCGGACCTGAACGCCCCAGGTATCATATCTCACTTATACAGTCATCTCACATCCCCTCCATCTAGTCTACAATTTATGCTGCATAGTGGTCTAAAGGCCTAGAAATCAACCTGGATACAGGGGATTGAGAAGGTATATGGGCCAATACTAAAACTTCCTCCCAAAACATTGTTGCGCTTGAAGCAAACTACAAAGTCCTCATGAGGTGGTATCTAGTCCCGGCAAGGATTTACAATTATTTACTGGGTCTGCCCCCCCCCCCCCCCCCAGGAAGGGTATGCACGCACACATTTAGTGGACATGCCCTGTCATTCAACAATTTTGGAGGACAATCTTCCATATGGCTTCTACTTTGCCTTGTGTTCCTTTAGGCCCATATCCATCCCTTGCACTACTGAACCATGTCACCTTAGACTGCATTAAGCCTCAGCTCTGCCTCCTTCTGCAGCTCATGACTGTGGCCAAACGGTAGGTAGAGCCTGGAAAACCCCGAAATTAAACATTGTCGAAGTTAAAAAAAAAAAAAAAAAAAAAAAATCACTCAAGCCATGATACATAGTAAAATCGAGGCCACTATTCTAGAGTGAGTCCCCCAGCACCTTTAAAATGTGGATAGCTATCCGATTGACGCCCACTTGTAGATCTCTGTTGGTAGACTGCCTATGGTACATCATTACGCTTAATGTTAATTACTGAGACTTACATTGCTCCTGTCAATTTTAGCAGCAAGCTAGGGGGTTTGGTTGTTGTATGTTCTTTGGGTTAGGCGGATAGTTTTTTTTTGGTGTTCTGCCTTACCTGTTGTGTTGTATTGTTTGAGCCGGGGAATGCCTCGAGGCTATGTTCTGTACTTTTTCTTTTAAAACGAATAAAAAGAATTTATAAAAAAAAAAAAAAAAAATGTGGATAGCTTTGGATTTAGACAGATCCCTCTTAGAACCTTAGCCCCCCCCCCCCCTTGATTATAATACTCCGAGACTTGGGCCTATGTGGTGCCCCCAACCTCCCTTCCTCACAGCTCTGGCTCCTCTTCTTTCTTCCCTTTCTTATCTGTATGATTTTGTCTCCAGCGTCTCTGCACACCTTGGAGGCCTTCAGTTTTCATACTTTCAATGGAACCCTGGTATAATGGTGCCCTTATAACCAATACTTTTCTCTTTGTATTTTTTGATTGCTGTATTTACTTGTTTTCTAATGAATACATCTTGGTGCTTTTTGATATGTTACTAATAAAAAAAAGTAATAAAAAATGCAGCCCTTTAATTGACGCTTAAACAAGCGGTGTGCATTATTCAGTAAAAAAAAAAAAAAAAAAGTGTTTTTTGGGCAGTAATTTACACCTCATGTGCGCAAATATATACAAAAATACTGCCTGAAAAAATAGATGCTCAAACAGGTGTATCATGTCCAACAGGTGTATCATGTCTAATAATCTTCCTTCCCCAAATGGAATTTGCTTCCAGGACCCCAGTGCTGTAACGAATAACAAGTGCACTGCCACTTTCTAAGTGCTGATCTCAAACCCCCAGTGCTGCAAATGTGCTCCACTCTGTGAAACGTCACCATGAATATAAATTGATGTGCCCACACCTAGAGGTCGACCGATATGGGTTTTTCTCTGGCCGATGCCGATATTTAGAAATCATGGCGGCCGATAGCCGATATATGATGCCGATTTTTTTGGGCCGATATGTTAGGCCGATTTTTATTTTATTTATTTATTTTTTTCCTTTATTTTTTTTTTTTTTTAATCCCCCTTGATCTAACACACCTTTCCCATTGGGGCGTTTTTCAGGCGCTTTTGGGCTAAAAATAGCGCCTGTAAAGTGCCTGCAAAATGGCTCCCCTGCAGTCTGTGTGAAAGACAGAGTTCTTTCACACGGAGGCGATGCGCTGGCAGGATCTTAAAAAAAGTCCTGCAAGCAGCACGTTTGGAGTGGTGTATACCGCTCCTCCACCACTCCTACCCATTGATATGAATGGGCACCACTGCCGAAGCGCATGCAATGCGATTTGGCAGCAGTGCTTCATGGGCGCATTTAACCTCTTCCTTGGCCGCTAGCTGGGTTATATGTGCCCCGCTAGCAGCCAAATGGCACCGCTAAAATGATGGTAAAGAGCTGCTAAAACTTGCGTTTTACCATCAACGCTCCAGTGTGAAAGCAGCCTTCATAAGTGATACAGAAAATTTCTTACATTTAAACATTTATTAAACAAAACAAACCTCCAATCAGTTTACTTGTATGATAAAAAAAAAAAACCTATGTATTAAATAAAAACAGGTAGTCAAAACTTTTGGACGAAAAAAAAAAAATGGGCTAACTTTACTGTTTTTATTTTATTTTTAAATAGTGTATTTTTTTCCCCAAAAAATGCATTTGAAAGACCTCTGTGCAAATGCCGTGTGACATAAAATATTGCAACAACCGCTATTTTATTCTCTAGGATCTCTGCTAAAAAAATATATAGAATTTTTGGGGGGTCTAAGTGATTTTCTGGCAGAAAATACAGGATTTTTACTTGTAAGCAACAAGTGTCAGAAAAGATTTAGTCTTTAAATGGTTAAACAGAGAACTTCTACACACTGAGATGATTTCATTCATTCAAGTGTAAACATTGTATCATTCTGTTCTTTTCTTGGCAGTCTGCCCAGAGAGGAGGAAAGTGTTGCTTTGAAGACTCAGGCAACTCACACTGACTTCTATACAGAAGTCATTTCAAAGTCCCGCTGTAGTTCTAAATCGGCTTTTTATCAGCACAATCGGCCGATGCCGATTATTTAAAAAACGGCAAATATCGGCCGATATATCGGTCGACCTCTACCCACACCTCAACTTTAAGCCTATAAATAAATATATATCATTTTACACCTACCTTTTTAAGAATAGTTTCCAACAATTTCTATTTCCAATTTTTCAGTACACCATCGCTATTTGGGTACTGATCTCAAATCCCTGTGCTGTGAGTGCTCTTTACGCTGTGAACTATGATCTTAAATGTGGATGGTTGTACCCTAACCTTGTTTTCAAACATATAGTTCATTCTGTGCCTCCCCTTACTCAGTTAATATAATGGTAGACTTCCAATTCACATGAACATCAATTCGCCCATTCAGGGTTTTGCAGAAGTAGCTTTGCCCTTAACCACTTCGTAAGATTTTGCTGCTGAATGACCGGGCCATTTTTTGCGGTTCGGCACTACGTCGATTTAACTGACAATTGCGCGGTCGTGCGGCGCTGCACCCAAACAAAATTTAATTCCCACAAATAGAGCTTTCTTTTGGTGGTATTTGATCACCTCTGTGATTTTTTTTTTTTTGCCCTATAAAGAAAAAAAGAACGACAACTTTGAAAAAAACACAATATTTTGTACTTTTGCTATAATAAATATTCCCCTCTTTTCTTTTTTTTTTTTTTTTTTTAAAAGCAAATTTTTTTCTGTTTAGGCCAATATGTATTCTTCTACATATTTCTGGTAAAAAAAATCGCAGTGTATTGGTTTGCGCAAAAGTTATATCGTCTACAAAATGGGGGATTTATAGCATTTCGTTTTTATTATTTTTACTAGTAGTAGCGGCGATCTGCGATTTTTGTATTTTAATTTTTTTTGTATTTTTATTTTTTTAATACTGTTTTTATTATTCTTTATCACACAGGATACATTATAAACATATTACATAAAGGATTCATTGTACAATTATCGATTGGTCAGCAACTTGTGTTTTTTACACTTATAAGATATCTTTTCTACTCCCATCCTCCATCTGCATGTCCAAGTCTGGGCGTGCTATTAATCATTTTCCTGACGAACAAAGGTATTATATATTCTTGTACTTAACCTTAACTAGTTACACATTTTCACATTTAATAATGAATATTAGGAGCTTAAGCCACCATAGTTCACATTCCACAGGTATCGTGATCAGGTAAAGACCTTTTACCACATATCAGCACCAAGAGACTCCTCTCTTTAATCCCCGGAGGGGTTCAGCCCATCTTCGGGATGTTCACATGTATCTGTAAGTTCAATCCATTCTCCCCATGTTTTCGTGAATTTACTAGCACACCCTCTGGCCTCATTTGTGAGTTAAGCAGTACCTGATTAATTAGTTTTCCATTGGTTATGGGGAATTGGCGTGGAATATATTCATTGCAAAACCACTGTTTTCCTGGCATAATATAATAGATGTAAGAAATGTTTTTGATAGGCGCCCATGTCCACATCCTCAAAGATTGCCAATATACACCACTTCGGGCTGCAAATATTAGGTAGATCAAAGTTCGTTGCAATAAAGTGAGTTACTTGTGACCAAAATGACCGTATCTTTTCTCAGGTCCAGAGCATGTGAAGCAAATCACCCGTATGCTTATGGCATTTATGACAGATAGGGCTGCTTATTTTTCACATACAGAAAAGCCGCAGAGGAGTGTAGTAAATTCTATGAGATAGGCAACTGTATCATTCTGTCTCTAGCGAAGATTGTGATGACAAAATACATATTAAGAAGTTCCTCCCAGTTGTCATCTGCGAAGTCCGATATATCTGCAAGCCAATGATTTTTTTCAATTCTGTAGCTGACTCTCGCTGCCCTAACAATTTATAATATGTGGAGATCAGGCCTGTGTGCTTGGGTTGTATTAAAGCTCCCTCTAGAGGAGAGTTTTGAAAAAAAAATATTTCTAAGACCTTGTTGAGCCATGGCTGCATATTTTAGTTGAAGATACTTAAAACTGTGTCGGGTATCCCAAACTCCTTTTGCAGTATTGGGAAAGACTTGCCCTTGGTCATGTAGCTGGTGTATATATTTTAATGCTTTTGTAGCCCATATACAAGCGTCAGGTAGATCTTGAAAGTGAGGCAGTGTAGGGTTACACCATATAGGATGATTAGGAGATACAGATGGTGGGCCCCCCGAAACCAGGTGGATGCACCGTCTATATATTTCAAGGGAGACCTTTATTATATTTGTGCCCTCAACCTCTCTAGTTCTCCGAAATATTACATTATTGAGAGCCTCATAGGAGGAAAGCAGGGCCGCCTCTGCCGCCGTAGCAGTGTTTTCTTTCTGTCGAAAGAGCCACCAATGTATCCCGGTAGAGGGTACTCCTGCCTTTAAGGACCCCATGGACAGGAAGGCTGAGGCAGTGGCTCGTTCCTTGTTTACGGATGTGGGGTCATCCATGCAACCAGTACTGGCATCCGCACTTTTGTCTCAGACACTAACCGAGTGGGCAAAACTTTTGCACCGCAAATTGGGAGAGCAACAGCCTTCTCCTGTCTGTGTGGAACTAGCAGACTATCTAGTGCAAGGCCTGAAGTACATTTGTGATGTGGCCCTGGATACTCTCCCTCTGTTATCCAGGGCTTCAGTGTCCGCAGTGGTGCTGAGGCGCCTGATTTGGCTAAAATGCTGGTCTGCTGACCAGGCATCCAAAAAAGCCCTGACGGATGTTCCCTTCCTTGGCGACCAGCTCTTTGGAGCCTCATTGGATGACATTATTAAAAATGCCACAGGTGGTAAGAGTACACTACTCCCACAGGCCAGGAAGGCTAAGGAGTCACTCCGTAGGCAAGGGCCCTCATTCTTCGCTCACAAGCGGCTTTTTCGTCCACCCGGGGCTTCGACCAAGTGCCCCCAGCCCGACAGGACGACCTCTGAAGGACCAAAGCATCCCTGGAACCTCAAGCCTAACAATTAAGGTTTGCCCCCACCTGCAACACGGGTGGGGGGTCACCTATGGGAGTTTGCACCCCGTTGGGCCTCTCGGCTGTCTGACCAGTGGGTCTGCTATCTGATTTCCTCTGGCTACAAGATAGAGTTCCTCTCTTGGCCGCAAAACAGATTCTTCCCCTCCAGCATACCTGTTCTCCCGGCTCGCTGGGAGGCCCTATTGGGGGCAGTAAGGGACCTGCTGAGTCGTGGGGTGATACCTGTTTTGGAATCGGTACGTTTCCAGGGGTTCTACTCAAACCTGTTTGTAGTCCCCAAAAAGGAAGGGGTACGTCCAATCTTGGACCTGAAAGCCCTCAATTACTTTGTGAAAGTACAGAGGCTCAGAATGTAATCAGTTCGCTCAGTAGTCGCTGCAATCCATCAATGGGACTCCCTGGCATCCTTAGACATCCAGGATGCATACCTGCACATACCCATATGCCTTTGGCATCAGAGGTTTCTGCGATTTGCAGTCTGGGAAGCCCACTACCAGTTTGTGGCTCTCCCTTTTGATTTGGCATCAGCCTGCCTAGTCTTTACCAAGGTATTGGCTCCTGTTTTGGCATTGCTGCGGCAACGTGGGATCGCGATCGTGGGATACCTAGACGATCTCCTCCTGAGAGCATCTCCGCCTCAGAGTTAGAGGAGGATGTGGCGATCACCATGCAGATCCTGCAGAAATTTGGGTGGCTGAACCTAAAAAAGTCGGTGATCGTACCGACTCAGCGTTTGGAGTACCTAGGCTTACTGCTGGACTCCATGAAAGCTAGAGTGTTTGTTTTTCTCCCTTCAGACAAACTGCAGACTCAGAGCCGTGGTAAAACTGTTGATGGACCGCAGGTGGTCGTCGCTACGCTTCTGCATGCGAGTTCTGGGACTCATGGTGGCCTCCTTCGAGGCAGTACCGCATGCCCAGTTTCACACCAGAGTCCTGCAGAAGGAGATTTTGACAAAATGGGATCTCTGTTGTCCCTGGATTGGCAGATTCGGGGGAGCCAGTCAGTCAGGGGCTCCCTGCCCTGATGGCTGAGGTCCCTGGCACTTCGGTCCAGGAAGTTGTTCCTACCTCTGAAATGGACAGTGATCACAACGGACGCCAGCCTGACCAGCTGGGGTGGAGTAATGTGAGTTCAGTCGACCCAGGGCCTCTGGTCGGTGGAGGAATCCAAATAGCCGATCAATCTGTTCGAGCTGAGAGCGATCAAGCTATACCTCTCCACATGGTCTATAAGACTTCAAGGGCGTCCAATCAGGATCCAGTCACAGTGCCACGGGGGTGACATACATCAATCACCAGGAACAAGAAGCTCAGCCATCGCACAGGAGGTCGCTCACATCCTTCAGTGGGCAGAGCGACATGTACCGGCCCTGTCGGCCATTTACATCCCAGGAGCTGAAAACTGACAAGGGGACTATCTAAGTCGCCAGATGCTGGACCCAGGAGAATGGGCGTTGCATCCGGAGGTGTTCAGGCTACTGTGCCTGCGATGGGGCACACCAGACGTGGATGTTCTGGCCTCCCGTCTCAATCGGAAGGTGCCGAGATTCGTGTCCAGGACAAGAGATCCTTGGGCAGACGCGTCAGACGCGCTGGTGGCTCCGTGGGATCAGAACCAGCTGATCTTTGCCTTTCCTCCACTGAAACTGTTGCCACGTCTGCTCCGCCAAGGGGATCCCAGTAATACTAATTGCCCCAGATTGGCCTCAGCGTCCTTGGTACGCAGACCTAGTGCGCCTGGTGGTGGACGCCCCTTGGCAACTGCCGTTACAAGAGGACCTTCTGTCTCAAGGTCCAATTGTCCATCCTGCTTTACCATCGCTGGTTTTAACGACATGGCTATTGAGAGCCAGGTGTTGAGGAACCGGGGTCTTTCGGACTCGTTGATTCCAACTATGTTGAGAGCAGGGAAATCTTCTTCTTGGAAGATAAATCATCGTACCTGGAAAGCCTACATGTCAATGTGTGAGGAGGAAGTATGGCGTCCACGCTCCTTTTCTATATCCAGGATCCTGCTGTTTCTACAGCAAGGAGTAAACTAGAAATTGGCTTTAAGCCCCATCAAAGGACAAATATCAGCTTTGGCTGTCTTTTTTTCAGAGTCCCCTGGCATCTCACTCTCTAGTGAGCACTTTTGTTCAAGGGGTCTGACGTAGTTCCTCCGGTGCGTCCACCGTTACCCCCGTGGGATCTGAACCTGGTGTTATCGTCGCTTCAAAAACCGCCATTTGAAAATATCAGCGAGATCCCTCTGTTGACTCTTTCCCAGAAAGTGTTCTTTCTAGTGGCCATTACTTCGGCCAGGAGGGTTTCGGAACTGGCGGCCTTGTCTTGCAAGTTGCCCTCTCTGGTTATCCACAAGGATAAGGCGATGTTGTGTCCGCAACCACCTTTTCTGCCGAAGGTGGTTTCGGCGTTCCACATCAATGAAGACTTTGTGTTACCATCTCTGTGTCCAAAGCCGACACATCCTAAGGAGGTGGCCCTTCACTCCCTGGACATGGTCTGGGCTCTGAGGGTGTATTTGTCTGCTACGGCTCCCTTTCAGAAGTCAGACTCCTTGTTTGTTTCGGTGGCTGGTCCGAAAAAAGGCATGACAGTCTCGTCTGCCATCATTTCCAGGTAGATCATACAGATTGTAGTACAGGCCTTGAAGGGGCAGGTGCCTTCCTTTCCGGTCACGTCCCACTCCACAAGGGCAATCGGAAAGTTTTGGGCCTTCCGACATCAATCGTCTGTCGCTCAAGTGTGTAAAGCGGCGACTTCGTCGTCTGTTCACACTTTTACAAAATTCTTCAAGGTAGATGTTAGTGCATCGGCTGATGCCTGTTTTGGCTGCAAAGTTTTGCAGGCGGCTATATAATTGCAATTGCATATACATTTTTTTCCATATTTTTTTGGTAAAAATGCAGTTTTTAAGTAAATGCACTGTTGCATTTGTTACCGCAGTTCTGGTGCGGTTTGAAGGTAGTGCTTCTCTGTTGAGGAGCACCCTGTTTTTTGTGGGTAAAAAAGTTTATTCCCACACACTGTCGTTTTTGTGGGTAAAGTTTTATACTAGTTCCCACATGCCATGGTGGGTGAAGTTTTATGCTGTTTTCCCACCCCTGGTTTGGACTGCTTGGGTGACGTCCCAATGGTCTGAGAGGAGCTGTGTCAGTCGGTGAATATAAGAGAAAATAGGATTTTTTCTACTCGCTGTAAAATCCTTTTCTCTGTAATTCACGACTGACACAGCACCCCCCCCCCCCCCCCTATTTTTCTCTACGTTATACTACTTTGGCTTTGGGGTTGTTGCCTAAGGGACCGCCCCTTGGGCAGAACTATAAACTTCTCGTTTTTATATTACATGTTAACTAGTCCTCTCCTAAAGGTGGCGTAACAACCCAATGGTCTAAGAGAGGAGCTGTCAGTCGGTGAATTACAGAGAAAAGGATTTTACGGTGAGTACAAAAAAAATCCAATTTTTAAATAGGTTTACCCTACCCATTAGTGTTAGTGACAGATTTGCCCAACTACTTTTGTTTTCAATGGAGTCTATGCACGATAAGAGATTGAGTGGAGATCAGTAATTGTACTGTAATTCCTAAATATTTATACCTAGAAGTAATCTGTAATGGGCATTCCAGTGAGAGATCAAATGGCAGAATAGGGTCTACAGGGAAGACATTGGATTTGGTCCAGTTCACTAACCGGAGCATCATAGGGATTGTATCTTGGAGGTTAGACGGATACAGCAACATATTATCCGCGTAGAGTGATATGCGTTCTTCTAATGTGCCAATCCTCATACCCTGCATATCCGATGATGACCTAAGGAGTCTGGCCAGGGGTTCTATAGCGAGCGCAAATAGTAATGGTGATAATGGGCATCCCTGCCGAGTACCTCTGTGAATCGTGAATGATTTCAAAATTATTCAGTTGATTCTAATACGGGCTATACGTTAATCATACATTATTCCAATCCAATTGAGAAAATGATTTCCAAACCCAAATTTTTCCAATATGTAGAAGAGATAAGGCCATTCAACATAATCAAATGCCTTGTGAGCATCAAGAGATAAGACTGCCCTGGGGATCCATAATGTGTTGGGAGACTGAAGGTTTGTAAAAATCTATGTATATTACTATATGTAGATCTTCCCGGAATGAAGCCGGTTTGGTCTGAACTAATTAGTGTTGTAACTACTGAGTTTATGCAGGAGGCTAAAATTTTTGTTAGAATATTTAAATCTGTGTTGATTAGAGAGATTGGCCTATAGGATTCACAGTAAAGAGGGTCCTTATTGGGCTTAGGGATTAATACGATTAGGACCTCCTCCATAGTTGGAGGAAGGCTTTTCTGTGTAAAGATAGTAGAATAAAGTTTATGTAGTCTCAGTATCATGACCTCCCTATGCCTCCCAGATACCACTCAACAGGGAGTCCATCCGGTCCCGGAGTCTTATCTTTAGCAATTTTTTTAATGGCCTGTTCAATCTCCTCTATGGGAATGGGTTCTTCTAGGGATAATTGTTGTTCCTCTGACAGGGTAGGAAAGATTATAGAATCTACATATTCATATAACTGCGGGGGTATAATGGGCTTGAGATTTTTGAAGGTCAGAGTAAAGGCTTCCATGATCCCTCCCTGGAGGCTTGGAGAGTGGCTGAGTTATAGACACAGGAAATGGTGATGGGGTCAGTTATTGGTTTGGCTAAGAAGGCGATAAGCTTCCCATTTTTGTCTCCCGTGTCAAAAATCCTTTGCCTTTGATATAGTAAGCACTTCTGAGTTTTTCATACTAATGCCAGCTCGTACGCCCTTTCGGGTATCTTGCAGCATCTGATATCGAACTGGGGAGGGGTCCCTGACGTAGTTTTCCTCTGCTTCTTTCAATTCAGAGTAATTATCTGTTCCCCATTGGCTCTTTTAAGGTTCAAAACTCCAGTCATATAAGCTCCTCTTAGTACTGCATTAACGGCATCCCATGTAATCAATTCTGGCACTTCCCAGGAATTCTCCTGCCAAAATCTATTTATAGCTTCCACACAGGAGCATAGCACCACCGGTTCCTTCAACCAATATGGCTTCATGCGCCAAACCTGGCGCATGTAGGCCCGGTTCCCACATGGTGAGCTCCAGGGGAGTATGATCGGAAATCGCTTTCGGCAGATAAGACGCATCCTCCACTTTCTGTAAAATATCATGGAGAAGTAAAAAAAAATCAAGTCTGGACAGAGATATACAAGACTCCGATGCACAGGAAAACTCTTTCCTATCTGGATGTTTCCACCGCCATATATCTATCAAACCATAGGCAGCTGCCCAGTCTCTTAATGTGTGAGACTGTGGTCTAGTACATCTGAGTCTGTCCATCTCCGCATCCATGACTCTATTGAAGTCACCCCCTATAATGAGGTGACCTTGCACCATAGGGAGTACTGCAGACATACAATTCTCTAGTTTTTGTAACTCAAAAGGTGGTGGGATATATACATTTACTATGGTATACATTGTCTCCATATATTTAAACACCAGAGCAACATAGCATCCCTGTGGGTCAGTCTTAACTTCCACTACGTGGATCGGTAGAGACTTGAGAATCAATATAGATACTCCTGTAGATTAAGAGGAGTATGTTGCATGAACTGCATGAGCAATGTGTTTTTTTTTTTTTTTTAAGGCCATAACCCTAGATCCCACCAGATGAGTCTCCTGTAGCAGCATGACATGTGGTCTTGTGCGTTTGAGATAGTCAAAGACCAAAGATCGCTTCATCTTTGCATTTAGGCCTCTCACGTACCAAGTAAGACACCTAAGACCCATTCATGGGAAAGAAGGGAATAACTCCAGAAAATATTATATTGCACTTTCTGGACAGTCTAAATGTCTCTGGTACACCTGTTTACCATGGCGTAAGCTATTCCCATAATGTGATCATATGAACAGCTGCTCATTGTTAGTACCTTTCTAAAGCATATCTGTGCAGTGTAAAAAAGAAAACTCAAAACAGAAAAAAAAACAATAACTTCAAACTCCCCCCCCCCCCCCCCGCTCATTGCTCCAAACTTCATTGAGCTTTATCCCATTAACCATAAGAGTAACCTGCGAGTTGACCAAACAGATCCCTCAGGTAAAATGGTATTAGTTCCATATAGTCTATTGGGGGGAAAAAATTTCTATTCAAAGTTCTCTGTGCCCAACTGATACCAAACCCGGGCATAATCAGGTATGGGATACATCAATGTCACTGTTAAGTTTAGTTGGTAACACACCTATTCTGACAGGGTCAACTTCCAAGGGTTAACCTTCCAATTCATTGCTTATGCAGAAGAATTAATGTCAAAATATCCCCTCCTCCGTCTACTCATGTACAGCTAGTAGCTACATTGTGTCTCGGGGAGTCTTGTAAGGAGAGGTATAAAAGGAAATCGGGAAAACAGAGAAAACCTGAAAAAAACGAACGGTTCCATCTCAGTTGTCTGTAAAATTCAAACCAGATCAGGTCAAAGCCCCATAATGGAATATAAAGACTTATCCTAGTCCATCGAGCCAGTCTGAGGCTTCTGAGTGGGATAGAAAAAATTGGCATTTGCCATCATCGATGACCCTCAATTTAGCAGGGTATAGCATGCTGTAGCTGAGTTGTTTATCTCAAAGACGTCTCTTTACCACCGTAAAAGCCGATCTTTGTTTTTGTGTAGCAGCAGAAAAGGCTGGAAAGATCGATATTTTATTTTCATTGAACTTAATATCAGAGAGATTTCTTGCTGTACGCTTGATGATCTTTGTCCCTGAAATGCAATATCTTCGACCGACGGGGACACGGAGGAGCTCCTGGTGGGAGAGGACGCATAGGAACTCTGTGCGCCCTTTCAATTTCGAACAAGGAGGGTAAGTTCTCTGGCCCTACTATTGATTCAAGCCATTTTTATAGAAATAATTCCGGTTCCTTGCTTTCAGATCTTTCCGGAAAGCCAACAAAACGCAGGTTGTTTCTGCGCAAACGGTCCTCCAAATTTCCCAACTTCATGGCTTGTTCCTTTAAATCTTGTTGCTGCATCTGTAAACTAGCAGACATGTGTTGCAATAGTATCTTCCATGTCGCTAATACTTTGCTCCACTCTAGTGATTCTGGAGCAAATTTTTTGCATATCACGTTTTACAATTGAAAGGTCTAGTCTGACCGATTCAGTCTGCGTTGTCAGTGAGGACTGGCACTGCTGTATCGCCTCCATAACATGTTTAAGAGTAAGCTCCTCTTCCCCTTCATTGTCCTCCCCAGTTCCCTCTGCCGCCATAATTGGTTGTGAAGGACCCCCTAACTCACTATCTTCCTCCCATCTGCCTCTGTTTTCCCAGGGGTCTGACTCCACTTCTGGGATTGCCAGCGAGGATGACAGGCGTGGGCTCTGCGGGGAATCAGTGAAATGCTCCTTTATTGTAGTTGACAGTTTCCCTTTCTTGGTGGAGACTGTAGAGTTTTGTGTGTGAGCTGGAGAGCGAGACTCACCGATCTGTAGTCGTTTTTCCTTTGGCGGCTTCTTACAGGAGAAAGAGAGACCGTCGCCATCTTTGGTCCCCCCCGCAGCCTGTGTTAGCCGGCGTTCCGCGTCTGTTTTATGTCCCGCTGGTCAATCCTACTGGGTGTCAGGTAGTCTTGGGTGTATACCCGATCTCTTGGTGCACTCAGAAGGGCTGATCAATGCCTGGATGCTGTGCAGGATCTATAGGTGTCGGAGGAGCTCGTCTTAGCTGCTTACATGTCCGCTGTTGGCCACGCCCCTCGCGATCTGCGATTTTTATCGGGACTGGGACATTATGGTGGATACATCGGACACTTTTGACACAGTTTTTTGGACCAATGGCATTTATACAGTGATCAGTGCTATAAAAATGCACTAATTACTGTAAAAATGTCACTGACAGGGAAGGGGTTAACGGGGCCATCAAGGGGTTAACTGTGTTTCCTATGTGCATTTCTAACTGTAGGGGGAGGGGACTGACCTAGAGAAAATTACAGATCGTGGTTCCTAGCTATTATCACTCCTCACGGAACAGGGATTTGTGTGTTTAGTGTTGAAAATATTTTTATTGGTGCTTTTTCAAGAAAGACAGTAAAACAGTAAACATCATGAGATAAATGTATGCAAAGAACAGTAACAGAAATACACTTACGGGAGGCCAGCCAAAGACCATCGTCCACAGCTGGTCCCTGCCAGTGAGCATGGAGAATCGGGAAGAGAACCTGTTCTCTGCTCCACGAGGTCATATCAATGAGAAATGCTCATGGGTTACTACATTAGGTCATTTGTAATAAATAACTTAAAGGAGACAGAAAAAGAGAGAAGAGAGGAAAGAGAAGAACAAAACAAAGAAGGAACAAGGTGGAAGGGAGGGAGGGGGAGAGGGGGGTGAGGGTTATGCACAGGGGGGTAGGGTAAAAGGGAGCCCAGAGTGTTCCTATGTGTCCGAGATTTTGTTCAACAACGTGTCGGAGGAGGAGAAGCGGAGCCATATCGACCATTGGGTTATAAATTTGGTGTATGTGTCATTGTCCAATGCCAGCATCTCCTCCATTGGGATTTGTGTGTTTAAACACACACACACGTTCCTGTTCTGCCTCTCGTGTCCGTGATCACTCATGGCCGGAGGTCATTGCGACCGTCGGCCAAGAGCATTGGCATCCCACAGTGCAGCAGGCACGTGCCCATGCCTCTGGCAGCGCGGACCTACTATTCTGATCCTGCGAGCCAACGTATAGCTACAATGGCTCAGGGGATCGTGCCGACCTGCCGCAGTATAATGATGGTGGCTGTTTGGCAAGCGGTTAAAGATTCAATCCTCCACAGGCTGGTTTCTAAAAAGGATACCGCCATAGTGTAATATATTAAAATACACTTACAAAATATTCACCCCCTTTGCATTTTTCGTGTTTTGTTGCCTCACAACCTGGAATTAACATGAATTGTTTGAGGATTTGCATCATTTAATTTACAGAGCATGTCCACAACTTAGAAGATGTGTTTTCTCATTCGTTCATTGATAGACACAGCTTTCTTTATTCATAATGATAAGGTTATATCACCTCCGCAGGAGTAGGACTAGGCAGAACAAAAAAAAAAAAAACACTTGGCCACTCCCATGGGCCATCCTCAGTCAGTATATAACCCCCTCCCTGCTCTAGGTATTCAGTTTTTTTTTTAGTTTTTTTTCTGCCTAGTCAGCAGTAAGGTTCCCTTAGTTCCCTGCTGGGATCACTAGTCTTGGGAATTTTAGTTTTTTTTGTTTTTGCTTTTCCTGTATTATTTCAGGCGAGATCTCCAATTAACTGCCGTTCTGGGCAACGGACTGGACACTTGGTCCAGGGGTCAACCCAGTCTGGTCAGCAAGTGCGTGCAGACCGCAGCTACGTGCTAGGTCGGCCACGATATAGCCCCACTGGACAGGGGCTGGCCCTGCGAGTTAAACGTCTCAGGAGGTCGCATATGACCGAGTCTTCCACGCAATTCGCTGGAGAGATAAGTAGTCCCCTCCTCTCCTTCCCTTGAGTGGTGTGGGACGCGGGTACTCCCTGGGGTGGTCGGTCCCTCGGGGGTGTGGCTAATGGCGTCAAACGTCGGCCACACGTGGAGGAAGTGTTAAAACGCTGTGTATGTGTAGCTGCTGCTGGCTGTGAAGGGACAAATGAGCAGGAGGATGGCTTGTTTAGGTTAGTGACACAGGCATTTCCCTTTGACACGATACCAGGCTAGGAATAATAGCAGCTATTGACACTGGACTATAGCCTAGAAGTATACATTATTTTGCTGGTAGTGCCTCCTCTTTATGTTTCAGGCTATGAGTGGTAATGGGACCAGGAACTCCTCTAAGGGTTCTAAAGGGGTCAATGGTTTTTACTATAAATTAAACCCATTTCCAAAAGAATATTATCCTCCTCTGAGAGGGATGCGGCTGGTCAGATTGCGCTGTCAGGGGAAATTGTTGTTGCATAAACACTTCAGTCCCTGTATATATCATCATACAAAAGGTTTTTTCTTCTGCCATTTGTAATTTGGAAAGAAGATTGAAACTGTTGTTGCATAAACACTTCAGACCCTGTATATATATATATATATATCATACAAGAGTTTTTTTTCTTCTACCATTTATAATTTTTAAAGAAGATTGATGCTATGATGTCTCTCCATAGTGGGGCTAAACATGGCAGATTCCCATCTAGTGCTCAGGACCCTCGTATTGAGGTGCAGATGGCTGGGGATCAGGTAGATCTTCCCAAATATTTGGAAGATACTTATTTATCCTCTTCTGAGGATCCTAATATGGAAGGAGTAGCATCACAAGACAGGTTGCTTGTGTACTCCCTTACTCAACCTTTTTGCTGCCTGCAGCACAGGCTCTTGAGGAACCCACCTCTAATTGGGTTCATGCATGTATGGGTAGAAAAGCTTATGTATTTTGAATGGGAACATCCGGATTAACAATATTATCCTCCCAATAAATTCTCCACACTTTATCCTATGGAAGAGGATTTCTATGAAAGAAAATGGGGGGGGGGGGGGGTTCCAGCAATTGATGCTGCAATCGCCTCAGTGAGCAAGAATCTCACATGTCCGGTGGATAATGCACTGATGTTAAAGGATCCAACAGATAAAAAGTTAGAACTTCTTTCTAAAAACAATATGTATTTAGCAAGTTCAGTAGCGCAGCCGGTTCTTGCTGCAATTGGTGTATCTCAGTTAATTAAGGAACAGTTTGTGGAGATACTTAAAATTCTGCCTGTTCAGCAGGCCCAACAATGGGCTGGTGTATCAGACGCACTATGGTTCACAGTAGATGCTATGAAAGACTATCATTTAAGCCTCATGGCTTATGCTTGGACTGGTGCATTCTCACAGAGTTCTGTGGCTGAAAAATTGGTCAGCCGAAGCACCATGTAATAAGCTCTTAGCCAGGTTTCCCTTTCATGGTGAACGGCTATTTAGAGACGATCTGGATAAGTACATCAAAAGGATCTCTAATGAGAAAAGCTCTTTTTTACCAGTAAAGAAGTTGTTCAAATATTTCTCCTTTAATCGTGCTGCCTGTCCTGTGCCAGGGACATCAGCCTTTAGGCAGTCTCGATGGCCTCAACCGTCAAGTTCAAGGGGAAGGCCCCAAGGGCAGCACCAGGGTCAGAAGAGATCTTGGGGCAGAAAGCCCACAAAGCAGAATGCTAAAGCCGCCTCATGAAGGAGAGCCCCCGCTCGCTCGGATGGGGGCAATTCTCAAGATCTGGCAGGAACAATGTCAAGACAGATGGGTGGCTTCTGTAGTTTTTCTCTAGGTTACAACTAGAGTTCAGAGAGTTTCCGTCTCCTAGTTTTTTCTAAGGGAAAATGTTCCCAAGGATCTAGAGAAAAGGAAGTCTCTCTTTCTGGCTCTGGATCATCTGTTATCCCAGTCTGTGATATCAGAGCTTCCCTTAGTGGAACAGGGCAAAGGTTTGATTCAAACCTTTCACTGTTCCAGAACGGAGAGGTAAGACCCATTCTAGATCTCAAGGATCTGAATCGGCACTTAAACATCCAATTCAGATTATATGTACATATCCATAGAGCATGCAGGGATAAACATAGTAGCCTGGTGTTGTCCTTAGACGTGTTAAAGGTTTTTGATACGGTGCGTTGGTCATTCCTGTGGGAGACAATGGCTAACATGGGCTTTGGCCCACAATTTAAAAAATGGGTCCGCCCTCTGTATGCTAAACCGAGTGCGAGGGTGCGAACCAATAGGGATGTCTCTTCACCATTTTGGTTACTTAGGGGGACTAGTCAAGGGTGTCCTCTGTCCCCGCTCCTGTTCGCCATCGCCATAGAGCCCTTGGCTCTGGCAGTGCGGCAGGCTTCGGGGATAGGGGGGCATCCGACTCGGGATGCTGGAGGAGAAGATATCTTTGTATGCAGATGTTGCCTTGATTTATTTAGATGGTAAGGAAATTTCCTTCAGTGGCCTCATGCAGGTGGTAGAAGAGTTTGGGGATGTGTCTGGTCTGAGGGTTGGTTGGGATAGCTTTTCCCATTGGCCCTCACTGCTCCTATGATTACTTGAACACTTCTAAACTTCAGACATCCCAGACATTCAAGTATCTGGGCATTCAGATTCATAACAAGCTCCCCAAATACAAAGACTTGAATATTGCCCCTATTACGAAACAGATGGTTGACAAACTCCAAACATGGGCCACTCTCCCTCTAAACTTAATAGGACGTATCAACGTCTTTAAAATGATATTCCTCCCTAAATTTTTATATTGTTTTCGAGCTGCTCCGGTTTATCTCCCCAAAAAGTTATTTCTGAAAATAGTCTATTGTGTCCTCCTTTATCTGGCAAAATTCCCATCCGCGGATTGCCAAGGCATCTTTGCAATCCTCCAAATCGAAAGGAGGCCTGGCCCACCCAAATGTATACAATTACTTCCTTGCCTCCCAACTTACCTATGTATATGATTGGCTGCATTCCAGTCCTCAGACCCCCTCCGCCACTCTCATGTCAATCCTGCATGCACCGTTTTACACAGTCAATGATGTACTGCATAGGGCACTATATTCTAAGTGCTCTAGGTTTTCTCCTATGGAGGTGGGTTTACTGGCCTGGAGAGAGGGAGAGAAGCTGCTTTCAACTACCACTCCTGGCAGGTCACCGCAAACCCCACTATGGGACAATCCCAATCTGCCTGAACTGTGCGGGCATCCAGACTCCCAATGGTGGACCAGGCTGCATATTCTGCGCTTGTCTCATATAATTAAGCGAAATGTATTTGAATCCTTTGAAAATTTATGGGGCACTTTTATTATAGATCATACATTTTTCTTTAAGTACCTACTTCTTAGACATGCCATCCGGGGCGCAGTTTGGCTCCCTCACCATAGAGCTTCAAGAGTCTCCTATAGAGGACCTGATGTCCTACCCGGATCTTACTAAACAGGTTACAACTTTTTATGGTCACCTTTCCAGGGTAGGGGCAGACCCATTTCACAATTCTTTTGTGAAATGGAAGAGATTGATACCTGACCTGTCGGAAGAGGGGTGGGAGGAAACTACTGAAACTTGTTTTCAGGATATTATCAGCACTTCCGATCAATATGTACAATTTAAGTTTATTCATCAGTTGCATTATACTCCAGCTAGACTGGCTAGAATGGGTCTGAGAAATTAGTCCTTGTGCCCTAGATGTACATTCGATAAGGCTGATTTATATCATATGTTTTGGAGTTGTCCTAGACTGGATTCGTACTGGAAGGACCTGTTTAATTTTTTTGATGATCATCTTGCTTTCCCGGTGCCCCAAACCTCTGAGGTGGGGCTGCTGGGTATACTGAATGACTTCATCCACAGGACATCAGCTCAGACTTTACTACGTATCATTTTATTTAATGCACGTAAAGTGATCTTATTGCACTGGAAAGACAGTGCCCCTCCAAGGATTCAATCCCTATATGGTATTATTAATGGTGAACTCCCCAAATTTAAAATTGTGTATAAAAATAGAGCCTGCTTGAAAAAGTTCCATAAGGTGTGGCAGCCGTGGATGGATGTCTCTGGTTCTTTCTGGGGGACGGTACTATCCTCGTAGGGCCCCTAGGCGGGGTTGGGCCGGGGTTTTGGGTAATGTAGAATGTGATGCTGGGTATAGGGGGGAGGGGGGGGAATCATGGTAGAAGTCAGCAATTGTATGACCTTACGAAGCTGCTATCTACGTTGAAAATGATACTGTGCAGTGGGACGGTGACTTGTGTGGATGGGTTGTGTGTGTGTGTTGGGATGCCTGCTTGTCTTGTGTCTGTTTTGTTGGGGTTTTCTGTGTTTTTGTGTTTAACTGTTTTGCTTACGCCAGTGGTGCATCTCCACCGTATATTTTGTTTTTTTAGGGTGTTCCGAGTACCGCCATAATTTCTGCACTAATAACGGTGTAGGCAGCGGACTGTGTGTCAGCTCGCTGCATGGAGGGTTACCAACATGGGGTGGTGCTCGGGCCACTACACACATTACTTTACGCTGTATCCTGTGGGTTTATACCTCTGTCTGCCCTCTGGAGTGATGCTATTCGATATGTATCCTGATTGTGGTATAAGCTGTATGTTGAAAATTTAAATAAACACCTTTAAAAAAAAAAAAACATCCAATTCTTTCGCACAATCCGACCGGTTGTGTCCATCCTGCAAGGAGGGGAGTTTTTAGCTTTAATCGATATCATATCTCCATGTGCCAAATTTCCCCGCACACAAGAGATTTCTGCGCTTTGAAATATAAAATCGTCATTTCAGTTGTGGCCCTGCCATTCGGTTTAGCCACAGCATCATGGGTGTTCTGAAAGATTCTGGCACCTCTTTTAGCCAGATTAAGGGCTCAAGGCATAACGGTCCTAGCCTATTTAGACGATCTACCTTTTACTAGATCATTCAGTCTCAGGTTTAAACCAGAGTCTGGTCGCAGAATCTCTGGGCTGGATAATCAACTGAGAAAAATCCTCCTTTAAACCATCAAGGAGATTACAGTACTTGGGGCTGGTTATGAAGGGGCCATATAGAAGAAGGTATTTTTACCCCAAACGAGAATTAGTTCCATTGGAGAACTAATTCAACTTATCAAAACAAAGAAAAATCCTTCCATTCGGCTGAGCAGGAGATTGTTGGAGGAAATGGTGGCCTCCTTCAAGGCCGTCCCTTACGTGCAGTTTTTCACTCAGGACTGCTTCAAAACACCATCCTGTCGGTCTGGAATAAAAGGATGCAGGCCTTCTTTTTTTTTTTTTTTTTTTTTTCCCAAATACGCTTGGTTTCCAATGTAAGTCAGAGCCTAAAGTGGTGGTTATCTAGCAAAAGGGAAAATCTTTTCTACCTGTATCCTGGAAAGTGTTAACAACAGATGCCAGCCTTCTAGGCTGGTGAGCAGCCCGGGAAGAAGATTCTGTCCAGGGGAGATGGTCCAGGTTAGAGGACCTTGCCTATCAACATTTTGGAAAATTCGGGAAGTAGGTCAGACTATAGGACTGTCCTGTTAGGACTCAGTCCGACAAGGCCACGGCTGTGGCTTACGTCAGTCACCAGGGGGGCACGAGAAGTCGCACAGCCCAAAAAGAGGTGAATAATGTTCTAGCTTGGACAGAACACAACATTTTTTGCCTATCGGCAACTTTAATTCCAGTAAGAGAGTTGGCAGATGGACTACTTGAGTTGCCAACAATTATTTCCTGTAGAATGGTCTCTTCGCCTCATCTTCCTAGCGATATGTCAGAGATGGGGTGTTCCGGACATGGACCTATTCATGTTCAGATTCAACAACAAAGTCGACAACTTTGTGTCGAGAACGAGGGATCCGCTAGCAGGCAGAACAGACGCATTAGTCTTCCAATGGGATCAGTTTTCACTGATCTATGCGTTTCCTCCAGTTCTGCTACTTCCGCGCCTTCTCTGCAGGATCAAGCAGGAACGAAAGGAGGTGATTCTGGTGGCCCCAGCGGGCCCCAGAAGATCTTGATTTACCGAGTTCATAAGATGGCAATAGGAGTCATTTGGACTCTGCCATTATAGCCAGACCTTCTCGCACAAGGTCCGTTATTCCATTCTACCTTGTGGACAAAAAATTTAACAGGTTTGATTGTTGAATCCCACTTTATAAAGGATCGTGGGTGATCTTTTCAGGTAGTGTCTACTTTGATTAATGCCAGGAGGCCGGATTCCGGAATCATTTGCTATAGAGTCTGGAAGGCATATGTTTCTTGGTGTGGATCCAGGGGTTGGCACCCCAGGAAGTATGTCATATCCTTGATTTCCTGCAAATGGGATCTGATCTGAAGTTTGCCTTGACTTCCATCAAGGGCCAGATCCAGGCCTTGTCAGTGTTTCCTTTTAATTGCCTCTTGGTGCGTAGCTTTTTCAGGGGGTAACACGGATTAATCCCCCTATCAAGGCACCTCTAATCCTTGGGATTTGAATTTGGTCTTATCGGCTTTGCTGAATCAGCTGTTTGAGCCTTTACGAGAAATTCCCTTGGTCCTTTTTTGACAAGAAAGATAATCTTTCTGATTGCCATTTCTTCTGCTAGAAGAGTATCTACTAGCAGTTCTGTCTTGTAAAGAGACATATTTGATCATGCATAAGGATGAGGTGGTTTGATGTCCTCATCCTGAATTCCAACCAAAAGTGCTAACAGGTTTTTATTTAAACCAAGATATTATTCTTCCTTTTTTCCCCCCCCCCCCCCCCCAGAGCCTCAGTTTAGGGAAGAGAAGGCACTACATTTTGTTTTGTTTGTACTGCCAGAATGTCCAAAATCTGGGCAGGCAGCGTCAAAAGCCACTATTTTCCAAATGGATTCTTCTTTCTCATGTTAGAGCACACTTATCCAGGGTGATTAGTGCCCCTTCCCTGCCAGTTTATACAGTTAGTCAGCGCATTTTTATACTGCATTTACTGTATTGGTGTCACTGGTCACCAAAAAGTGTCACTTAGGGTCAGATTTGTCCATGGCATTGTCACAATTACTAGAGAGAAAAAAATAAGTCCCTAAATCTATCCAGTAGTTTGTAGACTCTGTAACTTTTGCACAAACCAATTAATATACATTCATTGGGTTTCACTTTTTTTGGGATATGTATTATAACAGAGTAAAAAATTAATCAATTCAAAATTGTCGGTCTTTTTTGTTTATAGTGCAAAAAATAAAAACTGTGATGGGGCTGAAGTGGTTAAGTTAATAAACAGTAAAATAAAATAAAAAACAGGTGTAAACAAAGATACCAGGGAAGTCTTTCTGGAAGAATAATGATCACCAAATTGAGGCCACAGCTCCCAAGCTCAAAAGACTAGATGAGAAAAAATATATAAAGAGAAATGGGGAAGCGCTGATCCAAAGGATGATGAATAGTAAACCATGATGGAAATCCCATATCCCATATATGATGAAGCTTCTTTATTGGCAAGAAAAAAAAATATTGTAGCTGCCAGGATTTGCATATAGAACCAGAACACTAATCGTTAAAAAAAATAAAAATACAAGTAACTGAATTGACATTCACAAGAACTTACAAGGACTGCAGGAATACTAGGAGAGGTGGAAAGGAGACTTTCCCACCTCCAAAGGTAGAATAAACTTCCAGTGGTGGAGCAGATCCTGTGGGGTGCTCAGGGATGTAACATTAGACAAGAGTGCCAGAGACGAGGGACTGTTTACCAGCCCCAAGCCTCACTGCACAGACCACCTGAAGAGGAACAATGAGGACCAGCTGTGTAATCCAGTAGAGGAGAGCCACATCAGGGGCACTGTTAGCATGAACCAGGGAGAGCAGTGATAAACTCCTGAAGCCTGACTTCTGGGTTGTGATCAGCTGACTATGCAATAGCGGGCTCCAAAACATCCCACAGTCAAAAGCCAAAAGGGAGAAATTGTCTAGGAGATTAACCAGGAAAAGTTGCAGAGATCTTGAACAGTGCAGAGACTACGTTTTGGGGATTAAACCTTTCCTCAGGTCACATGTCCAAGAGCTGTCGAGAAGCAAACTTTTAAAGCATGGGGCAGGGGCTTCAGGGGAGGGCCGGCAGCCATCCTATCCATCTCCCCAGGGATAAAATTACAACATGAAACAGCACCAATAAATATCTTAATAAGAAATTCATTTAAAAATCAGTGCGTCAAATGAATATGAAGGAGATATACAACCAATGTATATACCTATATAAATAAGAAATAGTATGTACATTTTTTATATATAATAATAAATGCATATGTATTTCACACTAATAATGAAGATACTAAATACCAGTAAGCGTACATTCAAAAATGATAACAAAAACATTAACAACAAGCAGCCAACACACTTTGACAACAAGAGCGAGTCCTAGATTTTTTTTCTAAACAAAAAGGCCAAACAAAATGTACACATTCATGAATCGAGGATGGTATGGTATCCAACTCCTCATTAAACCCATGAGGAGACAAGGAGTTAAATTTGCATATCCACATAGTCTCTCTTTTGCATAACAACAAGGACCCCCATTGTCTGTTAGAGACCCCTTGGAGATATGTTCAGTAGCTAGTACGTCGGCAGAAGAGCTCGTATAGGCAAACTAAAGTACCTGTACATGGCCCTTTAAGAGACGGGGATACCTGCGATCGCCTCACGGGGAGGAAGAACGGGGGAGGTGCTAATGTAAACAAGCATCTCCTCGTTCTGCCTAGTGACAGTGTCACTAATCTCTGCTCCCTGTGATCAGGAGCAGAGATCAGTGACTTGTCACATGTAGCCACGCCCCACCACAGTAAGAAACGCTCCCCAGGGCACACTTAACTTATACACTGCCCCCTAGTGGTTAACTCCTTCACTGCCAGTGTCATTTACACAGAAATCGTGCATTTGTATAGCACTGATTGCTGTATAAATGACAATTATCTTTTTTTTTTAATTCTTTATTTCTTTGCAGGAATACAAAACAAAAGTTATTAGTAATAATTTCCTATAAAAAATACTTTCTAATAACCAAATATTCCATTAAACAGCATCAATAAAGTACAACATAATATATTCCTGGCATTTTTATAAACAAAACAAAACAGTATCAGTACGATATCAATACAATATACAATATCTATTCCCCATAGTGGGCCTCAAAAATAAAAAAATAAAGGGGGGGGGGGGGGGGAAGGAAGGTCGGTCCCACCCAACAGTGGGTTTAGTTTACATTACTCAACCAGCTCATCTAATCCTCCGTTTCTTCTCCAATCAACCTCTTCCCCTCCTCTGACTGTAAGAAAATTTCCCATGGGGCCCAAATTTGCGCTGTGGCTTCCCTTTCCTCAGGAGGCATAGGGATCAGATTCTCCATGATCCCAATTTTCCTTACTTTGTTTAACCATTGCGAGACTCGCGGTGCCCCCTTTTCCTTCCAACAAATGGTTATGCAGCTTTTAGCTGCATTCACCAGATGGCATAACATTGAGTTCTTATATCTCTCTAATGGGATATGTGTACATTGTAATAGGAAAAAAGCCGGATCTTCCGTGAGATGATATTCAGTAAACAATTGAGAGATTTTCCGAACCTCTTCCCAAAACTGTCTAATCACTGTACAGTGCCAAAAAATATGGGCAATAGTGCCTCTCTCCTTACCACATCTCCAACATTTATCTGATGTCTCTGGAAAAAAAGTATGCATTCGTGATGGGGTATAGTACCAACGCATTAATACTTTATAATTTAGTTCCTGTATCTTAACACATCTAGATGATTTAAAAGTCAAGTGTATTATTTTCTGACGTTGAGTCGGGGTGAAGGTTTGTCCGAGATCTCTTTCCCATTTATCCAAACTCACTATATCATTATCCTCCAAAGGAGAAATTAACAATGCATATATTTTGGAGATGATATGGGAGAGGGACTCCTTCTTCTCGCAGTACTTTTCAAACTTAGTAAGTGGCCGGTCAAAATCCTTAGTCGGTCCTAAAGTGTCCAAGAAATGTTTAACCTGTAACGCCTGCCAAAGGGGTAGTTCATATTGTCCTCCTGATTGCATTAACATTTCTATTGATGGCCATTTTTTAGATCTCAAGGAATGTAATGCCTGGAAACATCCCTTCTCTCTTAAATTTCTAAATATACCTGGTTCCATGCCAGGCAGGAATTGTGGGTTCCCTAGAATGGGAAATAGAGGAGATTTTACTGTTGAGATTCTGGGAATCCGCATCGCTCTAGATCCCATCTGGAGCGTAAGTCCTATTAAGGGATAAGCTCTTAATATGGGAGGTATAGCCGTGCCGCACCACATGGCTCTGTCTAAAGGAATGGGGCTTACTTGTTGTTCCATAGCAACCCATCTTTTACTGTCTCTATGATGGCACCAATCCACAATTCTACCCAACTGGGTAGCCTGATAGTATTTGTATAAGTCCGGTGCTGCGATTCCTCCCGCCTCTTTTATCCCACACATTATCCCAAAAATGTCAGATGTGTCCACCATAATGTCGCAGTCACGGTAAAAATGGCTGATCGCCGGAGATGAAAAAACAGGAAGAGGAATCTACCAAGGCGGTATTAGAGACAGAAAGACAGTACATTATGAATCCGAATCCTACTACACAGAAGGCTTGGCTGGATAAACAGCAAGAATTTAAGATAACTATTAGGCATAAGATGGACAACAGACGTATACTGCAGAAGCAAGCAAATTTTGGGGAGGGAGAAAGAGTGGGGCGAATGCTGTCATTTTTGGTTAAAGTAAATACGTCACCGTCAGCGATAATATCAATTAGAACTCTAGAGGGAGGGATTACTTCTGAACCATCCATTATTAATAAGATATTCTATCATTACTATAGTTCACTATATAAGTCCCAAGGAGGAAGTGAAGGGCGAGTTGTGGCGGGCTTTTTGGGGAACTTGAATATGCCAACAATAATGGCAGAAGACTTAGTAGTTCTGGAGGCCCCAATTACTATTGAGGAACTCCAAAGAGCGGTGGCAGAGATGCCTAACTTAAAAGCACCGGGACCCGATGGTTTACCAATCGAGGTCTATAAGAGATATGGGGAGGTTCTGCTCCCACAACTATTGGAGACACTGAAGCAGTCCCTGCAGTGCGGAGAATTGCCTTCCTCGATGTTGGAAGCCACGATAGTGGTGATTCCTAAAGAGGATAAAGACCCAATGGACCCGGCCTCATATCGTCCGATCTCGCTTTTGGGATCGGATGTTAAAATACTAGCAAAAGTGCTCGCAACACGCCTAAAAAGAATTGTCCATAAGCTTATTCACCCTGACCAATCGGGTTTTATCCCGAATAGATCTACTAGTATCAATATCCGTAGACTGTTTTTGAATGCCCAGATTCCAGTAGATAATGGCGGCCCCAGAGCAGTCTTGACTCTGGATGCAGCCAAAGCATTCGACAGCCTTGAATGGGAATATTTATTTAAAGTGCTTATTAGATTTGGGTTTGGACCAAACTTTCTCAAATGGGTAAAACTCCTCTATACAGACCCAAGAGCGAAAGTTAAAATTAACAATGAGCTTTCTGAGACCTTTTTTTTGGAACGAGGTACAAGGCAGGGGTGCCCTCTTTCCCCCTTATTGTTTGTTTTGGCAGTGGAGCCATTAGCCATCGCTATTAGGGCCAACCTTGATATACAGGGATTTAAGAGAGGACAGGTAGAGGAAAAAATTGCACTGTTTGCTGATGACATTCTGCTCTTCCTGGGGGATGTTCAGGCCTCGATGAAAACGGCAATGAAGATAATCAGAGAATTTGGTCTGATATCAGGATTGACTATTAACTGGGATAAATCCGCTTTGTTGTCGCTGGAACCGGGGTTTATTTGCGCCCCCCAGGAAATTCAGAATTTGAAACAGGTCGAGAAGTTTAAATACTTAGGGGTGTGGATTACTAGGGAAGTAAACTCTTACCTGGAAGATAATTTATCTCCTCTCTTAGTAAAATTAAAACAAAAGGCTGATATTTGGAGTCGCCTCCCCCTTTCGTTGGCAGGCCGCTGCAATTTGGTCAAAATGGTATGGCTTCCTCAAATTCTGTATTGTCTCCATAACTCACCAATATGGATAGGGGAAGGATGGTTCAAGAAAATAGAATCCCTATTTAGACTCCTTATATGGAAAAAGGGCCCCTCGAGGATTAGCTTACGGACCCTGCAGCTCCCGTTGGAACAAGGGGGGTTGGCGATTCCATATCCTAGACTCTACTACTTAGCGGCCCAGCTACAGCATTTAGCTGGAGCAAGGGCAATAAGTGAAGCTAACCCCTGCCATAGGCTGCTAATGCTAGGTTGTCCGCACAAGACGCTTGTGGAGGCGTTGGAGGCAAACTCATTTAATATGCACTGCCCAACAATCAATCAGACAGCGAAACTATGGAAAACAGTTAAGACCTTACTAGGATATCAAAAGACATCTGTGTTGGCTCCCTTATGGGATAATAAAAACCTAGACGAGCTATTTAAAGTGGAAAGATCTAGGGAATGGGAAACCCAAGGGATACATAGGTTAGAGCAAATTGTCCAAGGTTCATCTATTAGATCATTTTCTGACCTAAGATCTGAATTTTCCTTACCAAACCGCTCATTCTACAAATATCTCCAGATCAGACACGCAATTCAGGCCCAATTTAGATCGCAGGAGATACAGTTGATCCAAGTCCCGGTGATATCTCAAATCATGTCTCGAGATACGCTTAAAGGCTTGATTACGCTTATATACGCCAGGCTGGGGGACAAAGTGTTAGATCAAAGCGGTACGATTAAAAGTAAAATGAAATGGGAGAGCGATGTTGGTCCAGTGTCCATACCCGATTGGGATTGGATAATGGAACAGGGAACCAAGGTTTCTATTTCCCCGGCACAGAAAGCTTCTCAACTCTTTTTTTTTCACCGGGTATATTATACACCTAGGAAAATGTTTAGAATGGGATGGAGGGATAATGATCAGTGCCCCAGATGCGGCCGGGTTGGAGATTTTATTCATATGTTCTGGAGGTGCCCGAAACTTTTCAGATATTGGACACAAGTTATAGACCATGTGAATGAGATCTTCGGGTTGAAATTAAAGGCAACAGTGAGGACTTGCTTGTTGGCTATACCGGAGGGATATAATATCTCTAAAAATAAATTTGTACCAGTTACCAGATGCCTTTTCCAGGCAAGGAAATTAATTGCCCAGAATTGGCAAGCACACTCTAGCCCACTACCAGAAATATGGTTGGCTAACATAAGAAAAAATATTGGAAATGAGAGGGTTTTTTTTGTTAAGCAGGGTAATGGTAAGGAGTTTAAAAAGATATGGGGCCCTGGAATGGGGAAACTAGGGATCCCCCTATAAGTAACTGCGATGGAACAAGTGCTTTTCAGCTTGTACAATTCTACTAACTATTCTTAGTATGTATTTAATTGCTTAGTATACTTTCTTATGAGCTGAGGATAGGGGGGGGGGGGGGGGGGTGGAGGAGGGGAGTAGGGAGAGGGAAACCTGTTCTAGATACGAGGTATTAGGGCAATAGATAGCGTCACAATGGGTAGCCTACTAACACTAGGGGTTTTTTTATTATCTTTGTATTTAAATTAAACGACACAAAATTTTTATGTGTTTACACTAAGTCAAATATTTGTATAACTAAATATGCCACGATGATGTGGAATTGAGAATGAGACACGAGTGAGCGTTAAGCTGAACCTAGTCTCTGCTATAGAAACACTGACGTGGCAAAAAAAAAAAAAAAAAAAAAAAAAAAAAAAAAAAAAAAAATGGCTGATCGCCGCCATTACTAGTAGAAAAAAATTAATTAAATGAATAAAAATGCCATAAAGCTATCCCCTATTTTGTAAACGCTTTAACTTTTTCGCAAACCAATCAAACGTCTATTGTGATTTTTTGATTTTTTTAAATTTAAAAATATGTAGAAGAATACGTATCAGCCTAAACTGAGGAAAAAATTTTTTTTTTTATATATATTTTTGGGGGATATTTATTATAGCAAAATGTAAAAAATAATGCGTTTTTTTTTTTTAATTGTCGCTCTTTTTTTGTTTATAGCGCAAAAAATAAACTGCAGAGGTGATCAAATACCACCAAAAGAAAAAAAAGGAAGTCAATTTTGTTTGGGTAGCACAACTCGCAAAAAGTGCTCAGGTCAGGAAGGGAGTAAATTCTTCCGGGACTGAAGTGGTTAAGGGTTTTAAAGTCACCATATTGTGCCTCGTCACTTCACTCGTTTCCAAGGAAGTGACTTTGAAACCCTTAAAGTACTAGCTATTGAACATAACCCTAAGGGGTCTCTAACAGACAATATGAAGTTCTTTTATGTATAAGAGAGAATATGTGGATATACAAATGTAACTCCTTGTCTCCTCAAGGATTGAATGAGGAGTTGGATACCTATACCATCCTCGATTCATGAATGTGTAAATTTTGTTTGGCCTTTTTGTTTATGTAAAAAATCTAAGGCTCACTCTTCTTGCCATATAGTGTGTTGGCTGCTTGTTAATGTTTTTGTTATTTTTGAATGTCTGCTTACTGGTATTTAGTATCTTCAGTATTAGTGTGATACACATGCATTCATAATGAGTGTGTATAATTTTTATATATTTTTAATATTTATATACGTTTGTTGTATATTTCCTTCATATGTATTCATATTCATTTATTAACAGGTATTGATTTTTTAAATTAATTTCTTATGAAGATATTTATTGGTGCTTTGTTTCATGTTGTAATTTTATCCCTAGAGAGGTGGATAGGATTGCTGCCCCGTCCCTTTATTTTTTGCGCAAATTTTTTTTATATAGTATAAAAAGAGAAATAGAATAGAAAACACACCTCGCCATGCAAAGCAGGACTATGCTTGTTATTTAAAAGTTTGCTTCTCGCCAGTTCTTGAACACGTGACCTAGGGGAAGGGGTTAATTCCCGAAATGTAGTCTCTGCACTGTTCAAGATTTTGGTAACTTTTCTTGGTTACTCTTCTCAACATTTTCACCCTTTTTGTTTTTGGAGCCCGCTGGGGCCTGCCATTGTGCCATTGCATGGAGGTTTGACGCAGCCAGCGAGCTGATTGCAGCATCTGAAACCTGGAAGTCAAGCCGTGAGTGTTTATCACTGCTCTTCCTGGTTCACTCTAGCGGTGCCCGTGCTGCGGCTCTCCTTTCCTCAATCTCCAGGTCACACAGCCAGCCCTCATCATTCCTCTTCAGGTGCTGTGAGGCTTGGGGCTGGTGGACAGTCCCTCGCTTCTGGCTCTCTTGTCGATTGTCACTTCCCTGAGCACCCCACAGGCTCCTCTTCACCACCGGTGGTTTATTCCACCTTTGGAGCTGGGGATAGTCTCCTTTCCATCTTTCCTAACTCCTGAGTGTTCCTGCAGTCCTTGTAAGTTCTTGTGAATGTCAATCCAGTCACTTGTATTTTTATTTTTTACTGGTTATTGTTCTGGATCTATATGCATCTCCTGGCAGCTACAATCATGTTTTTCTTGCAATAAAGAGCCTTTATCATATATGGGATTTCGATCATGGTTTATTATCCCTCACCCTTTGGCTCAGCGCTTCCCCTTTTGTCTTTATAAGTAGATGAACAGTGCAGATAGGTTTGTTCAATATGGATGATCAAACAAAATATTAGCCTTTAGTAGCAGGCGCTTTTCCATCTATATGATTTGCAAATCCAGTAGACTATATGTGTATGACTCATTGATATTTTTACTCTCTATAGATCTGGACCGCCACAGTGATCCAGAAGAATCTTTTGCTCGAGATCTGCCTGATTTTCCTTCCATCAATCCAGAGACAGTGGGAATAGATGATGAAGATGATACCAGCATTGGGCTGCCTCTTTCAGCCAGTCAACATCATATGTGCTCTGGCCAGCTGTATGAGGAGCAGGAGTCATTGGAGTCTGAAATACCACTTGCTTTTGGTGCTCAGCAAATCAAAGACAACCTTTCCAACCTAGTCACAAGAGGGATGATACAAATGGCATTGGCAGGAGTCACCCAGCAAGCCTCTGGGTTTTTGGAAACCACAAGACCCAAAACATATCAGAGAAACTCGAGCTCTGAAATGGACACTGATGCAGAAGCTGATGACTTTGAGTTGCTGGACCAATCTGAGCTAAACCAGATGGATCCAACCAATCTACGTGGTCAACAGTAATTAACTAAGAAGGTGCCTGCCTCTTGTGAACATTAACGTTTCTCATTGTAAACCTGTATTAGTGTGAGGTTTTCATTTCTTAATGCAGGTTTGCCAGCCTGCTACTTTACCACTGTGAAGAACGAACCAGAACCAATAGATTAGTCAGTCTAGAATGAAAGCTGCAGTGTTTTATACCTGAACTTCATGCTGGATGATGGACTGTGCAATTGGTTTAATTTTTCTTATAAATGCCCTGCCTCAGGCTCGGGCTAGAGAACACCCATGTTTGTTATTCATGTAGATGTTTTTAAATATTTGGTGATTTAGCAGCAGGAACACATTTTACATTTAGGTGTATTCATACCATGCGGTCCTCCTTTCCCCAATCATGGGAACAGGATCTGGACCAAGCACTTAAGAGATGCTGAACTTTGGAGTGGATTGCTAACATTATTGATTCATAGAGAAGTGTCCTCACACAGTGCATTTTAATTTTTCTTCTGTCTACGGTGGGGTTTCATTCTGTCATATAGTAAAACATTTCCTTAATAATGGAAACCAGGTGCTGTCCTTTCTCTCTTCCTAGACAAAAAGCACTTTTAAATTTCAATACATTTTGCTTTTTACTTATCTCCTTTTTTTTTTTTTTTTTTTTTTTTATATATATATATGGCAAGACTGGGTAGAACTTTAAAGGAGTCGTAAAGGCAGAAGGTTTTTTTATCTTCATGCTTTTCATGCATGAAGGTAAAAAGCCTTCTGTGTGTAGCAGTCCCCTAATACTTACCTGAGCCCCATCTCTCTCCAGTGATGTCCATGAGTCCCTTGGCCATCCAGAACTCTCCCTTCTGATTGGTTGAGACACAGCAGCAGCACCATTGGCTCCCACAGCTGTCAATCAAAGTAAGTTAGCCAATCAGGAGAGAGGGGGCGGGCCCGAATGCCAGCTCCATGTCTGAATGGACACACAAAGCTGCAGCTTGGCTCTGGTGCCTCATAGCAAGCTGCTTGCTGTGGGGGCACTTAACAGGAGGGAGGGGCTTGGAGCAGTAAAGAGGGACCCGAGAAGAGAAGGATCCAGGCTGCCCTGTGCAAATCCACTGCACAGAGCGGGTAAGTAGAACATGTTTGCTATAAAAAAAAGAAACTTTACAATCACTTTAACATATTACTTCTTTCTTTGAACTGTCCACTACAATCACAGCGCCAATCTGATCCTTATGCCACATGGCAGTGTTTGCTTGACTAGTGGTGGTCCACAGCTGATCAATTTGCCAGAAAGGTAAGTGCTAAAGTGTCCTGAGCAATTCATTTTGCCAATTGCACTTAGGAAGTGAAAGAGAGTGCTTCTAATGCAAGAAGTGGACATCGCCAACCAAAAGCATAAGACTAGTAACTCGCCATCTTTTATAGTATCATAATAGGATAAGCACTAAAAGGAGCAGCATCATTGCAGGGTTTATACACATTAGAGGGCTTTATTCAATAAACTGTTAATTCTTTCATAAATAGCCTGTCAGCATTTACCAGTTGGTACCTGGTCACTGTGGTCATAACCATTCTTCAGAATATTTGGTAGATTAGACCAATAGTGATTGCCATAAACTCATAGTTTATTGTAAAGTGTACATACAGTATCTTTAACATTTTGTTGAATCATTAACAATATAGAGTTGATCCCATTTTTTTCCCCCTTTCTCTTTTCTTTATATATACATTATGCGTTTTTTGAACACAGTTGCACTCTATTTTCAAATGTTGCACCATGTGAATATGTGCAAATCATTTGCAGTTCATATTCTAACTTTTGTGGCTGAAACTCTACTGAAACTGCAAGAGCTATGTAACTTCCTGTTTTGTGAATGTCTGTGACCAACTGGATTGTGGCAGAATTGACACACCACTGGTTAATTAGGAAGTGATATGGACCAATAGGTGCAGATGTATAAAATGACTTTTAAATGTTTTTTCTCTTTCGTTCATTGATGGACACAGATCCAGTAATCCTGACTGTAGGGTTATTACACCACCTTCTGGAGAGGACTAGGCAGAACGTGTAATACATGTGAAAAAAACAAAAGAGCTTTACAGTTCCACCCAAGGGCCAGTCCCTCTGGTAATAACCCCTCTGCCTGCTTCCTGCAGCTCAGTTTTTTTCTGCCTATTGAAGAAGGACCTAGGCTCCCTGCGGGACCATCGGTCCTGGAATTTTTTCCGAATTTTTGCCTTTTGCGCAAGATCCTGTGATCTGCTATCAACAGCCAGCTGGGTGACAGGCTGGAAGATCTAGATGGATGTAGTCTCCCCAGCCTGGCCATTGAGTGTGTGCAGACCCTAGCTACCCGCTGGGTCGGCCACTACATGCCCCTCAGGCTCCAGGGGCGGGCTGTGAGCGTAACGCTCCAGGGCACACATATGACCGGACTACCAATGTCTTTGTCACAGTGTGCCGTGGCAAGCAGCCACCCCGTATTGCTCGGGTGTGCATCTGTGATGGGATGTCCCCAGCTTGTTCCGATGGTAAGTACAGCTCTCCCTGCCTCGGCAGGATTGAGCAGCTGGGCATTACCTGGGAGGTCGATTAGGGGGTCCCTCTCTTCTCTCCCTGTCCCTATCCCCCCCCCCCCGTGGGGGATGCTGCATGGCTGGGCTACTGAGCGGTGTGTGTACCTGTAGCCAGGAGTCCTGCGGGGGGCTCTGATCCTGGATTGGGGGATGCACTGGTTGTCTGTGTCCCTGGGTTGTCTGTGGTCTCTCCACTGGTGTCTGGGGGTCTGCATGTGCTGCCACCATTTAGCACTGACTGCAGCCATAATCTCTGTTCATTCACTGTGTACAGTTACTTGACGGCCATTTACTGTGATTCTCTGTGGAAAGCATGGTCGGGGGCCATTTTCCCTGTGATTGTCTCTTATACAGGGCGGCCATTTTGTTGCAGCTCAGCTCGTTTTTTATCCTCAGTGTTGGTCCCTGTAGCTCAGAACAGTGTGTTTTTTTGCTCTGGACACCTGGGAGCTGACACTGGACACAGGCACCTGTAACAGAATGGCGCAGCACTCGGTCAGGGTGGCGAGTCCTGCGGTGGGGGCCCCTCAGTCTGCAGCATCTAGGAGGGTGGGATTGTGCACCTGCCCTAAATCCCCAAGGGTGGCAGACAGGGTGGGTCAGCATGGCTTCAGAAACTGTTGCTTCTTCCCCAGAACTCCCTGCAATTGCAAGCAGCTCGTCTGCAAACAGTGCAGTGCCTTTTGACACTTTATCAGCGGCCCTTGAAACGTTTGTTGCCAGGGTGGAAGCGGTATGCGGGTGCAAAGGTGGTAAAAAGGAGCTCCTGCCCCCCCCCCCTCCGGGAGAGCTCTGACTGGTGGCCCCTGCTCTGATGGATCAGATGCCGCTGACCAGGACCGATCGGACAGTGAGGATTATTCCCCGTCCGGGTCCGCGCAAGACAAATCGCTAGTTGGAGCCCTTATCACAGCTGTGCGTGATACCCTGAAAATTCAGGATATAGCAGGATCCTCTGCTGAAGTAGCAGTCCCTTTTGCGTCCCGTAAGCCAGCCCGTAGACCTAAGGTGTTTCCGTATCTGACTTATTTCAATAAGTTCATATACAAGATACAAGGAATGGGCTAGCCCGTAGCGGACCTTTTCGGTCCCAAAAAGAATGGCGGTGCGTTACCCCTTTGAGCAGAGCCTTTTTAAGAAATTGCCTGCTCCCCGGTCGTGGACCCCCCAGTATCCAGGTTAAATAAAATCACCACGATCCTGGTAGAAGGGACTCCTGCATTTAAGGACCCTACCGACAGGAAGGCCGGGGCAGTGGCCCGCTCTCTGTTTACGGTTGTGGGGTCAGCAATACAACCAGTACTGGCCACGGCACTAGTGTCTGCGCTTGACGGCTCTACCCTTCCTTGGTGAGCGGCTATTTGGAGCCTCATTGGTCCTCCCCCTCCAGCCCCCCCCCCCCCCCCCTCGTCACCGGAAGACTGGCAGAGAAGCAGAGGTATCGAGGGATAAATTGCAGTCCCCAGAAGGGATATTATGAGGCGAAGGTAAGAGTAATCTCTATCCACCGGAGCCAGGTGATCAAACAGCAGGGACAGTGCCATTACAGAGGAGAAGAAGACGGAGGTAATTTATATGAACTATACAATAAGTAAATGCTGAACCTGAACAGAATACAGTGCCCAGGATAGAGATAGACTGCCTGCCTCTTTACTGATTCTTGGTATATCTAAAGTAATGGCTTAAGTAAACTGCAAAATTTAGACCTCTGATACAATCTGTAACATATGATATAAGAGATAAAAGGTGGGGTTACAGACCTGATCTTTGATGGAGGAGAACTATAAAATCAAGGCTTGGATGAACGGATAATAGCTGAATGTTGAAATGGCCTGCTATATAAGATCTACTTGTCCACTTAGCTATTTTCCCTCGGATACTTTTAAATCCATCTGTTATACCAAACATATTAGCAGTAGCATATTATTTTAGCCAAACGTCAATTATTGTGTGGTTACATGATATTGCTTAAAGCGGGAGTTCCGCCGTTTTTTGTTTTTAAGTCAGCAGCTACAAATACTGCAGCTGCTGACTTTTAAAATATGGACACTTACCCGCCCAACGCGCCCACGATGTCAGCACCCGAAGCCGATCTCTCGATTGGCTCTCGGGTGCTCCCGCCGCCATCTTCGGTATGAGAATCAGGAAGTGAAGCCTTGCGGCTTCACTTACCGGTTCCCTACTGCGCATGTGCGAGTCGCGCTGCGCAATAAGGATGGTCCTTGCTGTCTCTGGGATCCGTGTGTTTCCCAGCAGACAGCGGGGGCCCCACAGGAAGTGGCCTAAATACCCACAGAATCTGCGGCTATCTATGCCCGGAAGTGGGTGCAAATACCTGTATTATACAGGCATCTGCACGCCCTCCCCCCTGAAAGGTGCCAATTGTGGCACCGGAGGGGGGGGGGGGTTCCAATGAGCGGAAGCTTTAGGGTGGAGCTTCGCTTTAATTTACCTTACATGTGGACTATATCACGGCACTAAGGGATAAAGCGCATTTGACATTCGCCACAGAGGATCAGAAGTTTGAGGTAATATACATGAACTTCAGAATAAGTAAAAGCTGAATTCAAACAGAATATATCGTTCAGGAAAAAAACTGACAATATGCCTCTTTACTGATATTGGTGATATTTAAAGTATAAAACCAAGGCTTGGAGGAACGGATGGTGGTTGAATCAGGAAACTGCCTGTTACAAAATGTTCTTGTTTCCTTTATATATCTCCCTCTTGATACTTTTAATCCTTCTGTCACATTGAGCTCATTAGCAGAAATGTAAAGTAGTATACCATCTCTGTCAAGCATCAACTATTGTGCGTTTACACAAAATTCCCTAATCCAACCCCATGTGGATTCTAATAGTGGAATAAACACGTGGGATAAGTTATACCTGTAAAATCATAACATTGGTAAAATTAACCTCACAGGCTGGTTTCAGCAGAGCCTGTTACAACCTTGCATTAGAAAGGGCCCCAAAGGAGGTCTGCGGGAATAATCTGATTTTGTGATACTGGTAAACTTAGTTTCTTAGTGGACCGTAATAAATGGACTAAGGGCGGGAGGAATAATCGACTAGAAAGGAGAAAGGCTGGTATTGTTGGTATTGTATTTCCAACTGCTCCCCCATATAGAAAGAAATGGCATACCCTAGCGGTAAGGGCCCCCTGGAAATATTCGGAAAAACTATTTTGAAACTGCAAGAGCGGTATAGCAGATAATATTTTTTTTTTATTATTGTATTTTTATTGAAAATATAAAGATAACAATGACAAAGTGTTTGCATAAATGCACAGGTAAACAGTAAGTCCATCATATAAGACAAATCAGAAACAGAGAGGGGGGGAGGGAGGAGAGGGGAGGGAAGAAAGAGGAGGGGGGGGGGGAAAGGCAGGATATTTCAGCACATTCAGTATATCCTCACATAAATTAACAATTATTTGTGGTACAAAACAGCAATCGTCACAATCAAAGGGCATAGGACAGTGAGCAGGAAATGTGGAAACTTCATTCCTTTAGAAGGGCATGGAACAGTGTGAACGTTCAATTTGAGCCTTAAACTCAGCGTAGGAGGTCCAAAATCAGAAGACTATATTAAGTAGCAGTATATAGTTTAGAGCGATACCACAGATCCCAAATCATAAAGAACTGAGGCATAGTGTCATGGACTATGGCTGTAAGCTTTTCCATACGGCCGATATGTTCTAGGTTCTGCAAGACTTGGGGGAAAGTGGGCGGGGTACGTGATAGCCACCGTATAGGGATAGCTCTCTTAGCTGCTAACAAAATAAAGGTGGCGAGCTTCTGAGCATGTCTAGAGAGTCCAGGAATCGGTAACCCTAGTAAGAAATACAGAGGGTCTAATGGGAGGGAAATCTCAAACAAGTCTTGGACGAAGGATTGTATTGTAATCCAAAATGGGCGGATCAATGGGCATGCCCAGAAGATATGGAAATGGGAACCTATATCTCCCCGACATCTCCAGCACATCGCAGGGGTCTTGGGATCATATTTATTAAAAATTTCAGGCGTTCTATACCAAAAGAGCAGAATCTTGTAAGCCGTTTCCTTCTGTTCCACACAGCGGGATGTCTTAGAGACGGCCTCCCAGATTCTCTGCCATTGTGGGAGTAGGATGGGATGTTCTAACACTTGCGACCACTTACGCATATATGAATGAGAAGATTCCGTAATGGGCACCGATTCATGGAGTATTCTATAAATGTCAGAGATTAAATGGGCCTGGTATGGGCCCTGAGCACATAAAAATTCAAATGGAGTTGGCTTATCAAGACAGAGAGTGGGGGATTTAGAAGCAAAGTAGTGTCTGATTTGCAGATAGGAGTGGAAGAGTTGTTTGGGAATTTGGTGCTGTTTCTGCAATTCCGCGAATGATAGAAGCCTCCTGGTGAGCGGATGCACTATATTGCGGAGTTGAAACAAACCAGCTTCGGACCAAGGAATCACTCTATCATATGCTAGGCTGTCTGGGATATCTGGATTAAACAGTATGTTTAGCAAAGGAGGGCATTGGGAGGCCAGAGGAAACAACTTTAGGCATTTCCTCCAGATTTCCAAGGAAAACAGCATCGGGGCCAGACAAGCAGATAATATTTATATCAGATGGATAACTTCCAGGAGGAGAAGAGGTGAGAGCTGTCTAACAAGGGAAAAATAAAATAAAACAAATTGGGGACTTCCCAGGGACTGCTTCCCCTTCTATGTTTATGGGTGATTCCCTTTTGTTTTTCTATTATTGATTAAATTATGCAGTCCTTTTTTGAATATTGGTTCATGGAATGTTCGAGGGATGGGTACACCCGTTAAAAGAGCAGCAGTGTTTGACGCCCTTGAAAAATGCGCCCTTGATCTGCCTGCAGGAGACACATCTAACTGAAGATACCAAGTTACAAAATCGAAATAGGAAATACCAATATCAATACCACTCAGTTGACACCTCTTATACAAGGGGTGTGGCCGTGTTGGTAAGGAGAGAAGTCGCGTTTACGTGTCGGCAGATCAGCATAGAGGGGTGGTATTTTTTTTTGCATTGTGTAATAGAAAACCGGGAGTATGTCCTTGCAAACATTTATATTCCTCCACCATTCAAGTTAGAAGTTTTGTATTGCCTAATGGAATTTATAGTGGATAAATCTGGTATCCCAGGTATAGTAATGGGGGATTTTAATGAGGTTATTAACAAAAATCAGGATAGGTTCCCACCAGGAATATATATGCAGAAGGGAGATGAGTCGGTTGTCTCAGTTTTTGCAGGAAGGGGGGCTGTTTGATATGTGGAGAGTGCGGAATCCGGATATGCTACAATACTCATGCTTTTCAAGTTCCTATTCCTCACTCTCAAGAATAGATTTAGCTCTGGTTAATGAGGAAGCAAATCAAATAGTAAAGGACATAGTATATCAACCTAGGGGGGTATCAGACCACTGACTGTTGATGGTGTCAGTAAATTTAAAGGGGAAAAGATCTCCCAGAGCATGGAAGATTAATCTAGTATGGTTTTAGATAATTGGAGATCCAGACAAGGTGCTATTTAAGCTAGAAGAGTTTATAGAGTTTAATAAAGAGACAGCGGCAAGAGGAGTGATATGGGATGCACTGAAGGCCTATCTTAGGTGTATTCTTATCCAACAAGTAGCGAAAATTAAGAAGACATCAAGAGAATGGGAGAACAGAGTTAAAACAGAGTTAGTGGAAGCAGAAAGAGAATATGTAGAAAACCCCACCCCAGAGAAACAAAATATATGATTAGTCAAACAACAGGACTATAAAGCAGTGATTATCAGGAAATTGAATAAAAGATTGTTTCAGAAACAAATTGCGTATGGGAAGGGGGAAAGAGTTGTAATGATGTTGGCACATTTAGTGAGAACCAATTCCTCGCCATCCACTGTCCCCGTGATCATCACAGAGAAGGGAGAAGTTTCATCACAGGGTTCAGTAATTACAGATACCTTCAGAGCGTATTATGAAAAACTGTATAGATCACAGGGGACGATGGAAAGCGAGGAAATGGATAAATTTTTCTAGAAACATCAAAACACCCTCCCTCACTGAAGAGGAGATAGACAATGGAGGCACCACTAACCTTGGAGGAAATCCAATTAGCAGTGACAGAAATGGCCAACCAGAAATCCCCAGGACCAGATGGTCTTCCAGTGGAAACCTATAAATACTATCGGAAAATATTGCTTCCAGAGCTTCTTAAAGTATTAAATTGGGCAAAGGCGGAAGGGAGGTTGCCTATGTCAATGACTGAAGCAACGATAATTGTTTTGCATAAGGAGGGGAAGGACCCATTAGAAACAAAGTCTTATTGACTTTGGCACTAATATGTGGCACTGATGACAGATGGCACTGGGAACAAATGGCACTGACAACAGGTGGCACTGGGGACAGATAGCACTAACAGGTGGCACTGGGGGCAGGTAGCACTGGGGAGGATGACACTTTTTTTTAACTTTTTTTTTTTTTTTTTACACTTGCCTCCGCTGCAGCCGTTCATCTCTCCCCTCTCACACGCTGTCTGTGTGAGGAGGGAGAGCGGCGCTGAGAGATGATCTCATATGTTTACATATGAGATCATCTCACATTGGACACGCCGATCGCGCTGTGATTGGCCGTTTACAGTGATCTGTGTTTGCCTGTCTCCGGGGGACACGGCAAACACAGAACTTCCCTGATGCGCACCCCGCGGCGGCACACATTGCGGAAGTAAATAACAGGACGTCCAGGGACGGCCTCCCGGATGAAAGAGCCTGCTCTACAGCCGTCATTCGGCTATAGGGCGGGTGGGAAGAGGTTAATAAAAACCTATGTTTAACATTAAAAAAAACATAGTTTAAAAGTTAAAGATAGAGTCAAAAAGGGTAAAATATGCACTTTACGAGAACTTCAACTTAACACGGAGATGATGAAAATTGAAATAAGAAGATACTTCCAGTTGAAAGGGTTTGTAGAGAAACTACCAACCCCAATTAGATCTGAAGAAGAGTATACCCCACTAGAGAAGTGGATCTTGAAGGGGCATGTGAGAGAATATTTCATGCTTGTATAAAATCCTCTCTGAGGGAGAGAAAATGGAGGTTCCTCCATATGTTAAACTATGGGAGAGATAAATGGGGATTAGCTGCTCTCCACAAAGATTAGGGAAGATTTGGAAATTGACCCATGGTTCTGCAGTAGACGCAAAGATGGCAGAAACAAACTACAAATGTCTGGCAAGATGGTACTTTACGCCTGATAGATTAAGCCATTTCCAGCAGGATAGGTCTTCCGAGTGTTGGAGAGGGTCTAAAAATAAAGGTTCCATATTTGGTGGGATTGTCCCATCATTAAAAAGTATTGGTTGGAGATAGTAGATCTTATAAAGTCCATTACTAATGAAACAATTCCAATGGACCCTTAGACGTGTCTTTTCCATGGGACTGATAGGTTGGTGGGGCTATACATATCCTCGATTATCCCAACACTGTTGAATGTAACAAAGTGCCAGATACCAAAAAAATGGCAGGAAGTTGAAAGCCCTAAAACCCGTGACTGGATTGGTGAAAGAGGAGAAAAGGAAGGGTAACCAGATGGTAGAGGATGCTCGGAATGATCAGAAAGACAAATGGGCAAAGTGGGATCAATTTAAAAACTCTTGGAGATATATGGTAGAGATAACCAAATGAGCCAGAAGAAAAGGATAGGAAAGAAGAGAGGGAGCAGGAGTATAAGGAAATCAGCCTGGGGATGATAGGACCAGGGGAGGAGATACAGCCCCAATTAACAGAGGTTTTTGGTGTATGGGAGGACGGGAGGTAGGGAGGGACAGGGTGGGTATTGAAGATAATGAAAAAACGATTTCTATGTTGTATATTTTTCTCTTTTTGTATGATGGTAATTATAAAATTAAATAAAAAAAAAAAAACAGGTCATGAGGGAGCATTGGCAGCAGTGAAATGGGCCTTGGAAAACAGCAATAGTATAGCAGAGAAGAAATTACACAAATTCATCCTTAAATGTTTGGAATTTTGTCTACAGCATATTTTTTTCTGGTATGAAAACAACTTCTACTTGCAAATTAAAGGTGCCGCTAAATTTGCCCCAAGCATGGTAAACCTATATATATGGCCAAGTGGGAATCGGAAGGTGTCCTTCGGGATAGAGGAGCAGGTATTATGCTATATAGAAGATTTATAGACAATTTATTAATTATTTGGAACGGAAGGATGGAATCTTTGGTGGATCTACTTGATACCATGAATAACAATGATTGTAATATTAGTCTTACATAGGACATTAGCAAATAAAAAATACACTTTCTTGATCTGGAGATATGTAACACGGAACAGGGGATCATAACAAAAACTTACTTCAAGGCGACTGATCGCAATTCATATATTCCTACCACTAGCTGTCACTTCAGACCATGGCTGGATAACATCTCTCGTGGTCAATTCATGACAATGAGGAAACATTGCACGCAAGATTCTGACTTTGAGTTACAATCTAAAGAGTTTGGTAAAATGTTCTGGAACAAAGGATATCAGGATGAGTTTCTGACAAAAGAATTGGCCAAGGTTTGGAACCAAAGTAGAGATGATCTGTTGAAAGATAAGATCGAGAATCAATATAATATGGGCACGTGTATAGTACTGGACTACAACGTGCAGAACAAAGAGGTTAAAAAAATCATATAGAAATATTGGAACCTTTTTAAAACAAGATGTCCTCCTCAAAGAATGTATAACGTAAAAACCCTAAATTGTTTATAAAAAAGCACTGAATTTACGAGACAAGTTAGTCCACAATGTTGTGGAACCCCCTCCCAAACCGAAGATGTTTTGGGATATAAAAGTTTTACATTAGGGGTGCAATGGATCGTCACTGATCCGTGATCCGAATGGGTTACACCGCTCGGATCGGCACACGAAAGGAAAGGCTGAGGCTTCAACCTAGCTCCGAAGCGACGGCCATCTTTCTACACCCAAGCCATTTACAATGTGATCACTCCGCCAAATGATGGAGCGATCACTTGTAAACAAACCAGCATCATGACATGACGCCGGTGCCTCTCTCCCCTCTCTGTACTGATCTGTACAGTAGATTGGGAGAGATCGGATGGATGCAGTGCTGTGGGCTGCATCTGTGGTGCCCACATCGCTGCTCTTTGACAGCCTACTCTGCAATACCCAGCAATACCCGGCCATACTCTGCCATACCCTGCCAATACTCTGCCATACCCAGCCATACTCTGTAATACTCTGCCATACCCAGCCATGCTCTGCCGTACCCAGCCATGCTCCGCCAATATTACAGTGGGGGAGATTGTGGATATTACACTGGGGACTATATGGCAGTGGAATTTTCACAGGTTTTTGCAAATTCAATTATTTGCCGATCTGAAAAATGATCCGATCCATGACTCTGATCCAAGGAACGATCCAATCCATACGTTTTTTGATCCATTGCACCCCTAGTTTCCATGGATGTGGCAGATGTTACAGTTGTGTAAGGGTCCCAACAAATCTAAAGAAAGTAAGAGTTTATTAATCCTCAGAATAATCGGAAATACATAATTAAGGATTTTGTCTCGTGATACAATAGGAGCTGTGTATGTGGTCAAATGTCCTTGCAATCTTTTTTATGTAGGCCGCACTAGGGCGGTGAAAGATCACATGGAAGAACATGTCAGGAATATTAATAAGGGATATGAAACACTATCTATCCATACATTTCCGGGATGTCCACAATCAGTGCAATAGGAATGCTGTTCTGGGTTATTGAGGCCCCTAAACGCCACTGGAGAGGTTCCAACTACATAAGAGAAATCAGTAAACGCGAATCCTGGTGGATGCATCAGCTGGGCTCTGTCTCCTGGGGGTTTGAACAAAGAGTTTGATTTGAAATTTTTTAAGCAATTATTAAATATTCTGTTGGTAGACCATTAAATAAATAAATTTTAATAATTTTAAACATGTACCGTATACATATTTTTTATATATATATTTCAAAACTTATGCATTACAAGGATAGAGATATTATATTACACCTGGCCAGGCAGAAGCTGAGATGGAGATACAAGGTTCCAAAATCTCAGTATACCCAGATTTCTCAGCAGCTGTGTGAAAACCGAAAGCAAAATACATAGAAGTAAAAAAGAGAATGAGCGCAATCCCATTGATCTACTCCATGGTTTACCCGGCTAAGCTGCGGGTAGTGGCAGATGGATCAGTGCATTTCTTTGACAGCCCAAAAATGGCTACTAACTGGCTTGATAGACATGAGAGACAATTGAGAGGAGCTGCACGAGGACATTCTTCAGGATAAGTACACCGTGACGGCCTGTACACCATAAATCCTATCCCTCACCTTGACAATAATGGGGCACATAAATACACGATTAATATAGCTGGTTATCACCTACCTTACTCCAGTGAACTTTGTACCTGATATTTAAGGTCAAAGGGCCCGAGCCCTCATTATTACCCCCCTAGAAAGCCCTGCGGGGCACCCACGGACGTTCTCCGATGGGAGTGAATATGTTTATAAGCACTATGCCTACTATTCTTTGCCTACTATTCTTTTTGGCAGACAGTTTTTTACTTTTTTCTATGTTTTTGTTGTTTATCAGCCCCGATTGAGGGGACTGCATCTCTGCAGGTACCTACATTACGTGACTCATCTACAACTATGCACCCCCAAGTGGACTGAAAATGCATACAGACGGAAAACACCCCATACCCTCTAATCAATCAGGTAATATAAGACCATGGGCATATAGACCTGTCCTCCAAGGACCAATTACCCTGAGAACTGGGCACTGGCTATTACACCCCTTGTACTATAATGGGTAGCAAGAGAGATACCATTCTTTCCTGGAATATTAGGGGATTGCATGATCCTGCAAAGAGGACTGCCTTATTTACTTTCTTCTCACAGCAGGACCCTACTATTATTTGTATACAGGAGTCCCACCTTACCAAAGACACTGTTAATTTCATACGTATGTCCAAATACCCTGTGCAGTACCACTCGGTTCATACTAGATACTCCAGGGGTGTTAATATTATGTTCTCCAGGACCACTGCATTTACTGAAAAAGATGTACAAATAGACCCTGAAGGGAGATTTATTTTTATGATGGGAAAATCAGACTTGTGTTATTGCTAACATATATGTGCCACCGCCTTTTACACTAATGGTCTTACAATGCCTGGTGAGATTCTTAGCCAGACACCCCCAGCACCCGGTATATGTCCTCTGAGATTTTAATAGTGCTATGGACACCTCCCTGGATATACGTAGAAAATTCTGTCCCCAGGGTCCCAGGATATATACTCCTATGGCAAAATTTGCAGGGGAGCTGGGACTGGAAGACCTCTGGAGATGTAAGTCTCCCCTCCAGGCCCAATTCTCTTCTCACTCGCTAACACACTCTACATTATGACGTATAGATTTTGCACTAGGTAATGATGTAATGTACTGTTAGGATCCGATCGTGACATTTAACTAGAAGGTTGTCCAACCACTCCCCGGGCATCTCAGCCTGAACCTTCAAAAGCCACACTTGCCGGTACATTAGAAATTGAACCCATTTTGGCTTCAGCTGTTCCCTGACAAGGATGATATACAAATGCATGTTAAATATTTTTTGGAAACTAACAAACCATCAGCTGCGCCCGGAGTGGTGTGGAACACCCTGAAAGCTTTTATTAGAGGAAAATTAGTGCATAAAAGAAATTAACAAAATTAAAACTAAAAGCAGACAATGGGCTAGAGATGCTGCTCAGGCGGTGGTGAAAGCAGAGGAATTATATCTGCGGACTCCTACACCTGAGCATGAGAGACAATGGATAGATGCACAAAAAAATATTCTGTACTGTACACCTACCACAAGCTGATAATAAAAGATTCTTTACTTCCCAAACTTACTTTGAAGAAGGAGAGAAAACTGGCCATATGCTGGCCATGATAGCTAGGTCACAACAACCACCTCAGGTTATACACAGCATCACAACCTCATTAGCATCAACAGTCACAGATACACCCTCCATTCTGAAGGAGTTCTGCTCCTTTTACCGAGACTTATACTCGTCCAAGGTATCCTATCCCATGGACGAGCTGACACGATTCTTAGACTCTGTCACCCTACTCCAGCTCCAGGAAACAGATAAGAATCTCTTAAATGTCCCCCTTACTTTAGAAGAACTTCAACTAGTGCTAGCCACATTCCCAAACTCAAAGGCCCCGGGTAACAATGGCCTACCAATTAAACTGTATAAGAAATTTGGCGGAGTGCTCCTACCGGAGCTACTCCACACACTTATGGAGGTGTTTGACTCAGGTTCCTTGCCAAGATCTATGTATGAAGCGGTGGTGGTAGTCATATTGAAACCAGGGAAAGATTCTGATAAACCCGGAATCATATAGAGCTATTTCGTTGCTAAACACGGACCTGAAACTTCTTACTAAGACCATAGCTATGAGACTCTCAAAAGTGGTGACCAAACTGGTGCACCCGGATCAATCTGGCTTCATACCAAACAGGTCTACAGCAAACAATCTGGGCCACCTATATCTTAATATCCAAATACCCACTGATAATCAGGGACAAAGAGCTATCATTTCACTAGATGCCGCTAAGGCTTTTGATAGTGTTGAGTGGGAATACTGATGGAAAATACTGGAAAGACTTAATTTAGGAGAAAATATCATCTCCTGGATTAATCTACTATACAAAGAGCCAAAAGCATGCATCAGAATAAATAATACCTTATCTCCCTCCTTTGGCCTATTCAGGGGGACCAAGCAAGGCTGCCCCTATCCCCCGTACTTTTTGCCCTGGCAATTGAGTCCCTGGCAGCAGCTATAAGGGGGAACCCAGATATAGTCGGCTTTAAGCGGGGGGAAACGGAAGATAAACTGGCGTTGTACGCTGACAAAGCACTATTGTTCCTGGATGACACGTCCACCTCCCTGATTAAACTTATGGACTTAGAATGGACATTCGGAGCTTTCTCCGGATTTACCATAAACTGGGACAAGTCAACTATCCTACCCTTAGACCCATTGACGGAGCCCCTCCCTCAAGCAGCTAGACAGATCAAAATAGTAGATAAATTAAAATACCTGGGAATTATACTACACCCTAACTTAGGTCAATATATAAAGCTAAATATAGATCCACTGTTTAAAAGGCTCCAGCACAAAACGACCAGTTGGATTAAGTTAACACTTTCTGTAATTGGTCACTGCAACTTGATAAAAATGGTCTGGAACCCACAAATACTATATGCACTTCACAATGCCCCTCTATGGATCCCTGTACATGTGTTTAGACGATACAACACCCTTTACCGGGCATTGATATGGAGGAAGCAGGTTCCAAGAATCAAATTGGAAACCTTGCAGGAAGCAAAGGACTCGGGTGGACTAGCGGTACCAAACCCATTCTATTACTTTATAGCCGCTCAGCTACAGGATTTAACAGGCAATGTTAGCAGACAATGTTGCTTGGAGCAACCCAAGCCCTCTGACCCTATGAGGAACATTGTCCGTACACAGATGTCTGGTGATGGAATGGTGGAGTGCATAGAGGTAGGTGAATTTGGAGAGTTAACTTAATACCCCACATTAGCTCTCATAGATAAGATATGGAATAAAACTAAACACATGCAATACACAGGGTACACAAATTGGTCCCGCATATGGAATAATAGCAATTACCTAGAGTTAGAGGAAGTAAAGCCTTTTCATTCATTTCTTTTCATTCCCTGCAAAGGCAAAGCATAATGGACTACTATGCATCGCATAGTAGCCCATTATGTGTCACTTACCTGACACAGGAGCCAGCGAAGTCGCCGCTGTCCCCTGTAGTCCGCCGCATCCATCTTGTTGGTGGGGTCTCGCAGCTCCGCTGCTGTCATTCGGCGAAGCCGCGATGACGTCACTCCCGCGCATGCGCACGGGAGTCGACACGCGCGGCAGCTCCATTCTTGGAAATGCCACGCTCAGCGCGCATGCGCGTCGCTGTCTACGGCGCATGCGCCGTAGACAGCGGTGCCCGTTTTCGGGCAAATATCTCCCAAACCATATAGGTTTAGGAGATATTGCTTGGACCTACAGGTAAGCCTTAGTCTAAGCTTACCTGTAGGTCAAAGTGGTTTGTAAGGGTTTACAACCACTTTAAACAAATTGAAAAATTTCTCTAATTGGTCAAGGAACGGAGTAAACTATATTACACAATTATACTGTGGAGGTATACTCCGAGACTTCCAATCACTACGTATAGAATTTAACCTACCAAATACCTATTTTTTTCAATACCTTCAGCTCAGGCACGCGATAGCAGCACAAGCTACAATATCACACACACATTACGCAATTGATCACGTCATCATCCCGGAAGGGACAAATCTCCTCTATATACAGCTAACTTCTTGGTCATGTCTCCAGGGCGATGACTTTGGGTTGTAGAGCTGGTTGGGGAGAGGACATAGGGCACATTACAGATGAGGAGTGGAACACCATACTAGATAATGTACTTAAGGTGTCACTGTCCGCCCCCCCAAAAACTCACCCAACTATTCATTATTCACCGTACGTATCGTACACCTGACATTTCCATCCGGGAGGACCACACTTCTCCCCTCCAAAATAAACCAACAAAAATTGCATTTACCACACTGGTAAGTGCCCGGTGTGGTAATTCTGGTAGCTTCACCACTTATATAGTGGCTTGAGACCAGACTGTCTCTTAAAGAACGTGACTTTTTGTAAGTAATCTCCGGATAGGGCTTAACAAATTTGGAAATCTTCTGATCTGCTGTAAGAAGATGCCAAAATGTGTCATAAATGTTTCTGACAGAAACCATGAATTAGACTGAGACAGAAGTACAATTAAATCCCACTTGTTTATTAATAAAAATAAAAAGGTAAATAGAAAAAGCGTAGTCAAGCATAGACAGAGTCCAGTAACCAGATCGGGTAGTCAGCCAGTCCAAAGTTCAATAACCAGATCGGGTAATCACCCAGGCCTGAAGTCAAGGATCCAAGTAGAGCAACTGCAAGCAGCATAAGGAGCCAGGAGGGATGTCAGCAAGCCAGTCTTGAAACAAACTGCAGGAGATGGTTCCTTGTGATGTGACCAACGCGAAGGCAGAGATGAAATGAGCTGGAAGGCTTTAAGTAGGCAGGTCAGACGAGCATCATCGGGAACAACTGGTAACTGTGGACAGAGAAGAGAGCTGGCAATTAGCCGACAGCTGAGCGGCCAGCCCAGAGAAGGAAGGGCTAAGCCAGCCCTGACAGTTCTGAACTTTCCTATGTTGACTATTGAACTTAGTGATAATCCGTGTTGAGGCAGATGCCTTAATTTGCCTGGGTTTGTACAGTAGGGAGTGCCTCTCCAGGCCCCTGACGTTATTATAAGCTTTCTACAAGCCAGTTCTGCTATACTCTCTCTAAAAGCCGATCTCGCAAGGTCTTAGCCTCCCTTTGAAAGTCCTCTTCATGTGTATAATTACGTTTAATACGTAAGAATTGACTATAGGGAATATTTTTGACTAGACTACTCGGGTGTGAGCTACTGCCATGCAAAAGATTGTTACCTGCTGAGCTCTTCCTATACAGGGTGGAACATAGTACTCCTCTCTCATCCACAAACAGCTCCACATCAAGAAAGGTAATTCTTTCCTGATCAAAGCTGTAAGTAAATTTCAAGTTATAGGAGTTGATCTGAGGGCCCTCCAAGAAATTTACCAAATCCTCTCTCGATCCTGTCCATATCATCAGATCATCATCTAAGTAGCGATTCCATGAAATCACATGGGCCAAGTGCCTCATCCTTGCCTGATCTGAAAAGAGATCCCTTTCCCACCCCCCCAGGTACAGGTTCGCATAGGAGAGTGCACATTCACCCCCATTGCGTCCCCCTGCACCTGGAGGTAGTGGGATCCCTTAAACACAAATATATTGTGTGTCAGTATATAGCTAAGCATTTCAAGGACAAATTCATTGTACTTCCAAGAATCAACATCTCGCTCATCAAAAATTCTCGAATCACCTCCACACCCTTTATATCTGGTATCGAATTGTACAGTGCCTCAATGTCTATCGTGACCAACCAGGCATTTTCCGGTATTTGCAAACCATCTGTAATCTTTAGCAATTCGATCGTGTCCTTCACATAAGAGGACAACCCCTTAACGTGTGGGTACAAATACTCATCAATGAGTTCGCTTGCCTTTTCAGTCAATGAGCCACACCCGAAATTATAGGACGCCCTGGAGGGCAGACCAAACTCTTATGCACTTTAGGAAGTGCATAAAAGTTTGCGGTGATGAACTCATTCATATCCAGGTACTCAAATGTTTTTGCGTCAATAATGCCCCTTGAGCGTGCTCTTACTATAATGCTTTTATATTTGCAAAGATAGTAACTGACGTGACGCTGGAACTGGTCTATACCATGTTCTATTCAGGAGCACATCTTTTCATATTGATCGACATCCAATATTACCAAATTACCACCTTTATCAGATGGTTTAATTATAATTTCTTTATTGGAGCTCAATTTGCGAAGTGCCACCCTATGATCTTTTGATAGATTTAATTGTGGTCCACTATGCCAATTTGTTGACTCTATTTCTTTGGTGACCTGGATCACAAATGCCTAGATGTTTGAATTTCCCTGGAGGACTGGGAATGACTTCGATTTTGGCTTGTATATTTTTGGAGGATCAAAGGTAGGTCTGCATGACCTGGTGGAAGGGAGACCCCAGCGGACGGATGGAGTGTTAGCTGTCTTATCCAATCCATCATTTGGATGAAAACTCCATCCATCCTCCTCCCATAATTCCATCAGGTCATGCAGAGCCCACAGGTCATCAAAACTCACCCCCTCCAAAATAGAACCATTTATTCCACATTCTGCACGTCTAAAGGTTCCTTATCATAGAGTACTTTGTACATCAAGCGTCTAGCAAAGAGATGCAAATCCTTTACCAACTCAAACTTGTTAGAATTTTCATCTGGGCAGAAAGTTAACCCAACTGTAATACTTTGGTCTCAGTATCTAAGAGAGAATAGGAGGAAACGTTAATAATGTCGAAAATTTCCCGACTCCCGGTGTCAACGGGGCCGGGACCAATTACTTTAACCACTTCAATAAAGGGCATTTATACAGCTTCCTTACCAGACCAATTTTTAGCTTTCAGCGCTCTCACACTTTGAATGCCAGTTACTTAGTCATGCAAAACTGTACCCAAACAACATTTTTATCTTTTTTCCATACAAATAGAGCTTTCTTTTGCGTAAGCATTGCAGGCCTAGTTAGCTCCGAATGTGATATTGTAGCTTGTGCTGCTATCGTGTGTCTGAGCTGAAGGTATTGAAAAAAATAGGTATTTGGTAGGTTAAATTCTATACGTAGTGATTGGAAGTCTCGGAGTATACCTCCACAGTATAATTGTGTAATATAGTTTACTCCGTTCCTTGACCAATTAGAGAAATTTTTCAATTTGTTTAACTCTAGGTAATTGCTATTATTCCATATGCGGGACCAATTTGTGTACCCTGTGTATTGCATGTGTTGTTTAGTTTTATTCCATATCTTATCTATGAGAGCTAATGTGGGGTATTAAGTTAACTCTCCAAATTCACCTACCTCTATGCACTCCACCATTCCATCACCAGACATCTGTGTACGGACAATGTTCCTCATAGGGTCAGAGGGCTTGGGTTGCTCCAAGCAACATTGCCTGCTAACATTGCCTGCTAACATTGCCTGTTAAATGCTGTAGCTGAGCGGCTATAAAGTAATAGAATGGGTTTGGTACCGCTAGTCCACCCGAGTCCTTTGCTTCCTGCAAGGTTTCCAATTTGATTCTTGGAACCTGCTTCCTCCATATCAATGCCCGGTAAAGGGTGTTGCATCGTCTAAACACATGTACAGGGATCCATAGAGGGGCATTGTGAAGTGCATATAGTATTTGTGGGTTCCAGACCATTTTTATCAAGTTGCAGTGACCAATTACAGAAAGTGTTAACTTAATCCAACTGGTCGTTTTGTGCTGGAGCCTTTTAAACAGTGGATCTATATTTAGCTTTATATATTGACCTAAGTTAGGGTGTATTATAATTCCCAGGTATTTTAATTTATCTACTATTTTGATCTGTCTAGCTGCTTGAGGGAGGGGCTCCGTCAATGGGTCTAAGGGTAGGATAGTTGACTTGTCCCAGTTTATGGTAAATCCGGAGAAAGCTCCGAATGTCCATTCTAAGTCCATAAGTTTAATCAGGGAGGTGGACGTGTCATCCAGGAACAATAGTGCTTTGTCAGCGTACAACGCCAGTTTATCTTCCGTTTCCCCCCGCTTAAAGCCGACTATATCTGGGTTCCCCCTTATAGCTGCTGCCAGGGACTCAATTGCCAGGGCAAAAAGTAGGGGGGATAGGGGCAGCCTTGCTTGGTCCCCCTGAATAGGTCAAAGGAGGGAGATAAGGTATTATTTATTCTGATGCATGCTTTTGGCTCTTTGTATAGTAGATTAATCCAGGAGATGATATTTTCTCCTAAATTAAGTCTTTCCAGTATTTTCCATCAGTATTCCCACTCAACACTATCAAAAGCCTTAGCGGCATCTAGTGAAATGATAGCTCTTTGTCCCTGATTATCAGTGGGTATTTGGATATTAAGATATAGGTGGCCCAGATTGTTTGCTGTAGACCTGTTTGGTATGAAGCCAGATTGATCCGGGTGCACCAGTTTGGTCACCACTTTTGAGAGTCTCATAGCTATGGTCTTAGTAAGAAGTTTCAGGTCCGTGTTTAGCAACGAAATAGCTCTATATGATTCCGGGTTTATCAGAATCTTTCCCTGGTTTCAATATGACTACCACCACCGCTTCATACATAGATCTTGGCAAGGAACCTGAGTCAAACACCTCCATAAGTGTGTGGAGTAGCTCCGGTAGGAGCACTCCGCCAAATTTCTTATACAGTTTAATTGGTAGGCCATTGTTACCCGGGGCCTTTGAGTTTGGGAATGTGGCTAGCACTAGTTGAAGTTCTTCTAAAGTAAGGGGGACATTTAAGAGATTCTTATCTGTTTCCTGGAGCTGGAGTAGGGTGACAGAGTCTAAGAATCGTGTCAGCTCGTCCATGGGATAGGATACCTTGGACGAGTATAAGTCTCGATAAAAGGAGCAGAACTCCTTCAGAATGGAGGGTGTATCTGTGACTGTTGATGCTAATGAGGTTGTGATGCTGTGTATAACCTGAGGTGGTTGTTGTGACCTAGCTATCATGGCCAGCATATGGCCAGTTTTCTCTCCTTCTTCAAAGTAAGTTTGGGAAGTAAAGAATCTTTTATTATCAGCTTGTGGTAGGTGTACAGTACAGAATATTTTTTTGTGCATCTATCCATTGTCTCTCATGCTCAGGTGTAGGAGTCCGCAGATATAATTCCTCTGCTTTCACCACCACCTGAGCAGCATCTCTAGCCCATTGTCTGCTTTTAGTTTTAATTTTGTTAATTTCTTTTATGCACTAATTTTCCTCTAATAAAAGCTTTCAGGGTGTTCCACACCACTCTGGGCGCAGCCGATGGTTTGTTAGTTTCCAAAAAATATTTAACATGCATTTGTATATCATCCTTGTCAGGGAACAGCTGAAGCCAAAATGAGTTCAATTTCTAATGTACCGGCAAGTGTGGCTTTTGAAGGTTCAGGCTGAGATGCCCGGGGAGTGGTTGGACAACCCTCTAGTTAAATGTCACGATCGGATCCTAACAGTACATTACATCATTACCTAGTGCAAAATCTATACGTCATAATGTAGAGTGTGTTAGCGAGTGAGAAGAGAATTGGGCCTGGAGGGGAGACTTACATCTCCAGAGGTCTTCCAGTCCCAGCTCCCCTGCAAATTTTGCCATAGGAGTATATATCCTGGGACCCTGGGGACAGAATTTTCTACGTATATCCAGGGAGGTGTCCATAGCACTATTAAAATCTCGGAGGACATATACCGGGTGCTGAGGGTGTCTGGCTAAGAATCTCACCAGGCATTGTAAGACCATTAGTGTAAAAGGCGGTGGCACATATATGTTAGCAATAATACAAGTCTGATTTTCCCATCATAAAAATAAATCTCCCTTCAGGGTCTATTTGTACATCTTTTTCAGTAAATGCAGTGGTCCTGGAGAACATAATATTAACACCCCTGGAGTATCTAGTATGAACCGAGTGGTACTGCACAGGGTATTTGGACATACGTATGAAATTAACAGTGTCTTTGGTAAGGTGGGACTCCTGTATACAAATAATAGTAGGGTCCTGCTGTGAGAAGAAAGTAAATAAGGCAGTCCTCTTTGCAGGATCATGCAATCCCCTAATATTCCAGGAAAGAATGGTATCTCTCTTGCTACCCATTATAGTACAAGGGGTGTAATAGCCAGTGCCCAGTTCTCAGGGTAATTGGTCCTTGGAGGACAGGTCTATATGCCCATGGTCTTATATTACCTGATTGATTAGAGGGTATGGGGTGTTTTCCGTCTGTATGCATTTTCAGTCCACTTGGGGGTGCATAGTTGTAGATGAGTCACGTAATGTAGGTACCTGCAGAGATGCAGTCCCCTCAATCGGGGCTGATAAACAACAAAAACATAGAAAAAAGTAAAAAACTGTCTGCCAAAAAGAATAGTAGGCAAAGAATAGTAGGCATAGTGCTTATAAACATATTCACTCCCATCGGAGAACGTCCGTGGGTGCCCCGCAGGGCTTTCTAGGGGGGTAATAATGAGGGCTCGGGCCCTTTGACCTTAAATATCAGGTACAAAGTTCACTGGAGTAAGGTAGGTGATAACCAGCTATATTAATCGTGTATTTATGTGCCCCATTATTGTCAAGGTGAGGGATAGGATTTATGGTGTACAGGCCGTCACGGTGTACTTATCCTGAAGAATGTCCTCGTGCAGCTCCTCTCAATTGTCTCTCATGTCTATCAAGCCAGTTAGTAGCCATTTTTGGGCTGTCAAAGAAATGCACTGATCCATCTGCCACTACCCGCAGCTTAGCCGGGTAAACCATGGAGTAGATCAATGGCTGGGGCTGGGGCCCTTTGACCTTAAATATCAGATACAAAGTTCACTGGAGTAAGGTAAGTGATAACCAGCTATATTAATCGTGTCTCTTTATGTGCCCCATTATTGTCAAGGTGAGCGATAGGATTTATGGTGGACAGGACGTCACGATTGCAAGGACATTTGACCACATACACAGCTCCTATCGTATCACATGAGACAAAATCCTTAATTATGTATTTCGGATTATTCTGAGGATTAATAAACTCTTACTTTCTTTAGATTTGTTGGGACCCTTACACAACTGTAACATCTGCCACATCCATGGAAACTAGGGGTGCAACGGATCAAAAAACATACAGATCGGATCGTTCCTTGGATCAGAGTCACGGATCGGATCATTTTTCAGATCGGCAAATAATTGAATTTGCAAAAACCTGTGAAAATTCCACTGCCATATAGTCCCCAGTGTAATATCCACAATCTCCCCCACTGTAATATTGGCGGAGCATGGCTGGGTACGGCAGAGCATGGCTGGGTATGGCAGAGTATTACAGAGTATTGGCTGGGTATGGCAGAGTATTGGCTGGGTATGGCAGAGTATTGGCTGGGTATGGCAGAGTATTGGCTGGGTATGACAGAGTATTGGCAGAGTATTGCTGGGTATTGCAGAGTAGGCTGTCAAAGAGCAGCGATGTGGGCACCACAGATGCAGCCCACAGCGCTGCATCCATCCGATCTCTCCCCCTCTACTGTACAGATCAGTATAGAGAGGGGAGAGAGGAACCGGCATCATGTCATGATGCCGGTTTGTTTACAAGTGAAAGCTCCATCATTTGGCGGAGTGATTACATTGTAAATGGCTTGGGTGTAGAAAGATGGCCGCCGCTTCGGAGCTAGGCCGAAGCCTCTGCCTTTCCTTTCCTGTGCCGATCCAAGCGGTGTGACCCGTTAGGATCACGGATCAGTGACGATCCGTTGCATCCCTAATGGAAACCTTTTATATCCCAAAACATCTTCAGTTTGGGAGGGGGTTCCACCACATTGTGGACTAACTTGTCTCGTAAATTCAGTGCTATTTTATAAAGAATTTGGGGTTTTTCCGTTATACATTCTTTGGGGAGGACATCTTGTTTTAAAAAGGTTCCAATATTTCTGATTTTTTAACCTCTTTGTTCTGCACGTGTAGTCCAGTACTATACACGTGCCCATATTATTACTAGTTTTTGATTCTCGATCTTATCTTTCAACAGATCATCTCTACTTTGGTTCCTAACCTTGGCCAATTCTTTTGTCAGAAACTCATCCTGATATCCTTTGTTCCAGAACATTTTACCCAACTCTTTAGATTGTAACTCAAAGTCAGAATCTTGCATGCAATTTTTCCTCGTTCTCATGAATTGACCACAAGGGATGTTATTCAGCCATGGTCTGAAGTGACAGCTAGTGGTAGGAATATATGAATTGCGATCAGTCGCCTTGAAGTAAGTTTTTGTTATGATCCCTTGTTCCGTGTTACATATCTCCAGATCAAGAAAGTGTATTTTTTCTTTGCTAATGTCCCATGTAAGACTAATATTACAATCATTGTTATTCATGATATCAAGTAGATCCACCAAAGATTCCATCCTTCCGTTCCAAATAATTAATAAATTGTCTATAAATCTTCTATATAGCATACTACCTGCTCCTCTATCCCGAAGGACACCTTCCGATTCCCACTTGGCCATATATAGGTTTACCATGCTTGGGGCAAATTTTGCGGCACCTTTAATTTGCAAGTAGAAGTTGTTTTCATACCAGAAAAAATTATGTTGTAGACAAAATTCCAAACATTTAAGGATGAATTTGTGTAATTTCTTCTCTGCTATACTATTGCTGTTTTCCAAGGCCCATTTCACTGCTGCCAATGCTCCCTCATGATCTGTTTTTTTTGTTTTTTTTTATTTAATTTTATAATTACCATCATACAAAAAGAGAAAAATATACAACATAGAAATCGTTTTTTCATTATCTTCAATACCCACCCTGTCCCTCCCTACCTCCCGTCCTCCCGTCCTCCCTACCTCCCGTCCTCCCATACACCAAAAACCTCTGTTAATTGGGGCTGTATCTCCTCCCCTGGCCCTATCATCCCCAGGCTTCTTTCCTTATACTCCTGCTCCCTCTCTTCTTTCCTATCCTTTTCTTCCGGCTCATTTGGTTATCTCTACCATATATCTCCAAGAGTTTTTAAATTGATCCCACTTTGCCCATTTGTCTTTCTGATCATTCCGAGCATCCTCTACCATCTGGTTACCCTTTCTTTCCTCCTCCTTCTCCAATCTTTGAATCCTTTCCACTCCGAAGATCCAGTCGCGGGTTTTAGGGCTTTCAACTTCCTGCCATTTTTTTGGTATCTGGCACTTTGCTACATTCAGCAGTGTTGGGATAATCGAGGATTTGTATAGCCCCACCGACCTATTGGTTCCATGGAAAAGACACGTCTAAGGGTCCATTGGAATTGTTTCATTAGTAATGGACTTTATAAGATCTACTATCTCCAACCAATACTTTTTAATGATGGGACAATCCTGCAAAATATGGAACCTTTATTTTTAGACCCTCTCCAACACTCGGAAGACCTATCCTGCTAGAAATGGCTTAATCTATCAGGCGTAAAGTACCATCTTGCCAGACATTTGTAGTTTGTTTCTGCCATCTTTGCGTCTACCGCAGAACCATGGGTCAATTTCCAAATCTTCCCTAATCTTTGTGGAGAGCAGCTAATCCCCATTTCTCTCTCCCATAGTTTAGCATATGGAGGAACCTCCATTTTCTCTCCCTCAGAGAGGATTTTATACAAGCATGAAATATTCTTTCTCACATGCCCCTTCAAGATCCACTTCTCTAGTGGGGTATACTCTTCTTCAGATCTAATTGGGGTTGGTAGTTTCTCTACAAACCCTTTCAACTGGAAGTATCTCCTTATTTAAATTTTCATCATCTCCGTGTTAAGTTGAAGTTCTTGTAAAGTGCATATTTTACCCTTTTTGACTATATCTTTAACTTGTAAACTATGGGGGTTTTTTTACGTTAAACATGCGGTGCATACATGGTATATTGACGTCATATACACATATATGGAACTATGAAAGGTACTATTCCTACTGTGAAACGTGGAGGTGATTCGCTGATGTTTTGGGGATGTGTGAGCTACAAAAGGCGCAGTCAATTTTGTCAAATTTGATGGCAAGATGAATGCAGTAGGTTATCAAAAAACACTAGAGGAATATTTGCATTCATCAGCCAGGAAGCTGTGCATGGGACATACTTGGACATTCCAACATGATAATGATCCAAAACACAAGGTCAAATCATTGTGTCATTTATCATTGACCTGTCATTTATCAACTCCTTTTCTGTACATCACAAACAAATAAAAGATATTTTTAATAGATATTGAAAAATTAAAAAAAAAAAACAATCAAGTGCTAGGCCCAGCACTCCCCGAACATGCAGGTGTTGTCCATAGGGGAGCCCTCCCCCTGAGTGGACAGATCACACCCAATGTGATAAATGCCCCCACTGTACCCTAATTTTTCCATAATTTGAAAGGTTGCTATCCATGTCGCAAGTGCAAGGTTTGCATGCACAACATTTGTGGCCGAAGAAAAACAGAAACGTTTATGTCTACAACATCATCGCTTGAATACCAAATGAAACATTTTACTACATGTGCTACCCGCTATATTGTTTACTTGATCACCTGCCCTTGTAAGAAGCAGTACTAGGATGAACTATACGTACCTTCTCCATAAGGGAAACCACAGCGTGCCTAGACACTACTATAATAAAAACCTTTTGAGTACAAATTTCCAAATCATAGACATATTATTTTCAGTGTTCATATTTTCCCATGTTTTAAAATGATTTTATTCTTCTAATTTTGAAAAATTGGAAAGTAGAATTATTTTTTCTGCAGTATACGACTATATACATTTTTTTTATATTTAAGTTTGTCGCCATTCCACGGGTGTGTGCAATAGGGATGGCCGAACGGTTCCCCCGGCGGTCGGTTTGCGGCGAATTTCGGCTGTTCGCGGTCCGCCCGATCGGCGGACTTTTGCCGCTGTTCGCCTGGCGGACTTACGTCTTTACTGTGTAAAAGAACTTTGACCTATGATGACACATCCATCATGTGGTACAGGACAACCAATTGAGACATTACAGCACATGGACACTTGGACATTCCCCCTAACTTATAAATAGACCCGATCTGGCGGCCATTTTACATTCTTTCGTATGTCACTATAGGGAGAGGTTGCTGTGTGGAGCAGGGAGAGACTGCAGTGACCCAAATCGCTAGCTATTAGGTCCACAAAAGTTCTTTTAAGGACTGGTATGGTATAGGTGTAGTTCAGGATATAGGTTTGAGGCACTGCTATTCAAGTCATTGTTGCAGCAGCCTGTCTTTTGTCAGTGCTGAGAGAGGGACAGGACGCTGTGTGCAGCAGTGACAGTCAGTTTAATCATTAGCTGTTACTATTAGGTCCACAAAAGTCCTTTTCAGGACTGGTATGGTAAAGTAGTACAGGATATAGTTTTGAGTGCTATTCAAGTTATTGTTGCAGCAGCCTGTGTTTTGTCAGTTTAAATAGGGACAGACAGGAAGCTGTGTGGCAGTGAGGGACAGTCAGGTTAATCAGTAGCTGTTACTATTAGGTCCACAAAGGTTCTTTTCAGGACTGGTATGGTAATAGGCTTGTACACGTATAATATTCTTTCTTCCAAATATAGAAAGAATATTATACTTGACTGCTGCCCTTCTGCTGCAGTAGTCCTTTGAGTATAGGGACTGAGGTACAGTCTGCTAATCACAACCTACTAGTTGCACAAAGGTCCTTCTAAGGACTGGTAAGGTATAGTGTACTACAGTATATAGGGTTGAATGAGGTACAGTCTGCTAATCCTTAAGGACTGGTATAGGTCCACAATATATAGGGTTGAGGTGCACTACTGCTGACTGCTGCCCTATTCTGCAGCAGTACTTTATGAGTATAGGGACTGAGAGTTTTGGCACAGGGTCATTTAAAAAATGACAGGCAGAGGAAGAGGCAGGCCCTTCCGCAGGGGTGGTAGGGGTAGGGCAGGAGCAACAGGCTTGAGCCAAAGTGGGAAATTGCAGAAGGTGCATGCAATTACGTCAAAGGAAGCACCAGAATTGGTTGAGTGGCTCACTCAGCCTTACTCTTCTGTACCCTCCTCATCCTCTCGATCTTCACCCTCTTCTTCACTCTCTGCTATGTGCACCCCCAAAGACACTACCACCAACAACACCACCACCACATACCTTCCGCTTGAGTCACAGGAATTATTTTCCGATCCATATCAAGACATTTCTGATGCGCAGCCACTCTTGGCATTGGATCAGGAAGAGGAGGTAGCAACAACCGCCACTCAGCAGTCTGCCGACAGTACCCAGATCAGCCCAAGGAGGAGGTTGGTCCCCGGTGTTGCTGCCTACTCTGATATCTCTACTTATAGCGGTGGGGAAGATGACGTCGATGATGACGTGTCTAGTGATGTCACGTGGGTGCCCACAAGAGAGGAAGAGGAGGGGAGTTCAGAGGGAGATATGGACCAGCAGATAGGGAGGAGAAGCAGGAATAACTTACATTGCACAGGAGGGACAAAGCAGACTGCTAATGTATCAGGAGCGAGTCATCGACCATGTACGGTCACATCTGGAGCTCCCAGGATGCCGGCACATGGCTCTGCAGTGTGGGCTTTTTTTAACGTGTCCGCTGCTGACAATAGTGTTGCCATCTGCAATCTTTGCAGTCAACGCATTAGTCGCGGTAAGCCCAACACTCACCTAGGGAGGACCCCCTTAAGAAGGCACATGAGCTGCCATCACCGAGCCCAGTGGGAGCAACAGAACACACAAAGCCACACTCCAGGCTCTCACCGTCCAGCCTCGTCTTCTATTTCTCCTCCTCTCTTCTCACAATTGTCCTCCACTCCACCTTCCATCATGCCAAGCTCACGTTTTTCTGCAAAAAGGCAGGCTTCCGTGGGCCTAATGTTCGAGCATAAAAAAAATGATGACGCCAGATAACCCTCTTGCCCAACGGTTGACGGCTGGCTTGACAGAACTGATAGCCCGCCAACTACTGCCATATAAACTGGTGGCAATCTGCTTAGCGCATTGAAACAGGGAAAAATTACGCACGTGCCATGCATGGCAGACGTCTTAAACTTGGTCATCCAGCGATTCGTTGTCAAATACCCTGGGGTCCAGGACATCTTGCGGCAGGCAAGGAAAATCTCGGCCCATTTCAGAAGATCTTACACGGCCATGGCTCGCCTTGCTGACATTCAGCGGTGACACAATCTGCCGGTCAGACGTCTTATTTGCGATTGCCCGACACGATGGAACTGAACCTTCTATATGCTTGATAGGCTGCTCCAGCAGAAACGTGCAGTTAACGTCTACCTGTATGAACTCTGCGGCAGAACAGGTTCTGGGGAGCTGGGTTTTTTTTTCACCGCACCAGTGGCTGCTCATGCGCGACGCATGCAGACTTCTGCACCCATTTGAGGAGATCACCAAACTGGTCAGTCGCATCCATGGCGCTATCAGTGAAATGGTACCTTATGCCTTCTTTATGGAGCATGCATTGCGTCGTGTCATTGATCAAGCTGTGGAGGAGCAGAAGCCGGAAGATGAGGAAGTCGCAATGCTGGATGAATTCCCAGGGGGGGGCTACTCTATCTGAGACAAGTGAACAACAGGTGTCTGAAGAGGAGTCAGAGGAGGATGGTGCCGGGGCGGATGAGGAGGAGCAAGAAGAGCATGCTTTAAACCTTTCTGGGATCCCTGTTGTTGTGCGTGGATGGGGAGAGGAGAATGAAGAGGACGACATTATCCTGGATGATGAGCAAGAGCCAGGCCACCACACCGCTTCCAGTTTAGTGCAAATGGGGGCCTTCATGCTCCAGTGTTTTAATAGGGACCCCCGTATAAAAAGCATAAGGGTCAAGGACCAGTACTGGGTGGTAAGGTACTTAGACCCCCGGTACAAACACAAAATGGCGGAAATGTTACCGCCGTCACAGAGGGCTGTCAGAATGGAGCACTTCCAGGCCTTGCTTGGAGAAATGCTGCATTCTGCTTTTGCGTGCGCTGGCAGAGGAGCAATTCCCACTCCCAGAGAATGAGTTGCGGGTACCAATCCAACAGCGCCTGCAAGAAGAGGCCGGTTTGAAGATGTGTTGGTGACTTCTGATATGAGGTCATTCTTTCAGCCGACCCATCGACAGGTGTCATCAGGATCCAGCATCAGGGAACGCCTAGACCGTCAGGTGTCCGACTACATCGGGTTAATGGCCGATGTGGATGCTCTGAGGAGTAATGAACCCCTGGACTACTGGGTGGGCAGGCTTGACCTCTGGCCAGAGCTTGCCCAATTTGCAATCGAACTGTTGGCTTTGCCCCTCGTCCAGTGTCCTGTCCGAAAGGACGTTCAGCGCAGCAGGGGGGATCGTGACTGATAAGCGTACTCGCCTAGCTCACGACAGTGTTAACTACCTCACATTTCTAAAAATGAATGAGGCATGGATCTCGGAGGAATTCAACACATGTGACCAGTAGACCATGTATATGTCTATAAACGATTTTTTTAATCGAGCACACAGACCTTCTTTCTTCATTTGGCTCACTTGTACAAAAAAAGCACACCATACTATATGCCCGTACCCTCCTGTTTGAAGAGGTTGAGCGGTGTCATATTTCTACTGGGGCTGCTTATTATGAGGGGCTCCCACCATCCCTGTGCTGTGCTGACTTCCTCCTGGGGCTGCTTATTATGAGGGGCTCCCACAATCCCTGTGCTATGCTGACATCCTCCTGGGGCTGCTTATTATGAGGGGCTCCCACCATCCCTGTGCTGTGCTGACTTCCTCCTGGGGCTGTACCTATGCTGTGCATATTATGAGGGGCTCCCACCATCCCTGTGCTATGCTCATTATGAGGGGCTCCCACCATCCCTGTGCTATGCTGACTTCCTCCTGGTGCTGCTTACAGTGCAGGTGTCAGTGCTGTATATCACGGTGCAGGTGTCATTGCTGTATGTCACGCTGCTGATGTCAGTGCTCTCTATCACGGTGCGGTTGATCATCTCCTGCACCCTCTTCTTTGCCTATTCTGACCTTCCCTCTCCTCCATTGCCTTCATGCGCTCCACAGTCCTGAATTGTCTCAATTTCACATATAAAAAAAGAATGCTTGTAGTTGTCGATCCCAGATTCACCTCATACATGTGTTATGTCATTGGCCATGTGGTGGGACTATGTGTGCACAGCTAGTAATTATTTTGTGGCTGCAAATTTGACCTGTAGGTTTGCAAAGTTCGCCTCCCATTGAAGTCAATGGGGCCCGCCACGAATGTTACGGTTCGTGAACTATCGGCCGCGTTCGCGAAACGTCCCGTTGGAAGTTCGTCCATCACTAGTGTGCAATTTTAAAGGATGACATGTTAAGTATCTATTTGCTCAGTGTAGCATAAATCATCTTTTATATTTTACCAAACAATTTGTGTGCACCACACAGTCAAAGTATATTTTTTCCCCCAAAAAAAATTTGCGACATGAAAATTGCAACAACATACATTTTTTGTTCCACGGCCTTTGCTTTCAGAAAATATTATTTATTATACTATACAGGATTTATATAGCGCCAACAGTTTATGCAGTGCTTAAAATAAAACACAAGAGGATTAAGAGGGCCCTGCTCAGAAGAGCTTACAATCTAATAGGGCAGGGCAGGTGGTACAAAAGGTTGTAACTGTAGGGAAAGATCTGATGGAAGTGGCAAAAGATTAGTTGGAGGTTTGATAGGCTTTCGTGAAGAGATGAGCTTTCAGGGACCACCCAAAGGTAGAAAGAATAGGGGATAGCTGGACCAGTGACGGTAGCGATTTCCAGAGGACGGGAGAGGCTCTGGAGAAATCTTGGAGATGAGCATAGGAGGAGGAGATGAGAGAGCTTAAGAGTAGGAGGTTTTGAGAAGAGCGGAGAGGATAATGTGGGTGATATTTGGAGACAAGGTTGGTGGTGTAGCTGGGAGCAGAGTTGTAAAAGGCTTTGTATGTTGTGGTTAGTATTTTGAATTTAATTTGCTGGGTGATTGGGAGCCCGTGTAGGGATTGGAGGAGAGGGTTAGCAGACCCTGAGTGGTTGGTGAGGTGGATAAGTCTGGCAGCTGTATTTATGATAGACTGAAGAGGGGATAGCCTATGAAGAGGCAGGCCAATGAGAAGGGAGTTGCAATAGTCAAGGCGAGTGATAACGAGGGAATTAATGAGGAGCTTGGTGGTTTAATTTGTTAAAAAGGGGTGAATTTTAGAGATTTTGCGGAGGTGAATTCTACAAACTTTTGACAACAATTGGACTTGGGGCTGAAATGACAAGTCAGAATCTAGGATTACATCTAGTACCCTGGTGTGAGGAGAGGGACTGATAGTTGCATTGTTGATTTTGATAGAAAAGTCAGGGAGGGGGGCATGGGCGGGGGGAATATTATTAGCTCAGTTTTAGAGAGATAAACAGAAGGGGTCCAAGAACAGAGCCATGGGGGACCCCCACAGAAAGGGGCAATGGAGAGGAGGAGACAGAGTTGTAGGTGACACTGAAGGAGTGCTGTGATAGGTAGGCAGAGAACCAGGATAGAGCAAAATTTCGGAAGCCAAGGGAATGTCGTTTATTGAGAAGGAGGAAGTGGTCAACAGTATCAAAAGCTGCAGAGAGGTCAAGTAGTAGGAATATGGAGTTAGTAAATCATTAGTGAGTTTTAGTAAGCCAGACTGTAAGGGGTCAAGAGGGTTATTTTCACTGAGGTAATAGCTAAGACGGTATTATAAAATATATAATATGTGGGGGTTCTAATAATTATCTGGCAAAAAAAAATGCAGATGCTTTTATGTGAGAAGTGTCAGAATTAGCTTGGGTAGCAATTAGTTAAGAATTTTCCACACACCTTTGTTTTTGTGCCTGCTGAATATTCCTATTTGCAGGGAGGGGTGGGGGGGGGGGGGTAGTTCCAATCTCCAACACTTTCGGGAAGTGTTCAGATTTGCATAATTGAAGGATTTTCGATGCTGCAGGTATATGTACAGTCACCTCTGCCTGCACCTTATACCTGCAAAAAAATGTTGTTCTATTTACAGATGCCTTCAGAGAATCAATTTACTTGAAAGTAATATTTTGGTTACAGATTGATTCTGGTAGGCTATATAACATGCTAGTTCTTCCTATTTCTTGTGTAATTTTTCTAAGCCAGTGACTGCCCATTTTGAATTCATGAGTATTCCCCCTGCTGCGTTCTGAATAAAAGCCAAAAATTATTACATTTCATTGCTTTCAAGTAAAATTATCAAAATGTTTAGCTTCATATGTTATCCAGATTCTAGTAAAATGAGGGAAAGGTTATAAAGGTAAATACTTGAAAGATCAGTTATCTATCACTCCAATGGGAGTTTGTCTCTGCTTGCCTTCCCATTACATGTCCTTTCTCCACAAAGTAAAATAAACAAAACATCTAAGGCCTCATGCACACTGGATGTTTTTGGATGTTTTTACAGCTGCTGTTTTTGGCTTCAGATGTTTTTTCTACAATCAAGAAACTCTCCAAGCATGTTATCCTGTGCGTCCATGCACACATAGGCTGTTATAAACTAGTCGGTAAAAAAAGAATGCAGATAAATGCTCAAAAACACAGCTCACCCGCGGTTAATGTTTTTGATCCATTGAAAGAAAATAAAAAATGCTAAAAACGCTAACGCTGAAAAAAGCTATAGCAAAAACTGCAAAGCTACTGGCATTTTTAGAACATTAATATAGCATCCGATGTGCATTAGGCCTAATAGGCACAGGGACGCATACTCACAATATCCATAGTTGGCTAACCTGTAACCCAAACACAAATATCTCACCAACAGAGACCCTGTTCACTACAGAAAGCATCTGAACTTACCCCTGATGAGGCACCATTAAGCAAAATGGTTTTACATCATTTGAAAACTATAAAAAGGTGGACTCACACAGCAGATAGGAGAGTAAAATACCAGGAATGTATCCACCCAGGACAGCCAGGAAGGTTAGGAATCCACAGACCAAGAGACAGAACTAAAAGTGCAAATTAAATGAAGGTTAATATGTTGTATGTAAATACATTTTTATTGCAATTTCTTTACTGTTCAATTTGCCTTCTTTGAATACAGGAATACAACAAAAATGCTTCATCTTAATGAAAATAATTTGTCCACCCTCCTACTCCAAATAAGCATATAACCTGTGCAATCATTTAAAGCTCAGCAGGCAATATTACATTTGTATAGATTATGAACATTGGCTATTGACTTTATTTTTATAAAAAAAAAGTATGGTCAAAGCTTTTTTGGCAATATTTTTCTTCTGGGACACAGCAGTAGACTTATGCCCTGTACACACGATCAGATTTTCCGACAACAAAACCGTGGATTTTTTTCCTTAGGATGTTGGCTCAAACTTTTCTTGCATACACACGGTCACACAAATGTAGGCCAAAAATTCCGAACATGAGAATGCACTGATGTATCACAAGCCGAGAAAGGAAAGGAAGTTCAATAGCCAGTGTGGCTCCTTCTGCTTGATTCAGAGTATGCGTGAACTTTTTTGCGACGGACTTGTGTACACTTTCCGACAACAAGCTCACATCGAACATATACCGTTTGGAAAATCCGACCGTGTGTACGCGGCTTTAGTTTTGCAGATTCAGCTGACAGGGACAAGCTATTAGCTGCCATCTCAAAACTGATCCAGGCTCTGAAAGGATCCATCCACATGCCTGTGGCTCAGCGTTTCAGCGTGGTGCCGAGAGCCTAAGCAGGCAGCACCCGCCCTTCCCATAGCCTAGTGCTCCAGTGAGCACTGGAGGTCAGGGCCGGACTGGCCTACCGGATACCAGGAAATTTCCAGGTAGGCCGTCTGCCCTGGGGCTGCTTACCTAGGGCCGATCCAAACGCAGACTCTTCCTCTCCTTCCCTCCGTTTGTGTATTCACAAACAGCGGGTGTCTCCCGGCCAGCTGTGTCATGCAGCTGCGGTCTGAACTGTTTGGTGGCCGTCCACTGTAACAAAGCCCCGCCTCTTTATCCATGATAGACGAACACTGATTCAATTTCCCAGCATTGTAGCAGCGTTCAGTTGGCCATCTATCATGGATGAGGAGGCAGTGCTTTGTTACAGTGGCCGGTCACAGAACAGTTCAGACCGCAGCTGCATGACACAGCTGTAGACATTCGTTGTGTGTAATCAAGGTACTGGTGAGGCTGCAGATGGGCATAGTCACAGTGCAGCTGCAGATGGGCACAGTTAGGCTGCATTGTTGGCACAGTGCAGCTGCAGATGGGCACAGTGAGGCTGTAGATGGGCACTGATGATACAGATAGGCACAGTTAGGCTGCATTGTTGGCACACTGCAGCTACAGACAGGCACAGTGAGGCTGCATTGATGGTCACAGGCGAGGCTGTATTGATGTTCACAGGCGAGGCTGCATTGATGGGCACACTGAAGCTGTATTGATCTCTTGTATCATGTCTGCAGTCTCTGATCATCTCTTGTATCATGTCTGCAATCTATGACCACGTCTTGGAGAGGAGTAAGAGTACCACCAGGATGGGGGTCATGGGAGGAGTCGGATGTGTGTGGACTGTGGAGAGGAGACTATATGATAAAAACAGAGCCACAAAGATGAAGCCTTCTTGACAGATCCCTGCACGGTGCACGCAACAGGAGGTCAGTGACAGCAATGCTAGGCCAGTCTGAGGGTGGAGTCACTGATGTAAGGGGGAGTGAAAGTGGTTGTAAACCCTTACAACACACTTTGACCTACAGGTAAGCCTAGATTAAGGCTTACCTGTAGGTCCAAGAAATATCTCCTAAACCTATACAGTTTAGGAGATATTTGCCCGAAGACAGGCACTGCTGGCTACGGCGCATGCATCTTAAACGACGGAGATGCCGCGCACGTCGGCTCCCGTGCGCATGCGTGGTAGTGACATCACCGCGGCTTCGCCGAATGATAGCGACGGAGCTGCGAGACCCCACCGCGAAGATGGATGCGCCGGACTACAGGGGGATAGCGGTGACTTTGCTGGCTCCTGTGTCAGGTAAGTGACACATAATGGACTACTATGCGATGCATAGTAGTCCATTATGCTTTGCCTTTGCAGGGAATGAAAGAGGAAGTAAACCCATCAAGGTTTACTTCCTCTTGAATAAAATAATGCAGGGGGCACTGATATAAAGTTTCCCCTCCTTATATCTGTAACCCCACGTTTTTACCTTAGTGTATTTTTTTCTGCGGAAGGTGGTCTCTTCCAGTCAGCCCCCCCCCCCCCCCCCCACATTCCTGGGGTCCCCCTTGATGATTGCTCCACTTTTTCTCATATATATATATATATATATATATATATATATATATATATATATATATATATATATATATATATATATATATATATATATAATGTGCTTTAAAAATGTGCTTTAAAATGCATGGTTTTCCCATTTATGAACAAGAAAAACAGGATTTTTTAAAACGGCTTACCTGTAAAATCCTTTTCTTTGATGCACATCAGGGGACACAGAGCCATAGTAGTTACTATGTGGGTTAATAGGCCACCAATAGGTGATGGAAACTATTACGCCCTAAGACCAGAAGTGCACTCTCTATATAACCCCTACCATTACTGGGAGTACCTCAGTTTTGTAGCTAAGCAATACAAGTGTATACCAAGAAGGGAGGGACCTCTGTGTCCCCTGATGTACATCAAAGAAAAGGATTTTACAGGTAAGCCGTTTTAAAAACCCTGTCTTCTTTTCATACATCAGGGGGCACAGAGCCATAGTAGTTACTATGCGGGATGTCCCATAGTAATAGCAACTGAAGGGAGGGAGACAACAACAAAAAGTAGGGCAAAAAAGAGGCCAGAGGACTCGCACTGCAGTACACTGCACACAAAGGCAGTGGCAAAACTACCAGGGTCGCATCAGTCGTACTTGCGACTGGGCCCACGTGTTCTGCCACTGTGGGGGGGGCCCCCAGACGAGCATGAAAGACTTCCGGTCTGGCGCCTGATGTACTGACCGCAAGGATGGTGAACTCTAACACCGCCGGTAATGACTTCTGGTACTTGCTCCAATGACTGGCTCCCGGCTTGTGTGAGAAGTTTCAGGTCTCCCATGCTACGATTACCCTGTATAGCAGAATCTCTCCCTCTTCCTGCCTCACATACAGACTAAAACCCCCTTCCCCCTCTGCCTCGGCTTGGCTGTCACAGACAGAAGGAGGGGGAGGGGGGGAGAAAGGACATAGCACTCAATGGGATGGGACATGACTGAATGCTCGGTACTTGCAGGAAAGGAGGGGGGGAGGGGCAGGGAAGGGAGCTAGTTGTCAAAGGAGGATGCTTGCTGGGTGCATTATGAAGTTTGCACTAGATGGTTACAGTGCAATGTGCAGTATGCAATGGATGGGTACTGCTGTGCAACAAGCAGCATGCACTGGATGTGTGCTGTGTGACAGGCAGTGCACTTTGGATCAGGGCCGTGTGCTCAAGAGTGTTATATTGCAATATGTAGTGAGCACTGAATGTGCACTGTGCACTCGATGGGTGCCATGTAATGTGCAGTGCACACTGGATTTGTGCAGTGGATATGCCATGTGCACTGATGGGTGCACTGCGCACTAGTGGGGCAATGTGCAGTGTGCTTGGATTTGTTCAAGTTGTGAGAGAAGCATACTTACAGTGATTTGGGGGGATAAGATGATGCTGTATGTGCAAGGGGGCACTTTGGGAGCAGACAGAACTTGTGCTAGAAGGGGGGGTTAAATAAAAATATGACCCCCCTAGCACCAGTTCTCTCTGCTCCTAAAATGCCCCCTTGCACATACAGCATTCTCTTATCCCCCCCCACATCACTGCAAGTATCCTTTTCTGACAACTTTCTCCCTCCCCCCTTCAAAGAGAGGCTGTCTGCTATTGAGGAGATGATCATGGTTTCTGGGATTCCGGGCACCTCGCTAGAGATTTGGGGTAATCGCTCCAGGACTCAAGGCCAGTTAACACCACGAATCGCAAAGCAACGCACTCTGCATTTTTAAGCGATACACATGCCTTCCAGGTGCTGTGCGATTTCAGCCCTTTCATTTGAATAGGCTAAAATTGTGTTGGTCTGCACCAAGAGCTGTCCATGTGCTACTTTACAAAACGCACTGCAACTGGATTGCATGGTACTGCTGGTCATACAATCTGGTGCAGGCATTTGCAACCAGCATTTGGGGGGTCATTATGTTGACAACCACTGCAGATCGCTTTAGCAGTACATTTTGAATGCAGTGTGGGAAACACACCCAAAACGCAGGTTTCCCTCAAGGCATTCTGGTGTGAACAGACCCTTAGTCCAGACACACAGGATTTCATTTGTATCTCAGGAAGGTCCCACCAAAACCGGGACAGTTTAGAAGTATGGATTTGTATTAGAAGTAGAGAGGATTTGTGTTTTGGGGGGTTTGTACTGGGAAGGGGGATTTGAGTAGTAGGAATTGTGACAGAATTGAGGAGAATACTTATGCTGGCATGGAGGGAAAGAATTTAATGCTGGGGGAGTTTGACCCAGGATGGTGGGAAAGGGTTGTACTGGAAGGGAGGACCTGGGGGACAGGATCTGTGCTAGAAATTGCGAGAGGATTTTTGCAGAGAGGGTGATTGGGTGGGGGTGGATTTGTAGAGACGTCCTACACGTTGCACCCCTTCACAAATACAGGCGTAATGTCAAAGAGGTTAGAATGTGAAGTGGGGGTGGGGGGGTTGCATTGTGGAGGGAAGAGGGGTGGCAGGGCTTCAAAAATCAAAATGCACCTTCGCCTGTGTAGCCAAAAATTCTTGCATTGGCTCAGCTGGTACTGATAACCACTGCCCAACTTGGCCTGTTTTGCGAACCTGAGCGGTCGCCTTTAAATAGATCTGATCGCTCTTACTACATCAAGGGAATATAGTGCCTTCTCTTCCCTAGATTGTGAAGAAAGAAGAAAGAATAACATCCTGGTTTAAATGAAAACCTGTCACCACTTTTGGTAGGAATTCAGGATGAGGACACAAAACCACCTTATCCTTATGCATGATCAAATATGGCTCTTACAAGACAGAGCCGTTGGTAGCAGAAGAAATTGTAACCAAAAAGACCACGTTTCTTGTCACAAGAACCAAGGGAACTTCCCGTAAAGGCTCAAAAGGCTGATTCTGTAAAGCCGACAAGAACCAATTTAAATCCCAAGGATTTAGAGGTGCCTTGATAGGGGGATTAATCTGTGTTAGCCCCTGAATTAAACTACACCCCAGAGAGTGAGAAGCAATAGGCCATTAAAAAAACACTGACAAGGCCTAGATCTGGCCCTTGATTGTACTCAAGGCCAGCTTAATTTCTAATACCATTTGCAGGAAATCAAGGATCCTACCTATGATATACTTCCTGGGGTGTCAACCCCTGGATCCACAACAAGAAACATATGCCGTCCAGACTCTATAGTAAATGATTCTAGAAGCCGGCTTCCTGGCATTAACCAAAGTAGACACTACTGAGGGAGATAACACACGGTCCTTTAAAATGTGGGTTTCAATAGCCAAACCGTTAAATTTAGCATCCGTAAGGTAGGATGGAATACCAGACCTTGTGCAAGAAGGTCCGGCCATAATGGCAGAGTCCAAGGGACTCCTACCCCCATCTTTATGATCTCGGCAAACCAAGATCTTCTGGGCCTCCAGCATTACCTCCTTTCGTTCCTGCTTGATCCTGTGGAGAAGGCGCGGAAGTAGCAGAACTGGAGGAAACGCATAGATCAGTGAAAACTAATCCCATGGGAAGACTAATGCGTCTGTTCCGCATGCTAGTGGATCCCTTGTTCTTGACACAAAGTTATCGACTTTGTCGTTGAATCTGGACGGGAACAGGTCCACGTCCGGAATACCCCATCTCTGACATATCGCTAGGAAGATGTCGGGGTGAAGAGACCATTCCCCCTGAAATAACCGTTGGCGACTCAAGTAGTCTGCCTGCCAATTTTCTATTCCTGGAATGAAAATCGCCGATAGGCAAGGAATGTTGTTTTCTGCCCAAGCTAGAACATGATTCACCTCTTTTTGGGCTGCACGACTTCTCGTGCCCCCCTGGTGACTGATGTAAGCCACAGCCGTGGTATTGTCGAATTGAATCCTGACAGGACAATCCTGTAGCCTTAGCGTCCAGGACTCTAGGGCCAGATGTACTGCCCGAATCTCTAGAATGTTGATGGGCAAGGTCCTTTCTGACTTGGACCATCTCCCCTGGACAGAATCTTCTCCCAGGACTGCTTCCCAGTCTAGAAGGCTGGCATCCATTGTCACCACTTTCCAGGATACTGGCAGAAAGGATTTACCCTTTTGGAGGTTGCTGGATATCAACCACCAACTTAGACTCTGTCGTACGTTGGGGGATAAACGTATTGGAAAATCCAAAGCCTGAACTTTCTTGTTCCAGACCATCAGGATGGTGTTTTGTAGCAGTCTTGACTGAAACTGCGCGTAAGGGGCGGCCTCGAAGGAGACCACTATTTTTCCTAACAATCTCATGCACAGCCGAATGGAAGGATTTTTCTTTGCTTTGACAACCTGAAAATGATGAAATGCATAGATCAGTGAAAACTGATCCCCTGGGAAGACTAATGCGTCTGTTCTGCCTGCTAGCGGACACCTTGCGCGACAAAGTTGTCAACCTTGTTAATGAATCTGGACACGAACAGGTCCATGTCCGGAATACCCCCATCTGACATATTGCTAGGAAGATGTCGGGGTGAAGAGATCATTCTCCTGGAAATAATTGCTGGCGTCTCAAATAGTACTTCTGAAGGGGGCGTGGCCTGACTATACACTAGAGCAGACGTGCTTCGCGGGAGCTCCGGCATTGGCACGGCAATTTCGATCATTTTAATCACGATCCCCTCACATTTGCTCAGCTTGAGTATGGGGAGGAAGACAGGCACGTCCCTGCCTAAGAAGGGAGCGGCTATGGGAACTATTAAGCGTTTTTTATCCGCGAAACCCGAGGACGCTGAGGAACAAGATGGCCTAGGCCGCTCACCACACAGCACGCTGCTTGCGCCAAGCCCTGCCTCTTCAGCTAGACCGGAGCGCAGGCCGCGCTCACCTGATACCTCAGCCGAATCGGAGGGAAAAGGGGACCTGGTCAGATCTACCAGAGCAGCTACCAGAGTGAGTGATCTCCCGACCAAAGCTGACCTAGCCTCAATGTTACTGAACCTGGAACGGGTGATTAGGAAGGAGGTCTCGGCGGTCCGCTCTGACCTGTCGCAGGTTCTGGTACGAGTGGAAGAGACGGAACAACGCTTAGGCCGTCACGCGTCCGCCATAAGAACTCTCCAGACGACCACCCGCCAGCTTGCAATCGCCCACTGGACGGCCCTTTACAAGATCGAGGACCAGGAGAACTGGAACAGGCGTAACAATATTCGGATCCGCGGCCTGCCAGAGGCAACCAGAGATGAAGACCTCCTGCCCTCTGTCAGAGGCATTTTTAACAGCCTCCTTGGCCGAGCAGCGGATGCACCTTTGAAAATCGATCGGGTTCACAGAGCCCTCCGCCCCCGTAATCTAGCCACTGATGCTCCGCGGGACATCATCTGTAGAGTCCACCACTATCCAGACAAAGAGCTGATTATGAAGAAGGCCAGAGACGCCACGCCGTTTGATTTTGATGGTGCCTCACTCACTCTCTTCCCAGATCTGGCAAAGGAGACATTGGACAGGTGCAGGGCCTTACGTCCTCTTACAGAACTTCTGCAAGCGGCATCCATAAAATACAGATGGGGCTTCCCTGCAGCACTAATTGCCTCTGTGAACGGTAAAACCTCGATCCTCCGGTTTTGTGCTGACCTGAATGTTGCCGTTCCGGACCTCCCTGGCTGGCAAGATGTCATTCCACCTTTACCGAGTGGCTCCAACCGACAGTGGCAGAGAGTGGGTCGTAAACACCAGGTCGCGGCACAGGGGAACCAGGCGCACCCATGATATGGACACTGCATGGTTCCTGGCATTCGCTCTGATCTACTTCTCCGGCCGGTGAAGGACTCTTGGTTCCCGCAAGTATACACCTGTACAGTTCTGTTTTTACTCGGCCCTGATTTGTTTACTCGGTGAGGCATCTCCCTTTATTGCCCATACTTTCTCTGCAGATGTTCAGTGCTCTACACCTTTGATGCCTTGGACTTCTGGGCAAGCCCGCAATATGGCTTTGTGCACTGTGTTCTATGTGCATAGTGTGGGGTTGCTCTTTGGCGTCCCCGCGAGCCTACACTTGGACCCATATCTGGGACTGCTCACTGACCCTCTAGTGTGGTCTACGGATGTAACTCAGACCCTGTCTTAGGTAATTTATGTTACTTATGTCATCTATTTTTTACTGTTATACATACCCTGCCAGTACTCTGCAATACTCTGCCAATACTCTGCAATCCCCTGCCAATACTCTTCAAAACATACCCTGCCAGTACTCTGCAATACCCAGCCAATACTATGAAATTCCCTGCCAGTACTCTGCAATACACTGCCAATACTCTGCAATACATACCCTGCCAGTACTCTGGAATACCCTACCAATACTCTGAAATACCCTGCCAATACTCTGAAATACCATGCCAATACTCGGCAATACATACCCTGCCAGTACTCTGCAATCATCTACCAATACTCTGCAATACCCTGCCAATACTCTGCAATGCATACCCTGCCAGTACTCTGAAATACCCTGCCAATACTCTGCAATACCCTGCCAATATTCTGCAATACATACCCTGCCAGTACTCTGCAATACCCTGCCAATACTCTTGAATACCCTGCTGTTAATCTGCAATACATACCCTGCCAGTACTCTGCAATACCCTTCCAATACTCTGCAATACCCTTCCAATACTCTGCAATACCCTGCCAATACTCTGCAATATATATACCCTGCCAGTACTCTGCAATACCCTGCCAATACTCTGCAATACACTGCCAATACTCTGCAATACACTGCCAATACTCTGCAATATATACCCTGCCAGTACTCTGCAATCCTCTACCAATACTCTGCAATACCCTGCCAATACTCTGCAATACGTACCATACCAGTACTAGGCAATCCCATGCCAATACTCTTCATTACCCTGTCAATACTCTGCAATACATACCCTGCCAGTACTCTGCAAAACATACCCTGCCAGTACTCTGCAAAACATACCCTGCCAATACTCTGCAATACCCTGCCAATACTCTGCAATACATACCCTGTCAGTACTCTGCAATAACCTGCCAATACTCTGCAATACACTGCCAATACTCTGCAATACATACCCTGTCAGTACTCTGAAATACCCTGCCAATACTCTGCAATACACTGCCAATACTCTGCAATACACTGCCAATACTCTGCAATACATACCCTGCCAATACTCTGCAATACATACCCTGCCAGTACTCTGCAATAACCTGCCAATACTCTGCAATACATACCCTGTCAGTACTCTGCAATACACTGCCAATACTCTGCAATACATACCCTGTCAGTACTCTGAAATACCCTGCCAATACTCTGCAATACCCTGCCAATACTCTGCAATATATGCCCTGCCAGTACTTTGCAATACCCTGCCAATACTCTGCAATACACTGCCAATACTCTGCAATACATACCCTGCCAGTACTCTGCAATACCCTGCCAATACTCTGCAAGCCTCTGCCAGTACTCTGCAATACCCTGCCAATACTCTGTAATACCCTGCCAATACTCTGCAATACATACCCTTCCAGTACTCTGCAATACTCTGCCAGTACTCTGCAAAACACTGCCAATACTCTGCAATGCATACCCTGCCAATACTCTGCAATACCCTGCCAATTCACTACCATACCCTGCCAGTACTCTGCAATACATACCCTGCCAGTATTCTGCAATACCCTGCCAATACTCTGCAATACCCTGCCAATACTCTACAATATATACCCTGCCAGTACTCTGCAATACACTGCCAATACTCTGCAATACATACCCTGCCAGTACTCTGAAATCGTCTACCAATACTCTGCAATACCCTGCCAATACTCTGCAATACATACCATACCAGTAGTAGGCAATCCCATGCCAATACTCTGCATTACCCTGTCAATACTCTGCAGTACACTACCAATACTCTGCAATACATACCCTGCCAGTACTCTGCAATATCCTGCCAATACTCTGCAATACATACCCTGCCAGTACTCTGCAATACCCTGCCAATACTCTGAAATACCCTGCCAATACTCTGCAATACCATGCCAATACTCTGCAATACAAACCCTGCCAATGCTCTGCAATCATCTGCCAATACTCTGAAATACCCTGCCAATACTCTGCAATACATACCCTGCCAGTACTCTGCAATACCCTGCCAATACTCTGCAATACCCTGCTGTTAATCTGCAATACATACCCTGCCAGTACTCTGCAATACCCTTCCAATACTCTGCAATACCCTGCCAATACTCTGCAATATATACCCTGCCAGTACTCTGCAATACCCTGCCAATACTCTGCAATACACTGCCAATACTCTGCAATATATACCCTGCCAGTACTCTGCAATCCTCTACCAATACTCTGCAATACCCTGCCAATACTCTGCAATACGTACCATACCAGTACTAGGCAATCCCATGCCAATACTCTTCATTACCCTGTCAATACTCTGCAATACATATCCTGCCAGTTCTCTGCAAAACATACCCTGCCAATACTCTGCAATACCCTGCCAATACTCTGCAATACATACCCTGCCAGTACTCTGCAATAACCTGCCAATACTCTGCAATACATACCCTGTCAATACTCTGCAATAACCTGCCAATACTCTACAATACACTGCCAATACTCTGCAATACATACCCTGTCAGTACTCTGAAATACCCTGCCAATACTCTGCAATACCCTGCCATTACTCTGCAATATATGCCCTGCCAGTACTTTACAATACCCTGCCAATACTCTGCAATACACTGCCAATACTCTGCAATACATACCCTGCCAGTACTCTGCAATACCCTGCCAATACTCTGAAAGCCTCTGCCAGTACTCTGCAATACCCTGCAAATACTCTGTAATACCCTGCCAATACTCTGCAATACATACCCTTCCAGTACTCTGCAATACTCTGCCAGTACTCTGCAAAACCCTGCCAATACTCTGCAATGCATACCCTGCCAATACTCTGCAATACCCTGCCAATCCACTACCATACCCTGCCAGTACTCTGCAATACATACCCTGCCAGTATTCTGCAATACCCTGCCAATACTCTGCAATACCCTGCCAATACTCTACAATATATACCCTGCCAGTACTCTGCAATACACTGCCAATACTCTGCAATACATACCCTGCCAGTACTCTGCAATCGTCTACCAATACTCTGCAATACCCTGCCAATACTCTGCAATACATACCATACCAGTACTCTGCAATACCCTGCCAGTACTCTGCAATACCCTGCCAATACTCTGCAATACATACCCTGCCAGTACTCTGCAATACCCTACCAATACTCTGAAATACCCTGCCAATACTCTGCAATACCATGCCAATACTCTGCAATATAAACCCTGCCAATACTCTGCAATCATGTGCCAATACTCTGCAATACTCTGTCAATACTCTGCAATACATACCCTGCCAGTACTCTGCAATACATACCCTGCCAATTCTCTGCAATACCCTGCCAATACTCTGCAATACATACCCTGCCAGTACTCTGCAATATTCTGCCAATACTCTGCAATCCCCTGCCAATACTCTGCAATACATACCCTGCCAGTACTCTGCAATACCCTGCCAATACTATGAAATTCCCTGCCAATACTCTACAATATCCTGAAAATACTCTGCAATCCCCTGCCAATACTCTGCAATACCCTGCCAATACTATGAAATTCCCTGCCAATACTCTACAATACCCTGAAAATACTCTGAAATACCCTGCCAATACTCTGCAATACATACCCTGCCAGTACTCTGCAATACCCTGCCAATACTCTGCAATACCCTGCCGTTAATCTGCAATACATACCCTGCCAGTACTCTGCAATACCCTGCCAATACTCTGCAATACACTGCCAATACTCTGCAATACATACCCTGCCAGTACTCTGCAATACCATGCCAATACTCTTCAATACCCTGCCAATACTCTGCAATATATACACTGCCAGTACTCTGCAATATATACACTGCCAGTACTCTGCAATACCCTGCCAATACTCTGCAATGCATACCCTGCCAGTACTCTGCAATACCCTGCCAATATTCTGCAATACCCTGCCAATACTCTGCAATACACTGCCAATACTCAGCAATACATACCCTGCCAGTACTCTGAAATCCTCTACCAATACTCTGCAATACCCTGCCAATACTCTGCAATATATACCCTGCCAGTATTCTGCAATACCCTGCCAATACTCTGCAATACACTGCCAATACTCTGCAATACCCTGCCAATACTCTGCAATACATACCATACCAGTACCAGGCAATCCCATGCCAATACTCTGCATTACCCTGTCAATACTCTGCAATACATACCCTGCCAGTACCCTGCAATCATCTGCAATACCCTGTCAATACTCTGCAATACATACCCTGCCAGTACTCTGCAATACATACCCTGCCAAGACTCTGCAATACTCTGCCAATACTCTGCAATACATACCCTGCCAGTACTCTGCAATAGCCTGCCAATACTCTGCAATACATACTCTGCTAGTACTCTGCAATACATACCCTGCCAGTACTCTGCAATACCCTGCCAATCCACTGCAATACCCTGCCAATACTCTGCAATACATACCCTGTCAGTACTCTGCAATACCCTGCCAATACTCTGCAATACCCTGCCAATTCTTTGCAATACCCTGCCAATACTCTGCAATACATACTCTGCCAGTACTCTGCAATACATACTCTGCCAGTACTCTGCAATACATACTCTGCCAGTACTCTGCAATACCCTGCAAATCCTCTGCAATACCCTGCCAATACTCTGCAATACATACCCTGCCAGTACTCTGCAATATTCTGCCAATACTCTGCAATCCCCTGCCAATACTCTGCAATACATACCCTGCCAGTACTCTGCAATACCCTGCCAATACTATGAAATTCCCTGCCAATACTCTACAATACCCTGAAAATACTCTGCAATCCCCTGCCAATACTCTGCAATACATACTCTGCCAGTACTCTGCAATACCCTGCCAATACTATGAAATTCCCTGCCAATACTCTACAATACCCTGAAAATACTCTGAAATACCCTGCCAATACTCTGCAATACATACCCTGCCAGTACTCTGCAATACCCTGCCAATACTCTGCAATACCCTGCCATTAGTCTGCAATACATACCCTGCCAGTACTCTGCAATAACCTGCCAATACTCTGCAATACACTGCCAATACTCTGCAATACCCTGCCAATACCCTGCCAATACTCTGCAATGCATACCCTGCCAGTACTCTGCAATACCATGCCAATACTCTGCAATACCCTGCCAATACGCTGCAATATATACACTGCCAGTACTCTGCAATACCCTGCCAATACTCTGCAATACCCTGCCAATACTCTGCAATGCATACCCTGCCAATACTCTGCAATGCATACCCTGCCAGTACTCTGCAATACCCTGCCAATTCTCTGCAATACCCTGCCAATACTCTGCAATACACTGCCAATACTCAGCAATACATACCCTGCCAGTACTCTGCAATCCTCTACCAATACTCTGCAATACCCTGCCAATACTCTGCAATATATACCCTGCCAGTATTCTGCAATACCCTGCCAATACTCTGCAATACACTGCCAATACTCTGCAATACCCTGCCAATACTCTGCAATACATACCATACCAGTACCAGGCAATCCCATGCCAATACTCTGCATTACCCTGTCAATACTCTGCAATACATACCCAACCAATACTCTGCAATACCCTGCCAATACTCTGCAATACATACCCTACCAGTACCCTGCAATCATCTGCCAATACTCTGCAATACCCTGTCAATACTCTGCAATACATACCCTGCCAGTACTCTGCAATACATACCCTGCCAGTACTCTGCCATAGCCTGCCAATACTCTGCAATACATACTCTGCTAGTACTCTGCAATACATACCCTGCCAGTACTCTGCAATACCCTGCCAATCCACTGCAATACCCTGCCAATACTCTGCAATACATACCCTGCCAGTACTCTGCAATACCCTGCCAATACTCTGCAATACCCTGCCAATTCTTTGCAATACATACCCCACCAGTACTCTGCAATACATACTCTGCCAGTACTCTGCAATACATACTCTGCCAGTACTCTGCAATACCCTGCAAATCCTCTGCAATACCCTGCCAATACTCTGCAATACATACCCCGCCAGTACTCTGCAATACCCTGCCAATACTCTGCAATACCCTGCCAATACACTGCAATACATACCCTGCCAGTACTCTGCAGTACCGTGCCAATCCACTGCAAAACCCTGCCAATACTCTGCAATACATACCCTGCCAGAACTCTGCAATATCCTGCGAATCCACTGCAATACCCTGCAAATACTCTGCAATACCCTGCCAATACTCTGCAATCCATACCCTACCAGTACTCTGCACTACCCTGCCAATATTCTGCACTACCCTGCCAATACTCTGCAATACACACCCTGCCAGTACTCTGCAATACCCTGCCAATACTCTGCAATACCCTGCCAATACTCTGCAAAACCCTGCCAATACTCTGCAACATATACCCTGCCAGTACTCTGCAATACCCTGCCAATACTCTGCAATACACTGCCAATACTCTGCAATACATATCCTGCCAGTACTCTGCAATACCCTGCCAATACTCTGCAATACCCTGCTGTTAATCTGCAATACATACCCTGCCAGTACTCTGCAATCCTCTACCAATACTCTGCAATACATACCCTGCCAGTACTCTGCAATACCCTGCCAATACTCTGCAATACCCTGCCAGTACTCTGCAATACCTACCCTGCCAGTACTCTGCAATCCTCTACCAATACTCGGCAATAACCTGCCAATACTCTGCAATACACTGCCAATACTCTGCAATACATACCCTGTCAGTACTCTGAAATACCCTGCCAATACTCTGCAATACCTTGCAAATACTCTGCAATATATGCCCTGCAGTACTCTGCAATACCCTGCCAATACTCTGCAATACATACCCTACCAGTACTCTGCAATACCCTGCCAATACTCTGCAATACATACCCTGCCAGTACTCTGCAATACCCTGCCAGTACTCTGCAATACCCTGCCAATACTCTGCAATACCCTGTCAATACTCTGCAATACATACCCTGCCAGTACTCTGCAATACCCTGCCAGTACTCTGCAATACCCTGTCAATACTCTGCAATACCCTGCCAATTCTCTGCAATACATACCCCACCAGTACTCTGCAATACCCTGCCAATACTCTGCAATACATACTCTGCCAGTACTCTGCAATACATACTCTGCCAGTACTCTGCAATACCCTGCAAATCCTCTACAATACCCTGCCAATACTCTGCAATACATACCCCGCTAGTACTCTGCAATACCCTGCCAATACCCTGCCAATACACTGCAATACATACCCTGCCAGTACTCTGCAGTACCCTGCCAATCCACTGCAATACCCTGCCAATACTCTGCAATACATACCCTGCCAGAAATCTGCAATATCCTGCGAATCCACTGCAATACCCTGCCAATACTCTGCAATACTCTGCAAATACTCTGCAATACCCTGCCAATACTCTGCAATCCATACCCTACCAGTACTCTGAAATACCCTGCCAATACTCTGCAATACCCTGCCAATACTCTGCAATACACACCCTGCCAGTACTCTGCAATACCCTGCCAATACTCTGCAATACCCTGCCAATACTCTGCAGTGCATACCCTGCCAATACTCTGCAATACCCTGCCAATACTCTGCAATATATACCATGCCAGTACTCTGCAATACCCTGCCAATACTCTGCAATACACTGCCAATACTCTGCAATACATATCCTGCCAGTACTCTGCAATACCCTGCCAATACTCTGCAATACCCTGCTGTTAATCTGCAATACATACCCTGACAGTACTCTGCAATCCTCTACCAATACTCTGCAATACATACCCTGCCTGGACTCTGCAATACCCTGCCAATACTCTGCAATACCCTGCCAGTACTCTGCAATACATACCCTGCCAGTACTCTGCAATCCTCTACCAATACTCTGCAATAACCTGCCAATACTCTGCAATACACTGCCAATACTCTGCAATACATACCCTGTCAGTACTCTGAAATACCCTGCCAATACTCTGCAATACCCTGCCAATACTCTGCAATATATGCCCTGCCAGTACTCTGCAATACCCTGCCAATACTCTGCAATACATACCCTGCCAGTACTCTGCAATACCTTGCCAATACTCTGCAATACCATGCCAATACTCTGCAATACGTACCCTGCCAGTACTCTGCAATCATGTGCCAATACTCTGCAATACCCTGTCAATACTCTGCAATACATACCCTGCCAGTACTCTGCAATACATACCCTGCCAATACTCTGCATTACCCTGCCAGTACTCTGCAATACATACCCTGCCAGTACTCTACAACACCCTGAAAATACTCTGAAATACCCTGCCAATACTCTGCAATACATACCCTGCCAGTACTGTGCAATACCCTGCCAATACTCTGCAATACCCTGCCGTTAATCTGCAATACATACCCTGCCAGTACTCTGCAATAACCTGCCAATACTCTGCAATACACTGCCATTATTCTGCAATACATACCCTGCCAGTACTCTGCAATACCCTGCCAATACTCTACAATACCCTGCCAGTACTCTGCAATACATACCCTGCCAGTACTCTGCAATACATACCCTGCCAATATTCTGCAATACCCTGCCAATACTCTGCAATGCATACCCTGCCAATACTCTGAAATACCCTGCCAATACTCTGCAATAACTTGCCAATACTCTGCAATACCATGTCAATTCTTTGCAATACATTCCCTGCCAGTACCCTGCAATCATCTGCCAATACTCTGCAATACCCTGTCAATACTCTGCAATACATACCCTGCCAGTACTCTGCAATACATACCCTGCCAATACTCTGCAATACCCTGCCAATACTCTAATACATACCCTGCCAATACTCTGCAATACATACCCTGCCAATACTCTGCAATACCCTGCCAATACTCTGCAATACCATGCCACTACTCTGCAATACCCTGCCAATACTCTGCAATACATACCCTGCCAGTACTCTGCAATAACTTGCCAATACTCTGCAATACACTGCCAATACTCTGCAATACATACCCTGCCAGTATTCTGCAATACCCTGCCAGTACTCTACAATACCCTGCCAATACCCTGCCAATACTGTGCAATACATACCCTGCCAGTACTCTGCAATACCCTGCCAATACACTGCAATACATAACCTGCCAGTACTCTGCAATACCCTGCCAATCCACTGCAATACCCTGCAAATTCTCTACAATACATACCCCGCCAGTACTCTGCAATACCCTGCCAATACTCTGCAATACATACTCTGCCAATACTCTGCAATACATACTCTGCCAGTACTCTGCAATACCCTGCAAATCCTCTGCAATACCCTGCCAATACTCTGCAATACATACCCCGCCAGTACTCTGCAATACCCTGCCAATACTCTGCAATACCCTGCCAATACACTGCAATACATACCCTGCCAGTACTCTGCAATACCCTGCCAATCCACTTCAATACCCTGCCAATACTCTGCAATGCATACCCTGCCAGTACTCTGCAATACCCTGCCAATACTCTGCAATACCCTGCCAATTCTCTGCAATACATACCCTGCCAGTACTCTGCAATCATGTGCCAATACTCTGCAATACCCTGTCAATACTCTGCAATACATACCCTGCCATTACTCTGCAATACATACCCTGCCAATACTCTGCAAGCCTCTGCCAGTACTCTGCAATACCCTGCCAATACTCTGTAATACCCTGCCCATACTCTGCAATACATACCCTTCCAGTCCTCTGCAATACCCTGCCAATACTCTGAAATACCCTGCCAATACTCTGCAATACCATGCCAATACTCTGCAATACATACCCTGCAAGTACTCTGCAATCATGTGCCAATACTCTGCAATACCCTGCCAATACACTGCAATACATACCCTGCCAGTAATCTGCAATACCCTGCCAATCCACTGCATTACCCTGTCAATACTCTGCAATACATACCCTGCCACTATTCTGCAAAACATACACTGCCAATACTCTGCAATACCCTGCCAATACTCTGCAATACCCTGCCAGTACTCTGCAATACACTGCCAATACTCTGCAATACATACCCTGCCAGTACTCTGCAATCCTCTACGAATACTCTGCAATACCCTGCCAATACTCTGCAATACATACCATACCAGTACTAGGCAATCCCATGCCAATACTCTGCATTACCCTGTCAATACTCTGCAATACATACCCTGCCAGTACTCTGCAAAACATACCCTGCCAATACTCTGCAATACATACCCTACCAGTACTCTGCAATAACCTGCCAATTCTCTGCAATACACTGCCAATACTCTGCAATACATACCCTGTCAGTACTCTGAAATACCCTGCCAATACTCTGCAATGCCCTGCCAATACGCTGCAATACACTGCCAATACTCTGCAATACATACCCTGCCAGTACTCTGCAATACCTTGCCAATACTCTGCAATACATACCCTGCCAGTACTCTGCAATACCCTGCCAATACTCTGCAATACCATGCCAATACTCTGCAATACGTACCCTGCCAGTACTCTGAAATCATGTGCCAATACTCTGCAATACCCTGTCAATACTCTGCAATACATACCCTGCCAGTACTCTGCAATACATACCCTGCCAGTACTCTGCAATACATATCCTGCCAATACTCTGCATTACCCTGCCAATACTCTGCAATACATACCCTGCCAGTACTCTGCAACACCCTGAAAATACTCTGAAATACCCTGCCAATACTCTGCAATATATACCCTGCCAGTACTCTGCAATACCCTGCCAATACTCTGCAATACCCTGCCGTTAATCTGCAATACATACCCTGCCAGTACTCTGCAATAACCTGCCAATACTCTGCAATACACTGCCAATATTCTGCAATACATACCCTGCCAGTACTCTGCAATATCCTGCCAATAGTCTGCAATACCCTGCCGTTAATCTGCAATACATACCCTGCCAGTACTCTGCAATAACCGGCCAATACTCTGCAATACACTGCCAATATTCTGCAATACATACCCTGCCAGTACTCTGCAATAACCTGCCAATACTCTGCAATACACTGCCAATATTCTGCAATACATACCCTGCCAGTACTCTGCAATACCCTGCCAATATTCTGCAATACCCTGCCAATACTCTGCAATGCATACCCTGCCAATACTCTGAAATACCCTGCCAATACTCTGCAATAACTTGCCAATACTCTGCAATACATACCCTGCCAAAACTCTGCAAGCCTCTACCAGTCCTCTGCAATACCCTGCCAATACTCTGAAATACCCTGCCAATACTCTGCAATACCATGTCAATTCTTTGCAATACATTCCCTGCCAGTACCCTGCAATCATCTGCCAATACTCTGCAATACCCTGTCAATACTCTGCAATACATACCCTGCCAGTACTCTGCAATACATACCCTGCCAATACTCTGCAATACCCTGCCAATACTCTAATACATACCCTGCAAGTACTCTGCAATACCCTGCCAATACTCTGCAATACCCTGTCAATACTCTGCAATACGATGTCAATACTCTGCAATACCATGCCAATACTCTGCAATACCCTGCCAATACTCTGCAATACCCTGCCAATACTCTGCAATACATACCCTGCCAGTACTCTGCAATAACTTGCCAATACTCTGCAATACATACCCTGCCAGTATTCTGCAATACCCTGCCAGTACTCTACAATACCCTGCCAATACCCTGCCAATACTATGCAATACATACCCTGCCAGTACTCTGCAATACCCTGCCAATACACTGCAATACATACCCTGCCAGTACTCTGCAATACCCTGCCAATACACTGCAATACATACCCTGCCAGTACTCTGCAATACCCTGCCAATACACTGCAATACCCTGCCAATTCTCTGCAATACATACCCCGCCAGTACTCTGCAATACCCTGCCAATACTCTGCAATACATACCCCGTCAGTACTCTGCAATACCCTGCCAATACTCTGCAATACCCTGCCAATACACTGCAATACATACCCTGCCAGTACTCTGCAATACCCTGCCAATCCACTTCAATACCCTGCCAATACTCTGCAATACATACCCTGCCAGTACTCTGCAATACCCTGCCAATACTCTGCAATACCCTGCCAATTCTCTGCAATACATACCCTGCCAGTACTCTGCAATCATGTGCCAATACTCTGCAATACCCTGCCATTACTCTGCAATACATACCCTGCCAATACTCTGCAAGCCTCTGCCAGTACTCTGCAATACCCTGCCAATACTCTGTAATACCCTGCCAATACTCTGCAATACATACCCTTCCAGTCCTCTGCAATACCCTGCCAATACTCTGAAATACCCTGCCAATACTCTGCAATACATACCCTGCAAGTACTCTGCAATCATGTGGCAATACTCTGCAATACCCTGCCAATACACTGCAATACATACCCTGCCAGCAATCTGCAATACCCTGCCAATCCACTGCATTACCCTGTCAATACTCTGCAATACATACCCTGCCAGTATTCTGCAAAACATACACTGCCAATACTCTGCAATACCCTGCCAATACTCTGCAATACCCTGCCAGTACTCTGCAATACACTGCCAATACTCTGCAATACATACCCTGCCAGTACTCTGCAATACCCTGCCAATACTCTGCAATACCCTGCCAATTCTCTGCAATACATACCCTGCCAGTACTCTGCAATCATGTGCCAATACTCTGCAATACCCTGCCATTACTCTGCAATACATACCCTGCCAATACTCTGCAAGCCTCTGCCAGTACTCTGCAATACCCTGCCAATACTCTGTAATACCCTGCCAATACTCTGCAATACATACCCTTCCAGTCCTCTGCAATACCCTGCCAATACTCTGAAATACCCTGCCAATACTCTGCAATACATACCCTGCAAGTACTCTGCAATCATGTGGCAATACTCTGCAATACCCTGCCAATACACTGCAATACATACCCTGCCAGCAATCTGCAATACCCTGCCAATCCACTGCATTACCCTGTCAATACTCTGCAATACATACCCTGCCAGTATTCTGCAAAACATACACTGCCAATACTCTGCAATACCCTGCCAATACTCTGCAATACCCTGCCAGTACTCTGCAATACACTGCCAATACTCTGCAATACATACCCTGCCAGTACTCTGCAATCCTCTACCAATACTCTGCAATACCCTGCCAATACTCTGCAATACATACCATACCAGTACTAGGCAATCCCATGCCAATACTGCATTACCCTGTCAATACTCTGCAATACATACCCTGCCAGTACTCTGCAAAACATACCCTGCCAATACTCTGCAATACCCTGCCAATACTCTGCAATACATACCCTACCAGTACTCTGCAATAACCTGCCAATTCTCTGCAATACACTGCCAATACTCTGCAATACATACCCTGTCAGTACTCTGAAATACCCTGCCAATACTCTGCAATACCCTGCCAATACGCTGCAATACACTGCCAATACTCTGCAATACATACTCTGCCAGTACTCTGCAATACCCTGCCAATACTCTGAAATACCCTGCCAATACTCTGAAATACAATGCCAATACTCTGCAATACATAGCCTGCCAGTACTCTGCAATACATACCCTGCCAATACTCTGCAATACCCTGGCAATACTCTGCAATACATACCCTGCCAGTACTCTGCAATACCCTGCCAATACTCTGAAATACCCTGCCAATACTCTGCAATACATACCCTGCCAGTACTCTGCAATACCCTGTCAATACTCTGCAATACATAGCCTGCCAGTACTCTGCAATACATACCCTGCCAATGCTCTGCAATACATACCCTGCCAGTACTCTGCAATACTCTGCAATCCCCTGCCAATACTCTGCAAAACATACCCTGCCAGTACTCTGCAATACCCTGCCAATACTATGAAATTCCCTGCCAGTACTCTGCAATACACTGCCAATACTCTGCAATACATACCCTGCCAGTACTCTGCAATCCTCTACGAATACTCTGCAATACCCTGCCAATACTCTGCAATACATACCATACCAGTACTAGGCAATCCCATGCCAATACACTGCAATACATACCCTGCCAGCAATCTGCAATACCCTGCCAATCCACTGCATTACCCTGTCAATACTCTGCAATACATACCCTGCCAGTACTCTGCAAAACATACCCTGCCAATACTCTGCAATACATACCCTACCAGTACTCTGCAATAACCTGCCAATTCTCTGCAATACACTGCCAATACTCTGCAATACATACCCTGTCAGTACTCTGAAATACCCTGCCAATACTCTGCAATGCCCTGCCAATACGCTGCAATACACTGCCAATACTCTGCAATACATACTCTGCCAGTACTCTGCAATACATACCCTGCCAATACTCTGCAATACATACCCTGCCAGTACTCTGCAATACCCTGCCAATACTCTGAAATACCCTGCCAATACTCTGCAATACATACCCTGCCAGTACTCTGCAATACCCTGCCAATACTCTGCAATACCCTGCCAATACTCTGAAATACCCTGCCAGTACTCTGCAATACCCTGCCAATACTCTGCAATACCATGCCAATACTCTGCAATACATACCCTGCCAGTACTCTGCAATACCCTGCCAATCCACTTCAATACCCTGCCAATACTCTGCAATACATACCCTGCCAGTACTCTGCAATACCCTGCCAATACTCTGCAATACCCTGCCAATTCTCTGCAATACATACCCTGCCAGTACTCTGCAATCATGTGCCAATACTCTGCAATACCCTGTCAATACTCTGCAATACATACCCTGCCATTACTCTGCATTACATACCCTGCCAATACTCTGCAAGCCTCTGCCAGTACTCTGCAATACCCTGCCAATACTCTGTAATACCCTGCCAATACTCTGCAATACATACCCTTCCAGTCCTCTGCAATACCCTGCCAATACTCTGAAATACCCTGCCAATAATCTGCAATACATACCCTGCAAGTACTCTGCAATCATGTGGCAATACTCTGCAATACCCTGCCAATACACTGCAATACATACCCTGCCAGTAATCTGCAATACCCTGCCAATCCACTGCATTACCATGTCAATACTCTGCAATACATACCCTGCCAGTATTCTGCAAAACATACACTGCCAATACTCTGCAATACCCTGCCAATACTCTGCAATACCCTGCCAGTACTCTGCAATACACTGCCAATACTCTGCAATACATACCCTGCCAGTACTCTGCAATCCTCTACCAATACTCTGCAATACCCTGCCAATACTCTGCAATACATACCATACCAGTACTAGGCAATCCCATGCCAATACTCTGCATTACCCTGTCAATACTCTGCAATACATACCCTGCCAGTACTCTGCAAAACATACCCTGCCAATACTCTGCAATACCCTGCCAATACTCTGCAATACATACCCTACCAGTACTCTGCAATAACCTGCCAATTCTCTGCAATACACTGCCAATACTCTGCAATACATACCCTGTCAGTACTCTGCAATACCCTGTCAGTACTCTGCAATACACTGCCAATACTCTGCAATACATACTCTGCAATACCCTGCCAATACTCTGCAATACATACTCTGCCAGTACTCTGCAATACCCTGCCAATACTCTGAAATACCCTGCCAATACTCTGCAATACAATGCCAATACTCTGCAATACCCTGTCAATACTCTGCAATACATAGCCTGCCAGTACTCTGCAATACATACCCTGCCAATACTCTGCAATACCCTGGCAATACTCTGCAATACATACCCTGCCAGTACTCTGCAATACCCTGCCAATACTCTGAAATACCCTGCCAATACTCTGAAATACCCTGCCTATACTCTGCAATACATACCCTGCCAGTACTCTGCAATCAACAATACTCTGCAATACCCTGTCAATACTCTGCAATACATAGCCTGCCAGTACTCTGCAATACATACCCTGCCAATGCTCTGCAATACCCTGCCAATACTCTGCAATACATACCCTGCCAGTACTCTGCAATACTCTGCCAATACTCTGCAAAACATACCCTGCCAGTACTCTGCAATACCCTGCCAATACTATGAAATTCCCTGCCAGTACTCTGCAATACACTGCCAATACTCTGCAATACATACCCTGCCAGTACTCTGCAATCCTCTATGAATACTCTGCAATACCCTGCCAATACTCTGCAATACATACCATACCAGTACTAGGCAATCCCATGCCAATACTCTGCATTACCCTGTCAATACTCTGCAATACATACCCTGCCAGTACTCTGCAAAACATACCCTGCCAATACTCTGCAATACATACCCTACCAGTACTCTGCAATAACCTGCCAATTCTCTGCAATACACTGCCAATACTCTGCAATACATACCCTGTCAGTACTCTGAAATACCCTGCCAATACTCTGCAATGCCCTGCCAATACGCTGCAATACACTGCCAGTACTCTGCAATACATACTCTGCCAGTACTCTGCAATACCCTGCCAATACTCTGCAATACATACCCTGCCAGTACTCTGCAATACCCTGCCAATACTCTGAAATACCCTGCCAATACTCTGAAATACCCTGCCAATACTCTGCAATACATACCCTGCCGGTACTCTGCAATACCTTGCCAATACTCTGCAATACATACCCTGCCAGTACTCTGCAATACCCTGCCAATACTCTGCAATACCATGCCAATACTCTGCAATACGTACCCTGCCAGTACTCTGAAATCATGTGCCAATACTCTGCAATACCCTGTCAATACTCTGCAATACATACCCTGCCAGTACTCTGCAATACATACCCTGCCAATACTCTGCATTACCCTGCCAATACTCTGCAATACATACCCTGCCAGTACTCTGCAATCAACAATACTCTGCAATACCCTGTCAATACTCTGCAATACATAGCCTGCCAGTACTCTGCAATACATACCCTGCCAATGCTCTGCAATACCCTGCCAATACTCTGCAATACATACCCTGCCAGTAAACTGCAATACTCTGCCAATACTCTGCAAAACATACCCTGCCAGTACTCTGCAATACCCTGCCAATACTATGAAATTCCCTGCCAGTACTCTGCAATACACTGCCAATACTCTGCAATACATACCCTGCCAGTACTCTGCAATCCTCTACGAATACTCTGCAATACCCTGCCAATACTCTGCAATACATACCATACCAGTACTAGGCAATCCCATGCCAATACTCTGCATTACCCTGTCAATACTCTGCAATACATACCCTGCCAGTACTCTGCAAAACATACCCTGCCAATACTCTGCAATACATACCCTACCAGTACTCTGCAATAACCTGCCAATTCTCTGCAATACACTGCCAATACTCTGCAATACATACCCTGTCAGTACTCTGAAATACCCTGCCAATACTCTGCAATGCCCTGCCAATACGCTGCAATACACTGCCAGTACTCTGCAATACATACTCTGCCAGTACTCTGCAATACCCTGCCAATACTCTGCAATACATACCCTGCCAGTACTCTGCAATACCCTGCCAATACTCTGAAATACCCTGCCAATACTCTGAAATACCCTGCCAATACTCTGCAATACATACCCTGCCGGTACTCTGCAATACCTTGCCAATACTCTGCAATACATACCCTGCCAGTACTCTGCAATACCCTGCCAATACTCTGCAATACCATGCCAATACTCTGCAATACGTACCCTGCCAGTACTCTGAAATCATGTGCCAATACTCTGCAATACCCTGTCAATACTCTGCAATACATACCCTGCCAGTACTCTGCAATACATACCCTGCCAATACTCTGCATTACCCTGCCAATACTCTGCAATACATACCCTGCCAGTACTCTGAAACACCCTGAAAATACTCTGAAATACCCTGCCAATACTCTGCAATATATACCCTGCCAATACTCTGCAATATATACCCTGCCAGTACTCTGCAATACCCTGCCAATAGTCTGCAATACCCTGCCGTTAATCTGCAATACATACCCTGCCAATACTCTGCAATACACTGCCAATATTCTGCAATACATACCCTGCCAGTACTCTGCAATACCCTGCCAATAGTCTGCAATACCCTGCCGTTAATCTGCAATACATACCCTGCCAGTACTCTGCAATAACCTGCCAATACTCTGCAATACACTGCCAATATTCTGCAATACATACCCTGCCAGTACTCTGCAATACACTGCCAATATTCTGCAATACATACCCTGCCAGTACTCTGCAATACCCTGCCAATACTCTACAATACCCTGCCAGTACTCTGCAATACATACCCTGCCAGTACTCTGAAGTACCCTGCCAATATTCTGCAATACCCTGCCAATACTCTGCAATGCATACCCTGCCAATACTCTGAAATACCCTGCCAATACTCTGCAATAACTTGCCAATACTCTGCAATACATACCCTGCCAAAACTCTGCAAGCCTCTACCAGTCCTCTGCAATACCCTGCCAATACTCTGAAATACCCTGCCAATACTCTGCAATACCGTGTCAATTCTTTGCAATACATTCCCTGCCAGTACCCTGCAATCATCTGCCAATACTCTGCAATACCCTGTCAATACTCTGCAATACATACCCTGCCAGTACTCTGCAATACATACCCTGCCAATACTCTGCAATACCCTGCCAATACTCTAATACATACCCTGCAAGTACTCTGCAATACCCTGCCAATACTCTGCAATACCCTGTCAATACTCTGCAATACCATGTCAATACTCTGCAATACCATGCCAATACTCTGCAATACCCTGCCAATACTCTGCAATACCCTGCCAATACTCTGCAATACATACCCTGCCAGTACTCTGCAATAACTTGCCAATACTCTGCAATACATACCCTGCCAGTATTCTGCAATACCCTGCCAGTACTCTACAATACCCTGCCAATACCCTGCCAATACTATGCAATACATACCCTGCCAGTACTCTGCAATACCCTGCCAATACACTGCAATACATACCCTGCCAGTACTCTGCAATACACTGCAATACCCTGCCAATTCTCTGCAATACATACCCCGCCAGTACTCTGCAATACCCTGCCAATACTCTGCAATACATACTCTGCAATACATACTCTGCCAGTACTCTTCAATACCCTGCAAATCCTCTGCAATACCCTGCCAATACTCTGCAATACATACCCCGCCAGTACTCTGCAATACCCTGCCAATACTCTGCAATACCCTGCCAATACACTGCAATACATACCCTGCCAGTACTCTGCAATACCCTGCCAATCCACTTCAATACCCTGCCAATACTCTGCAATACATACCCTGCCAGTACTCTGCAATACCCTGCCAATACTCTGCAATACCCTGCCAAATCTCTGCAATACATACCCTGCCAGTACTCTGCAATCATGTGCCAATACTCTGCAATACCCTGTCAATACTCTGCAATACATACCCTGCCATTAGTCTGCAATACATACCCTGCCAATACTCTGCAAGCCCATGCCAGTACTCTGCAATACCCTGCCAATACTCTGTAATACCCTGCCAATACTCTGCAATACATACCCTTCCAGTCCTCTGCAATACCCTGCCAATACTCTGCAATACATACCCTGCAAGTACTCTGCAATCATGTGGCAATACTCTGCAATACCCTGCCAATACACTGCAATACATACCCTGCCAGTAATCTGCAATACCCTGCCAATCCACTGCATTACCCTGTCAATACTCTGCAATACATACCCTGCCAGTATTCTGCAAAACATACACTGCCAATACTCTGCAATACCCTGCCAATACTCTGCAATACCCTGCCAGTACTCTGCAATACACTGCCAATACTCTGCAATACATACCCTGCCAGTACTCTGCAATCCTCTACCAATACTCTGCAATACCCTGCCAATACTCTGCAATACATACCATACCAGTACTAGGCAATCCCATGCCAATACTCTGCATTACCCTGTCAATACTCTGCAATACATACCCTGCCAGTACTCTGCAAAACATACCCTGCCAATACTCTGCAATACCCTGCCAATACTCTGCAATACATACCCTACCAGTACTCTGCAATAACCTGCCAATTCTCTGCAATACACTGCCAATACTCTGCAATACATACCCTGTCAGTACTCTGAAATACCCTGCCAATACTCTGCAATACCCTGCCAATACGCTGCAATACACTGCCAATACTCTGCAATACATACTCTGCAATACCCTGCCAATACTCTGCAATACATACTCTGCCAGTACTCTGCAATACCCTGCCAATACTCTGAAATACCCTGCCAATACTCTGAAATACAATGCCAATACTCTGCAATACCCTGTCAATACTCTGCAATACATAGCCTGCCAGTACTCTGCAATACATACCCTGCCAATACTCTGCAATACCCTGGCAATACTCTGCAATACATACCCTGCCAGTACTCTGCAATACCCTGCCAATACTCTGAAATACCCTGCCAATACTCTGAAATACCCTGCCAATACTCTGCAATACATACCCTGCCAGTACTCTGCAATCATGTGCCAATACTCTGCAATACCCTGCCAATACTCTGCAATACATAGCCTGCCAGTACTCTGCAATACATACCCTGCCAATGCTCTGCAATACCCTGCCAATACTCTGCAATACATACCCTGCCAGTACTCTGCAGTACTCTGCCAATACTCTGCAATCCCCTGCCAATACTCTGCAAAACATACCCTGCCAGTACTCTGCAATACCCTGCCAATACTATGAAATTCCCTGCCAGTACTCTGCAATACACTGCCAATACTCTGCAATACATACCCTGCCAGTCCTCTGCAATACCCTACCAATACTCTGAAATACCCTGCCAATACTCTGAAATACCATGCCAATACTCGGCAATACATACCCTACCAGTACTCTGCAATCATCTGCCAATACTCTGCAATACCCTGCCAATACTCTGCAATACATATCCTGCCAGTACTCTGCAATACCCTGCCAATACTCTGCAATACCCTGCTGTTAATCTGCAATACATACACTGCCAGTACTCTGCAATACCCTTCCAATACTCTGCAATACCCTGCCAATACTCTGCAATATATACCCTGCCAGTACTCTGCAATACCCTGCCAATACTCTGCAATACACTGCCAATACTCTGCAATATATACCCTGCCAGTACTCTGCAATCCTCTACCAATACTCTGCAATACCCTGCCAATACTCTGCAATACATACCATACCAGTACTAGGCAATCCCATGCCAATACTCTTCATTACCCTGTCAATACTCTGCAATACATACCCTGCCAGTACTCTGCAAAACATACCCTGCCAATACTCTGCAATACCCTGCCAATACTCTGCAATACATACCCTGCCAGTACTCTGCAATAACCTACCAATACTCTGCAATACATACCCTGTCAGTACTCTGCAATAACCTGCCAATACTCTGCAATATATACCCTGCCAGTACTCTGCAATACACTGCCAATACTCTGCAATATATACCCTGCCAGTACTCTGCAATCCTCTACCAATACTCTGCAATACCCTGCCAATACTCTGCAATACATACCATACCAGTACTAGGCAATCCCATGCCAATACTCTTCATTACCCTGTCAATACTCTGCAATACATACCCTGCCAGTACTCTGCAAAACATACCCTGCCAATACTCTGCAATACCCTGCCAATACTCTGCAATACATACCCTGCCAGTACTCTGCAATAACCTACCAATACTCTGCAATACATACCCTGTCAGTACTCTGCAATAACCTGCCAATACTCTGCAATACACTGCCAATACTCTGCAATACATACCCTGTCAGTACTCTGCAATACCCTGCCAATACTCTGCAATACACTGCCAATACTCTGCAATACATACCCTGCCAGTACTCTGCAATACCCTGCCAATACTCTGCAAGCCTCTGCCAGTACTCTGCAATACCCTGCCAATACTCTGTAATACCCTGCCAATACTCTGCAATACATACCCTTCCAGTACTCTGCAATACTCTGCCAGTACTCTGCAAAACCCTGCCAATACTCTGCAATGCATACCCTGCCAATACTCTGCAATACCCTGCCAATCCACTACCATACCCTGCCAGTACTCTGCAATACATACCCTGCCAGTATTCTGCAATACCCTGCCAATACTCTGCAATACCCTGCCAATACTCTACAATATATACCCTGCCAGTACTCTGCAATACACTGCCAATACTCTGCAATACATACCCTGCCAGTACTCTGCAATCGTCTACCAATACTCTGCAATACCCTGCCAATACTCTGCAATACATACCATACCAGTAGTAGGCAATCCCATGCCAATACTCTGCATTACCCTGTCAATACTCTGCAGTACACTGCCAATACTCTGCAATACATACCCTGCCAGTACTCTGCAATACCCTGCCAATACTCTGCAATACATACCCTGCCAGTACTCTGCAATACCCTGCCAATACTCTGAAATACCCTGCCAATTCTCTGCAATACCATGCCAATACTCTGCAATACAAACCCTGCCAATACTCTGCAATCATGTGCCAATACTCTGCAATACCCTGTCAATACTCTGCAATACATACCCTGCCAGTACTCTGCAATACATACCCTGCCAATTCTCTGCAATACATACCCTGCCAATTCTCTGCAATACTCTGCAATACATACCCTGCCAGTACTCTGCAATATTCTGCCAATACTCTGCAATCCCCTGCCAATATTCTGCAATACATACCCTGCCAGTACTCTGCAATACCCTGCCAGTACTCTGCAATACCCTGCCAATACTATGAAATTCCCTGCCAATACTCTACAATACCCTGAAAATACTCTGCAATCCCCTGCCAATACTCTGCAATACATACTCTGCCAGTACTCTGCAATACTCTGCCAATACTATGAAATTCCCTGCTAATACTCTACAATACCCTGAAAATACTCTGAAATACCCTGCCAATACTCTGCAATACATACCCTGCCAGTACTCTGCAATACCCTGCCAATACTCTGCAATACCCTGCCGTTAATCTGCAATAAATACCCTGCCAGTACTCTGCAATAACCTGCCAATACTCTGCAATACACTGCCAATACTCTGCAATACCCTGCCAATACTCTGCAATACCCTGCCAATACTCTGCAATATATACACTGCCAGTACTCTGCAATACCCTGCCAATACTCTGCAATACCCTGCCAATACTCTGCAATGCATACCCGGCCAGTACTCTGCAATACCCTGCCAATACACTGCCAATACTCAGCAATACATACCCTGCCAGTACTCTGCAATCCTCTACCAATACTCTGCAATACCCTGCCAATACTCTGCAATATATACCCTGTCAGTATTCTGCAATACCCTGCCAATACTCTGCAATACACTGCCAATACTCTGCAATACCCTGCCAATACTCTGCAATACATACCATACCAGTACCAGGCAATCCCATGCCAATACTCTGCATTACCCTGTCAATACTCTGCAATACATACCTTGCCAGTACTCTGCAATACCCTGCCAATACTCTGCAATACATACCCTGCCAGTACTCTGCAATACCCTGCCAATACTCTGCAATACCCTGCCAATTCTTTGCAATATATACCCCACCAGTACTCTGCAATACCCTGTTAAATACTCTGCAATACATACTCTGCCAGTACTCTGCAATACATACTCTGCCAGTACTCTGCAATACCCTGCAAATCCTCTGCAATACCCTGCCAATACTCTGCAATACATACCCTGCCAGTACTCTGCAATACCCTGCCAATACTCTGCAATACCCTGCCAATACTCTGCAATACCCTGCCAATACACTGCAATACATACCCTGCCAGTACTCTGCAGTACCCTGCCAATCCACTGCAATACCCTGCCAATACTCTGCAATACATACCCTGCCAGTATTCTGCAATACCCTGCCAGTACTCTACAATACCCTGCCAATACCCTGCCAATACTATGCAATACATACCCTGCCAGTACTCTGCAATACCCTGCCAATACACTGCAATACATACCCTGCCAGTACTCTGCAATACCCTGCCAATACACTGCAATACCCTGCCAATTCTCTGCAATACATACCCCGCCAGTACTCTGCAATACCCTGCCAATACTCTGCAATACATACTCTGCAATACATACTCTGCCAGTACTCTTCAATACCCTGCAAATCCTCTGCAATACCCTGCCAATACTCTGCAATACATACCCCGCCAGTACTCTGCAATACCCTGCCAATACTCTGCAATACCCTGCCAATACTCTGCAATACCCTGCCAATACACTGCAATACATACCCTGCCAGTACTCTGCAATACCCTGCCAATCCACTTCAATACCCTGCCAATACTCTGCAATACATACCCTGCCAGTACTCTGCAATACCCTGCCAATACTCTGCAATACCCTGCCAAATCTCTGCAATACATACCCTGCCAGTACTCTGCAATCATGTGCCAATACTCTGCAATACCCTGTCAATACTCTGCAATACATACCCTGCCATTACTCTGCAATACATACCCTGCCAATCCTCTGCAAGCCTCTGCCAGTACTCTGCAATACCCTGCCAATACTCTGTAATACCCTGCCAATACTCTGCAATACATACCCTTCCAGTCCTCTGCAATACCCTGCCAATGCTCTGAAATACCCTGCCAATACTCTGCAATACATACCCTGCAAGTACTCTGCAATACATACCCTGCCAATACTCTGCAATACCCTGGCAATACTCTGCAATACATACCCTGCCAGTACTCTGCAATACCCTGCCAATACTCTGAAATACCCTGCTAATACTCTGAAATACCCTGCCAATACTCTGCAATACATACCCTGCCAGTACTCTGCAATCAACAATACTCTGCAATACCCTGTCAATACTCTGCAATACATAGCCTGCCAGTACTCTGCAATACATACCCTGCCAATGGTCTGCAATACCCTGCCAATACTCTGCAATACATACTCTGCCAGTACTCTGCAATACTCTGCCAATACTCTGCAATCCCCTGCCAATACTCTGCAAAACATACCCTGCCAGTACTCTGCAATACCCTGCCAATACTATGAAATTCCCTGCCAGTACTCTGCAATACACTGCCAATACTCTGCAATACATACCCTGCCAGTACTCTGCAATCCTCTACGAATACTCTGCAATACCCTGCCAATACTCTGCAATACATACCATACCAGTACTAGGCAATCCCATGCCAATACTCTGCATTACCCTGTCAATACTCTGCAATACATACCCTGCCAGTACTCTGCAAAACATACCCTGCCAATACTCTGCAATACATACCCTACCAGTACTCTGCAATAACCTGCCAATTCTCTGCAATACACTGCCAATACTCTGCAATACATACCCTGTCAGTACTCTGAAATACCCTGCCAATACTCTGCAATGCCCTGCCAATACGCTGCAATACACTGCCAATACTCTGCAATACATACTCTGCCAGTACTCTGCAATACCCTGCCAATACTCTGCAATACATACCCTGCCAGTACTCTGCAATACCCTGCCAATACTCTGAAATACCCTGCCAATACTCTGAAATACCCTGCCAATACTCTGCAATACATACCCTGCCAGTACTCTGCAATACCTTGCCAATACTCTGCAATACATACCCTGCCAGTACTCTGCAATACCCTGCCAATACTCTGCAATACCATGCCAATACTCTGCAATACGTACCCTGCCAGTACTCTGAAATCATGTGCCAATACTCTGCAATACCCTGTCAATACTCTGCAATACATACCCTGCCAGTACTCTGCAATACATACCCTGCCAATACTCTGCATTACCCTGCCAATACTCTGCAATACATACCCTGCCAGTACTCTGCAACACCCTGAAAATACTCTGAAATACCCTGCCAATACTCTGCAATATATACCCTGCCAGTACTCTGCAATACCCTGCCAATAGTCTGCAATACCCTGCCGTTAATCTGCAATACATACCCTGCCAGTACTCTGCAATAACCTGCCAATACTCTGCAATACACTGCCAATATTCTGCAATACATACCCTGCCAGTACTCTGCAATACCCTGCCGTTAATCTGCAATACATACCCTGCCAGTACTCTGCAATAACCTGCCAATACTCTGCAATACACTGCCAATATTCTGCAATACATACCCTGCCAGTACTCTGCAATAACCTGCCAATACTCTGCAATACACTGCCAATATTCTGCAATACATACCCTGCCAGTACTCTGCAATACCCTGCCAATACTCTACAATACCCTGCCAGTACTCTGCAATACATACCCTGCCAGTACTCTGAAGTACCCTGCCAATATTCTGCAATACCCTGCCAATACTCTGCAATGCATACCCTGCCAATACTCTGAAATACCCTGCCAATACTCTGCAATAACTTGCCAATACTCTGCAATACATACCCTGCCAAAACTCTGCAAGCCTCTACCAGTCCTCTGCAATACCCTGCCAATACTCTGAAATACCCTGCCAATACTCTGCAATACCGTGTCAATTCTTTGCAATACATTCCCTGCCAGTACCCTGCAATCATCTGCCAATACTCTGCAATACCCTGTCAATACTCTGCAATACATACCCTGCCAGTACTCTGCAATACATACCCTGCCAATACTCTGCAATACCCTGCCAATACTCTAATACATACCCTGCAAGTACTCTGCAATACCCTGCCAATACTCTGCAATACCCTGTCAATACTCTGCAATACCATGTCAATACTCTGCAATACCATGCCAATACTCTGCAATACCCTGCCAATACTCTGCAATACCCTGCCAATACTCTGCAATACATACCCTGCCAGTACTCTGCAATAACTTGCCAATACTCTGCAATACATACCCTGCCAGTATTCTGCAATACCCTGCCAGTACTCTACAATACCCTGCCAATACCCTGCCAATACTATGCAATACATACCCTGCCAGTACTCTGCAATACCCTGCCAATACACTGCAATACATACCCTGCCAGTACTCTGCAATACCCTGCCAATACACTGCAATACCCTGCCAATTCTCTGCAATACATACCCCGCCAGTACTCTGCAATACCCTGCCAATACTCTGCAATACATACTCTGCCAGTACTCTTCAATACCCTGCAAATCCTCTGCAATACCCTGCCAATACTCTGCAATACATACCCCGCCAGTACTCTGCAATACCCTGCCAATACTCTGCAATACCCTGCCAATACTCTGCAATACCCTGCCAATACACTGCAATACATACCCTGCCAGTACTCTGCAATACCCTGCCAATCCACTTCAATACCCTGCCAATACTCTGCAATACATACCCTGCCAGTACTCTGCAATACCCTGCCAATACTCTGCAATACCCTGCCAAATCTCTGCAATACATACCCTGCCAGTACTCAGCAATCATGTGCCAATACTCTGCAATACCCTGTCAATACTCTGCAATACATACCCTGCCATTACTCTGCAATACATACCCTGCCAATACTCTGCAAGCCTCTGCCAGTACTCTGCAATACCCTGCCAATACTCTGTAATACATACCCTTCCAGTCCTCTGCAATACCCTGCCAATACTCTGCAATACATACCCTTTCAGTCCTCTGCAATACCCTGCCAATACTCTGAAATACCCTGCCAATACTCTGCAATACATACCCTGCAAGTACTCTGCAATCATGTGGCAATACTCTGCAATACCCTGCCAATACACTGCAATACATACCCTGCCAGTAATCTGCAATACCCTGCCAATCCACTGCATTACCCTGTCAATACTCTGCAATACATACCCTGCCAGTATTCTGCAAAACATACACTGCCAATACTCTGCAATGCCCTGCCAATACTCTGCAATACCCTGCCAGTACTCTGCAATACACTGCCAATACTCTGCAATACATACCCTGCCAGTACTCTGCAATCCTCTACCAATACTCTGCAATACCCTGCCAATACTCTGCAATACATACCATACCAGTACTAGGCAATCCCATGCCAATACTCTGCATTACCCTGTCAATACTCTGCAATACATACCCTGCCAGTACTCTGCAAAACATACCCTGCCAATACTCTGCAATACCCTGCCAATACTCTGCAATACATACCCTACCAGTACTCTGCAATAACCTGCCAATTCTCTGCAATACACTGCCAATACTCTGCAATACATACCCTGTCAGTACTCTGAAATACCCTGCCAATACTCTGCAATACCCTGCCAATACGCTGCAATACACTGCCAATACTCTGCAATACATACTCTGCAATACCCTGCCAATACTCTGCAATACATACTCTGCCAGTACTCTGCAATACCCTGCCAATACTCTGAAATACCCTGCCAATACTCTGAAATACAATGCCAATACTCTGCAATACCCTGTCAATACTCTGCAATACATAGCCTGCCAGTACTCTGCAATACATACCCTGCCAATACTCTGCAATACCCTGGCAATACTCTGCAATACATACCCTGCCAGTACTCTGCAATACCCTGCCAATACTCTGAAATACCCTGCCAATACTCTGAAATACCCTGCCAATACTCTGCAATACATACCCTGCCAGTACTCTGCAATCATGTGCCAATACTCTGCAATACCCTGTCAATACTCTGCAATACATAGCCTGCAAGTACTCTGCAATACATACCCTGCCAATGCTCTGCAATACCCTGCCAATACTCTGCAATACATACCCTGCCAGTACTCTGCAATACTCTGCCAATACTCTGCAATCCCCTGCCAATACTCTGCAAAACATACCCTGCCAGTACTCTGCAATACCCTGCCAATACTATGAAATTCCCTGCCAGTACTCTGCAATACACTGCCAATACTCTGCAATACATACCCTGCCAGTCCTCTGCAATACCCTACCAATACTCTGAAATACCCTGCCAATACTCTGAAATACCATGCCAATACTCGGCAATACATACCCTGCCAGTACTCTGCAATCATCTGCCAATACTCTGCAATACCCTGCCAATACTCTGCAATACATATCCTGCCAGTACTCTGCAATACCCTGCCAATACTCTGCAATACCCTGCTGTTAATCTGCAATACATACCCTGCCAGTACTCTGCAATACCCTTCCAATACTCTGCAATACCCTGCCAATACTCTGCAATATATACCCTGCCAGTACTCTGCAATACGCTGCCAATACTCTGCAATACACTGCCAATACTCTGCAATATATACCCTGCCAGTACTCTGCAATCCTCTACCAATACTCTGCAATACCCTGCCAATACTCTGCAATACATACCATACCAGTACTAGGCAATCCCATGCCAATACTCTTCATTACCCTGTCAATACTCTGCAATACATACCCTGCCAGTACTCTGCAAAACATACCCTGCCAATACTCTGCAATACCCTGCCAATACTCTGCAATACATACCCTGCCAGTACTCTGCAATAACCTACCAATACTCTGCAATACATACCCTGTCAGTACTCTGCAATAACCTGCCAATACTCTGCAATATATACCCTGCCAGTACTCTGCAATACCCTGCCAATACTCTGCAATACACTGCCAATACTCTGCAATACATACCCTGCCAGTACTCTGCAATAACCTACCAATACTCTGCAATACATACCCTGTCAGTACTCTGCAATAACCTGCCAATACTCTGCAATATATACCCTGCCAGTACTCTGCAATCCTCTACCAATACTCTGCAATACCCTGCCAATACTCTGCAATACATACCATACCAGTACTAGGCAATCCCATGCCAATACTCTTCATTACCCTGTCAATACTCTGCAATACATACCCTGCCAGTACTCTGCAAAACATACCCTGCCAATACTCTGCAATACCCTGCGAATACTCTGCAATACATACCCTGCCAGTACTCTGCAATAACCTACCAATACTCTGCAATACATACCCTGTCAGTACTCTGCAATAACCTGCCAATACTCTGCAATACACTGCCAATACTCTGCAATACATACCCTGTCAGTACTCTGCAATACCCTGCCAATACTCTGCAATACCCTGCCAATACTCTGCAATACACTGCCAATACTCTGCAATACATACCCTGCCAGTACTCTGCAATACCCTGCCAATACTCTGCAAGCCTCTGCCAGTACTCTGCAATACCCTGCCAATACTCTGTAATACCCTGCCAATACTCTGCAATACATACCCTTCCAGTACTCTGCAATACTCTGCCAGTACTCTGCAAAACCCTGCCAATACTCTGCAATGCATACCCTGCCAATACTCTGCAATACCCTGCCAATCCACTACCATACCCTGCCAGTACTCTGCAATACATACCCTGCCAGTATTCTGCAATACCCTGCCAATACTCTGCAATACCCTGCCAATACTCTACAATATATACCCTGCCAGTACTCTGCAATACACTGCCAATACTCTGCAATACATACCCTGCCAGTACTCTGCAATCGTCTACCAATACTCTGCAATACCCTGCCAATACTCTGCAATACATACCATACCAGTAGTAGGCAATCCCATGCCAATACTCTGCATTACCCTGTCAATACTCTGCAGTACACTGCCAATACTCTGCAATACATACCCTGCCAGTACTCTGCAATACCCTGCCAATACTCTGCAATACATACCCTGCCAGTACTCTGCAATACCCTGCCAATACTCTGAAATACCCTGCCAATTCTCTGCAATACCATGCCAATACTCTGCAATACAAACCCTGCCAATACTCTGCAATCATGTGCCAATACTCTGCAATACCCTGTCAATACTCTGCAATACATACCCTGCCAGTACTCTGCAATACATACCCTGCCAATTCTCTGCAATACATACCCTGCCAATTCTCTGCAATACTCTGCAATACATACCCTGCCAGTACTCTGCAATATTCTGCCAATACTTTGCAATCCCCTGCCAATATTCTGCAATACATACCCTGCCAGTACTCTGCAATACCCTGCCAATACTATGAAATTCCCTGCCAATACTCTACAATACCCTGAAAATACTCTGCAATCCCCTGCCAATACTCTGCAATACATACTCTGCCAGTACTCTGCAATACCCTGCCAATACTATGAAATTCCCTGCTAATACTCTACAATACCCTGAAAATACTCTGAAATACCCTGCCAATACTCTGCAATACATACCCTGCCAGTACTCTGCAATACCCTGCCAATACTCTGCAATACCCTGCCGTTAATCTGCAATAAATACCCTGCCAGTACTCTGCAATAACCTGCCAATACTCTGCAATACACTGCCAATACTCTGCAATACCCTGCCAATACTCTGCAATACCCTGCCAATACTCTGCAATATATACACTGCCAGTACTCTGCAATACCCTGCCAATACTCTGCAATACCCTGCCAATACTCTGCAATGCATACCCTGCCAGTACTCTGCAATACCCTGCCAATACACTGCCAATACTCAGCAATACATACCCTGCCAGTACTCTGCAATCCTCTACCAATACTCTGCAATACCCTGCCAATACTCTGCAATATATACCCTGTCAGTATTCTGCAATACCCTGCCAATACTCTGCAATACACTGCCAATACTCTGCAATACCCTGCCAATACTCTGCAATACATACCATACCAGTACCAGGCAATCCCATGCCAATACTCTGCATTACCCTGTCAATACTCTGCAATACATACCTTGCCAGTACTCTGCAAAACATACCCAACCAATACTCTGCAATACCCTGCCAATACTCTGCAATACATACCCTGCCAGTACTCTGCAATCATCTGCCAATACTCTGCAATACCCTGTCAATACTCTGCAATACATACCCTGCCAATACTCTGCAATACCCTGCCAATACTCTGCAATACATACCCTGCCAATACTCTGCAATACATACCCTGCCAGTACTCTGCAATAGCCTGCCAATACTCTGCAATACATACTCTGCTAGTACTCTGCAATACATACCCTGCCAGTACTCTGCAATACCCTGCCAATCCACTGCAATACCCTGCCAATACTCTGCAATACATACCCTGCCAGTACTCTGCAATACCCTGCCAATATTCTGCAATACCCTGCCAATTCTTTGCAATATATACCCCACCAGTACTCTGCAATACCCTGTTAAATACTCTGCAATACATACTCTGCAGGGTATTGCAGAGTACTGGCAGAGTATGTATTGCAGAGTACTGGCAAATTCTCTACAATACCCTGCCAGTACTCTGCAATACCCTGCCAATACTCTGCAATACCCTGCCAATTCTCTGCAATACATACCCCACCAGTACTCTGCAATACCCTGCCAAAACTCTGCAATACATACTCTGCCAGTACTCTGCAATACATACTCTGCCAGTACTCTGCAATACCCTGCAAATCCTCTGCAATACCCTGCCAATACTCTGCAATACATACCCTGCCAGTACTCTGCAATACCCTGCCAATACTCTGCAATACCCTGCCAATTCTCTGCAATACATACCCCACCAGTACTCTGCAATACCCTGCCAATACTCTGCAATACATACTCTGCCAGTACTCTGCAATACATACTCTGCCAGTACTCTGCAATACCCTGTAAATCCTCTGCAATACCCTGCCAATACTCTGCAATACATACCCCGCCAGTACTCTGCAATACCCTGCCAATACTCTGCAATACCCTGCCAATACACTGCAATACATACCCTGCCAGTACTCTGCAGTACCCTGCCAATCCACTGCAATACCCTGCCAATACTCTGCAATACATACCCTGCCAGAACTCTGCAATATCCTGCGAATCCACTGCAATCCCCTGCCAATACTCTGCAATACTCTGCAAATACTCTGCAATACCCTGCCAATACTCTGCAATCCATACCCTACCAGTACTCTGAAATACCCTGCCAATATTATGCAACACCCTGCCAATACTCTGCAATGCATAATCTGCCAGTACTCTGAAATTCCCTGCCAATACTCTGCAATTCCCTGCCAATACTCTGCAACATATACCCTGCCAGTACTCTGCAATACCCTGCCAATACTCTGCAATACACTGCCAATACTCTGCAATACATATCCTGCCAGTACTCTGCAATACCCTGCCAATACTCTGCAATACCCTGCTGTTAATCTGCAATACATACCCTGCCACTACTCTGCAATCCTCTACCAATACTCTGCAATACATACCCTGCCAATACTCTGCAATACCCTGCCAATACTCTGCAATACCCTGCCAGTACTCTGCAATACCTACCCTGCCAGTACTCTGCAATCCTCTACCAATACTCTGCAATAACCTGCCAATACTCTGCAATACACTGCCAATACTCTGCAATACATACCCTGTCAGTACTCGTAAATACCCTGCAATACCTTGCCAATACTCTGCAATATATGCCCTGCCAGTACTCTGCAATACCCTGCCAATACTCTGCAATACATACCCTACCAGTACTCTGCAATACCCTGCCAATACTCTGCAATACATACCCTGCCAGTACTCTGCAATACCCTGCCAATACTCTGAAATACCATGCCAATACTCTGCAATACGTACCCTGCCAGTACTCTGCAATCATGTGCCAATACTCTGCAATACCCTGTCAATACTCTGCAATACACTGCCAATACTCTGCAATACACTGCCAATACTCAGCAATACATACCCTGCCAGTACTCTGCAATCCTCTACCAATACTCTGCAATACCCTGCCAATACTCTGCAATATATACCCTGCCAGTACTCTGCAATACCCTGCCCATACTCTGCAATACACTGCCAATACTCTGCAATACCCTGACAATACTCTGCAATACATACCATACCAGTGCCAGGCAATCCCATGCCAATACTCTGTATTACCCTGTCAATACTCTGCAATACATACCTTGCCAGTACTCTGCAAAACATACCCTACCAATACTCTGCAATACCCTGCCAATACTCTGCAATACAGACCCTGCCAGTACCCTGCAATCATCTGCCAATACTCTGCAATACCCTGTCAATACTCTGCAATACATACCCTGCCAGTACTCTGCAATACCCTGTCAATACTCTGCAATACCCTGCCAATTCTCTGCAATACATACCCCACCAGTACTCTGCAATACCCTGCCAATACTCTGCAATACATACTCTGCCAGCACTCTGCAATACATACTCTGCCAGTACTCTGCAATACCCTGCAAATCGTGGAATGTCAGAGGCATGCGGAATAAGATAAAACGCACTGCCGCCCTGACATTCCTTAAGTCCCAGCGAGCTGACATTATTGCTCTTGTTGAGACCCATGTTACTGGCCATCTCCAGTCCTCTCTTAAAAAACCGTGGATAGGTTGGGCGTACCATGCTACCCACACCTCGTACTCCAGGGGCGTTTCGGTTCTAATTGCAAAAAGGGTGCCGTTTGACCTAGTGCTGCTACAGACGGACCAGCAGGGCAGATATGTATTCCTACATGCCACCATTAGTGGAGCCCCTATTTTGATAATAGCCTGCTATGTCCCCCCCTTATAACTCAGCTGTACTCAAGGAGGGCCTTGGATTCATGGCACACTATCCCTCGGTGCCGGCAGTGTGGATGGGGGACTTTATTATGACCCTGATTCCCGCTCTGGACCGAATGGGCACACCGGACTCCCCCGGTGACCCTCCTGCCCATACCAGACTACATCGTATATTGACGGACTTTGCTCTTGTAGATACATGGCGCCACAAGCATCTTACTCTGCAATACCCTGCCAATTCTCTGCAATACATACCCCACCAGTACTCTGCAATACCCTGCCAATACTCTGCAATACATACTCTGCCAGTACTCTGCAATACATACTCTGCAATACATACCCTGCCAGTACTCTGCAATACCCTGTAAATCCTCTGCAATACCCTGCCAATACTCTGAAATACCCTGCCAATACACTGCAATACATACCCTGCCAGTACTCTGCAGTACCCTGCCAATCCACTGCAATACCCTGCCAATACTCTGCAATACTTACCCTGCCAGAACTCTGCAATATCCTGCGAATCCACTGCAATACCCTGCCAATACTCTGCAATACTCTGCAAATACTCTGCAATACCCTGCCAATACTCTGCAATTCATACCCTACCAGTACTCTGAAATACCCTGCCAATATTCTGCAACACCCTGCCAATACTCTGCAACATATACCCTGCCAGTACTCTGCAATACCCTGCCAATACTCTGCAATACACTGCCAATACTCTGCAATACATATCCTGCCAGTACTCTGCAATACCCTGCCAATACTCTGCAATACCCTGCTGTTAATCTGCAATACATACCCTGCCACTACTCTGCAATCCTCTACCAATACTCTGCAATACATACCCTGCCAATACTCTGCAATACCCTGCCAATACTCTGCAATACCCTGCCAGTACTCTGCAATACCTACCCTGCCAGTACTCTGCAATCCTCTACCAATACTCTGCAATAACCTGCCAATACTCTGCAATACACTGCCAATACTCTGCAATACATACCCTGTCAGTACTCTGAAATACCCTGCCAATACTCTGCAATACCTTGCCAATACTCTGCAATATATGCCCTGCCAGTACTCGGCAATACCCTGCCAATACTCTGCAATACATACCCTACCAGTACTCTGCAATACCCTGCCAATACTCTGCAATACATACCCTGCCAGTACTCTGCAATACCCTGCCAATACTCTGAAATACCATGCCAATACTCTGCAATACGTACCCTGCCAGTACTCTGCAATCATGTGCCAATACTCTGCAATACCCTGTCAATACTCTGCAATACACTGCCAATACTCTGCAATACACTGCCAATACTCAGCAATACATACCCTGCCAGTACTCTGCAATCCTCTACCAATACTCTGCAATACCCTGCCAATACTCTGCAATATATACCCTGCCAGTACTCTGCAATACCCTGCCAATACTCTGCAATACACTGCCAATACTCTGCAATACCCTGCCAATACTCTGCAATACATACCATACCAGTGCCAGGCAATCCCATGCCAATACTCTGTATTACCCTGTCAATACTCTGCAATACATACCTTGCCAGTACTCTGCAAAACATACCCTACCAATACTCTGCAATACCCTGCCAATACTCTGCAATACAGACCCTGCCAGTACCCTGCAATCATCTGCCAATACTCTGCAATACCCTGTCAATACTCTGCAATACATACCCTGCCAGTACTCTGCAATACATACCCTGCCAGTACTCTGCAATACATACCCCACCAGTACTCTGCAATACCCTGCCAATACTCTGCAATACATACTCTGCCAGCACTCTGCAATACATACTCTGCCAGTACTCTGCAATACCCTGCAAATCGTGGAATGTCAGAGGCATGCGGAATAAGATAAAACGCACTGCCGCCCTGACATTCCTTAAGTCCCAGCGAGCTGACATTATTGCTCTTGTTGAGACCCATGTTACTGGCCATCTCCAGTCCTCTCTTAAAAAACCGTGGATAGGTTGGGCGTACCATGCTACCCACACCTCGTACTCCAGGGGGGTTTCGGTTCTAATTGCAAAAAGGGTGCCGTTTGACCTAGTGCTGCTCCAGACGGACCAGCAGGGCAGATATGTATTCCTACATGCCACCATTAGTGGAGCCCCTATTTTGATAATAGCCTGCTATGTCCCCCCCCCTTATAACTCAGCTGTACTCAAGGAGGGCCTTGGATTCATGGCACACTATCCCTCGGTGCCGGCAGTGTGGATGGGGGACTTTAATATGACCCTGATTCCCGCTCTGGACCGAATGGGCACACCGGACTCCCCCGGTGACCCACCTGCCCATACCAGACTACATCGTATATTGACGGACTTTGCTCTTGTAGATACATGGCGCCACAAGCATCCACATGCTAAAGCATACTCGTGCTTTTCAGCCAGCCATAACGCAATGTCCCGAATTGACTTTGTTCTCATCTCACAGACTCTGACACCCAGACTGGAAGATGTGGGCTTTGCTCCGTGAATTCTCTTGGATCACCCTACTGGATTACGATGCGGCTCCTGAAGGCCTCTCCCTCTCCTACTTGGCGGCTGAACCCATTTTGGCTAACCGCTCTGCAGGAGCAAGAAGACATCCCTACGGAATTGCAACACTATTTTACAGTCAACGGGGATTCCGCTGCCTACGATATAGTGTGGGACACATTTAAGCTCTACGCCCACTCCCTGCTCACCACGCGTATTAACAGACTTAAGCGGTCGTCAAAACTTGTTATCCAACAGGCTACAGATCACCTACCAAGACTGGAGGAGGAGTTTCATGGAGACCCCTCGCCTGCCGCGGCTACTAACCTTAAGCTCCAGCTGCGACAGGTCTCCCAAATGCACACGGAGCAGGCCAAGCAGCGCATCTTTTTCTGTAGGCAGAGGATATTTGAATATGGAGAAAGATCGGGCAAACTACTTGCTTACCTCGCCCACCTAGATTCCCATCCCCCAGTCGTGGTCTCACCAGGGGAATGGTATTACGGATCCACAACGGGTGGCGGAGGAATTTGCGAGATTTTATCGAGCACTTTACGCCACTCGGGTCACTCATACTCCCCAAGACACCAGAGACTACCTAGCGAGAGTTACATTTCCCAAACTGACAGACGCCCAACGTGACCTTTTAGAGGCCCCTATTACTGAGGAGGATATTTCTGAGGCTATCTCCTCTCTGGCCACTTCTAAAGCACCAGGACTGGACGGTCTACCGCTTGAATTTTATGCCACCCACTCTGAAATTTTGACCAGTAAACGTCACGACTTATATAAATCCATATTTGACACGGGAATCCTACCCCCCCTCCATGAGAGAAGCACAAATAGTAGTGATTCCCAAGCCAGGGAAGGACCCAAACTACCTGGAATCGTATAGACCTATCTCCCTACTACAGGTCGACATTAAAATACTGGCCAAGATTCTTGCCTCCCGCCTTAATCAGGTCATCCTCTCACTGATCCACCCTGACCAGACTGGCTTTATGCCAGGAAAAAACACCGCCATGAATATCCGCCGCTTACTCATGAACATCCAGGGATCCCATGATGAAGTTGGCTCGCGGGTAGTGGTGGCCTTGGATGCTGCCAAGGCCTTCGACTCCGTGGAATGGAACTACTTGTGGGAATGCCTCTCGGGATTCGGACTTGGCCCCAACTTTATTCGATGGGTCCAACTCCTGTATCAATCCCCGAGGGCCAAGGTGCTTGTGAACGGCTGGCTCTCTGATCAGTTCCCGCTGGAGAGAGGGACTCGACAAGGTTGTCCCCTTTCTCCCATGCTGTATGCGTTGGCTGTGGAACCACTAGCTATTATGGTTCGCGCAGACACCAGAATTTGTGGCCTTAGGATAGGAGATCTGGAGGAAAAGATCGGGATGTATGCTGACGATACACTCCTATACTTAGCCGACTCGGGTCCCTCTCTCCTTGCAGCCCTTCACACCATAGACTGTATTGGTAGTCATTCGGGTCTGAGCATCAACTGGTCTAAATCCCAGATCCTTCCGCTTGATCATTTCCCCCCTGTGCCCACGTCCCCTCCTCTAAATCTCCCTAGGGTTTCCGTGATCAAGTATTTAGGAGTGCAGGTCACTAGATCGCTGACAGACTATATACCCCTGAACATTGAACCCCTTTTCACCCTGATCAAGAACAAGACTCAAACCTGGGCCAGACTACCTCTGGGTGTTATGGGACGCATCAATCTGGTCAAAATGATACTCCTGCCCAAGATACTGTATTTGGTGTGGCATGCACCCCTGTATATACCACAAAAAAATTTCAAGACGATTGAATCAATTCTTAATTCATTTATATGGGGCCACAGCAGACACAAATTGTCTTGGAGACTTCTGAAGAACCCAGTGACAATGGGAGGGGCTGCTCTTCCAGATTTCCAGGATTATTATCTTGCCTTCCAGTTGTCCCACTTCTATCACTTTGACAAGAGCGAGCTACCAAGATACCAGACATTACTTTGTAAACGCCCTGACGACTCAGCCCACACCCCACTTCAGTCAGTCCTTAGGGCCCCACTGTCCAGACGTCCCCCTCATCACAAGGTAGACATGCTGACGCACCACCGGAGGATATGGCGGGCGGCCCTTAACAAACTTGGGACCCCACAGGTTCATTCTTACACGCCTCTCTGGTTCAACACTCATTTGCCCGAATTGCTGTCCGTTCCGGACCCCGCAGCCTGGACACGCTATGGGATCCTGTATGTGCACCAAATTATGACTAACACTGGGATTAAATCCTTTCAGTCACTAAAGGAAGAATTCACACTCCCTAACCATATTTTCTTCAGATATTTACAGCTCCGACATGCGCTACAGACTCAATTTGCCGGCTCCAACCCCACTCTGACAGTCCCTCCCATAGTGGATATAGTCACAGGTGCTGAGCCAACCAAGTTGATCTCCGCCCTCTACTCCGCCATCCGTCTCCCAGGCACCGGGGCATTGGCTTATGCTGCCAAGGCCAGATGGGAGCTGGATGTGGGAGTGATTGAGGATGAGGAGTGGGACGAGGTCTTGGGGGACATGAAGAGAGTCTCCCCCAGGTTCTCGGACCGCCTCACACAGCTATACATTCTACATAGGACATACCTGACCCCCCAGAAGATAGCACGGTTTAAACCCACGTATAATCCAGGATGCCGCTTATGCGACCACACTCCAGGCTCCTTCTATCACCTCATATGGTCCTGTCCGGTTATCCAAACATACTGGATACAGGTAATTCGCTTTCTCCATGACCAAATGGGCTCTCCTGCTAGCCTTGACCCGAAGATGTGTCTGCTTGGTCTCTTACCAGAATTAGAAGCTGACAAGTCCCTTCGCACCTTCCTACATGAAACACTGTTCCTGGCGCGAAAAGTGATTGCTCGTGGCTGGATGCAGGCCCTCCCCCCCCACGGTCCAGTGCTGGAAAAAAGAGGTTAACGATACCCTCCCTTATAAGAAATTGGTTTATACACATAGAGGATGTCCACTTAAATACTAGCGGATCTGGGGTAGGTGGTTGGGAGATGGGGAGACGTGTACTTGATATGCTGTTATATTGATCCCTTGCCCCCCTCCCCCCTCTGCTTATCCCCTTCGGTGCTTCCTCCACCTTAAGGACCTACTTTTATTATGTCCCCCTTTTATTTCTCCTTTTGCCTGCTCCCCCTCCCCCGGTTGACACAAATTAGCTCTAATAATGCATCTACCCATGATGGGTGTCGGACCCCTATACAGCGCAGCTAACCCAATGCTCTCATGTATGCAACGCTGCCTTGGCCAGATTGGCCCACGTTATTTGATGTATCGTATGTATGCCTGCTATGTATGTTATCTTCTATTTCTTTCTTTTTTTTTTCAATAAAGTTTGTTTTTCGATTAAAAAATATCGTGCCTGGGGGTGTCTATAGTATGCCTGTGAAGTGGCACGTGTTTCCCCGTGTTTAGAACAGTCCCTGCACAAAATGACATTTAATGGAAAAAAAGTCATTTAAAACTGCTTGCGTTTTTAATGTAATATCTGGTTCCGGCAATACGGATGAAAATCATTGAGAAAAATGGCATGAGTAGCCCCCCTGCCCATTACCAGCCCCTTTGGGTCTTGTACGGATATTAAGGGGAACCCCGTACCTAAATAAAAAAAAAAGGAAAGGCATGGGGCCCCCAGGCCCTATATACTCAGAACAGCAGTATACAGGCAGTGCAAACAAGACAGGGACTGTGTAGGTTTGTTGTTAAGTAGAATCTGTTTGTAATTTTGAACTGGTACATTTTTAAAGTGTAGCTCCAGTCAAAAAATCAATTTTTAAGCTTTTTGGAAAACATAGGGAAGGGTTATCCCCCCTGTATAATTGTTTTGCCCGTCCATCTTTTTTCATCTCATTTCCTGTTGTCTCCTTCCGTTTGCAAGTAGGAGACATTTGTAAGTTGGATGTTTAAAAGTAGGGGTCTGCCCTATATGCTATGCAGAAATGGGGGCCTAAGGTGTTGGTGTTGCCACAACACTGTAAGCCCTCAAAGTGACTCTTGGTGGGTGCTGGAGCACCCTGCTGTGAACGATTATATCCAGAATTGAAATTACATGCCATTGTTGAACAGTGGTAGAAAAATTGGGCCTTTGGTGGTTGTGGTGGTGGTGCTTGTGCCACAACACTATAAGTCCTCACAGTTACTCTCAGTGGGCGCAGGAATGGGCCCTGCTGTGAAATATTATATCAAGAATTGTAATTACCGTATTTATCGGCATATAACATGCACAGGTGTATAACATGCACATTCCTTTTAAGAGGGAAGTTTCAGGAAAAAACTAAAATGTTTGTATTGGCGTATAACACGCACACGCTATTTGCACCCAATTTTCATGGTGAAAAAGTGAGTGTTATACGCCAATAAATACAGTACATGCCCCTGTTAAACAGTGGGTGAAAAATTGGGCCTTAGGCACTGCTTGCTGGTGCCTCGACACTTCAACCTCTCCCAGATACTCTAGCTGGAGTGCAGGAATGAGCCCTGCTGCAAAGCATTGCATCAAAAATTGTAATTACATGCCCCTGTTAAACAGGGGCTGAAAAATTGGGCCTTAGGCACTGGTGCTGGTGCCACGACACTGCAACCTCTCCCATATACTCTAGTTGGAGTGCAGGAATAAGCCCTGCTGCAAAGCATTGCACTCTAATTACACGCCCCTGTCAAACCCAGAACCAAAAATGTTCTTCCAAGATATCAGAAGGATCATTGAGGAAGAAGAGGATAGTCAGTCAACATAACAGGACAGTCACGCAGCATCAGCATAGGCAGTCTTGAAGGGATGTGGCATTTAAAAAAAATTATTCGTTTACATCAGCTTCAGGTGCTTGGTAGCTGGTGGTGATCCAAGACTGATTCATCTTTATGAAGGTCAGTCGATCAACCGAGTCGGTGGACAGGCGCACCCTGTGATCGGTTACAAAGCCACCAGCAGCACTGAAGGTGCGTTCTGAAAGAACGCTGGATGCAGGACAGGCCAGTAGCTTAATTGCATGCTGTGCAAGCTCTGGCCAGTGATCCATCCTCAAGATCCAGTAAGCCAGAGGATTTTCAGTGGGAAAGGTATCCAAGTCTTAACTTGCCCCTAGGTATTCCTGCACCATGTAAATCAGACGCCGGCGGTTGCTGGAACCGATCATACCTTGGGGCTGCGGACTAAAAAATTGTCTGAACGCAATGGTCAGACAGCCACCTTCTCCATCACTCCTTCTGTGACTGACCGAAGCCTCAGCAAAACGTTGTCAAGGACCAGGAGTTTGTAACCTCTCAGTCTCTGGGAACGCATTTCACAGACCTTTCTGAAAGGCCTCCTGGAGATGTCTCATCCTCTGCTCCCTCTACGATGGCAAGATGGCCACAATATCACATAGAGGGGTATAAGCAAAGAGGAGGAATACCTTATGGTGTAGTATTTAAAAGCATATATTTATTAATTAAAATGAGGCAAACAGGTACTCACAAACATAGAAGGATAAGAAAGCAATGTATAAACGAGCGGTGAGTTCGATCAGCAGTCCTGACGCGTGTTCATCACGGGTCACGTGACTTCATCAGGGCATAACCGATGCCAGTGGAAGTGTCCTTTATATTAGCAATGTAATTACATAATTCAGCGGCCATTTTCCCGAAGAACCGATCGCCGGAAATATTATTTTATGGGATACCCTTCTACGTCAGGAACGGCTTTATTTGTTTACACATAAGTTTCATTATTTCTTAATATTATTCTGTCTGCTATATTTATTTTATTTATAGCAATTGACCCCTCTTTTAGGATCAGCTTGAACACTACCATTAGATACCACTGATCGCACTCACCCTTTGTATATCTAGTACAGCGCACCACTACCTTTTTTAACTGCTTATTTTCCTGTGGGTTCAGATATTTCCCCCAGTGTGTGCAGCGGTACACTAGCTAGCAGTCTATCTATTGGCGCAGGAATACCCCCCCTTCACTATTCCTCCTCCTCTCTCTTAGGCACCCACGTGGAGTCAGTGACCTCACCATTCCCTCCCTCTTCATCACTAGAGCAAACCTGGCAGTATGCTGCAGCTGGTGGAACATGACTGCCAGATTGCTGTCCTTCTTGAGCATCCCCTCTCTCTGCGCTCATACTACTGGAGCATGTACCCAACACTGTGCTCAAACAGTTCGGGGGACTTCTCAGGAGGACATGGTGGGTCTAGGGAGGGAGTGAATGATGACATTGAGATGAGGGAAGAGGACGCGTTGGCAGCTGCTTTGCTAGTACCCTGAGCCTGGGTGAGAGAGGATGAGGAGGATGAAGAGGGCTTGGTCATCCACTCTACCAAGTCTTCAGCATGATGTGGTTCAACACGTCCAGCTGCCGAAAATAAGGACAAGCGTGTCCCATGACCAGGTGCTGATGACGATGTACCGCGTCCACGACCAGCACTGTTGTCTCTAGACACAGAGCCTGCTTGCCCTCTTTTATTGATTCGTGACTGTCTGCCTCTCCTTGTTGGCCTTCCAGACATAGTAATGGCCTGCAGGGAGATGGAAAACCAGCAATTGGGTAGTGTATATTGTGCTGGAGGCACACAGTACCCACTAACTCCTGCAGATGCCTGTAATAGAGAACATCACCAATAAAGGGTAGATACAGGTGTATACTGTGCTGTGCTAGAGGCACACAACACCCACTAACTCCTGCAGATACCTGTATTAGAGAACACCAACAATACAGGGTAGATACAGGTGTATACTGTGCTGTGCTGGAGGCACACAACACCCACTAACTCCTGCAGAAGCCTGTATTAGAGAACACCAGCAATAAAGGGTAGATACAGTTGTATACTGTGCTGTGCTGGAGGCACACAACACCCACTAACTCCTGCAGATGGCTGTATTACAGAACACAAGCAATAAAGGGTAGATACAGGTGTATACTGTGCTGGAGGCACACAACACCCACTAACTCCTGCAGATGCCTGTATTAGAGAATTACCAGCAATAATGGGTAGATACAGGTGTATACTGTGCTATGCTGGAGGCACACAACACCCCCTAACTCCTACAGATGCCTGTATTAGAGAACACCAGCAATAAAGGGTAGATGCAGGTGTATACTGTGCTGGAGGCACACAACACCCACTGGCTCATGCAGATGCCTGTATTAGAATACACCAGCAATAAAGGGTAGATACAGGTGTATACTGTGCTGGAAGCACACAACACCCACTTTAACATCTGCAGATTCCTGAGAAAAGAACACACTGTCCCTGCCTATCTAGTTCTTTCCCTGCACATATAGTGTGGGGCGTGTACTGAATCCCCCTGAGCTATAATTGGCCACAGGCATCCTTTTATGGCACTCTTTGCTGCCGGCGCTGTGATTGGCCAAGCATGCGGGGTCACAGTGCATGCTTGGCCAATCATGAGCTAGCAATGCACTGCGATGGCGCAGTGCAGTATGGGCTGTGAGCGCCACACAAATTTGGAGCGAATGGCCCATAACGTTTGGTATCCACCGAACGTGCAAACAGCCGATGTTTGAGTCGAACATACGTTCAAATCGAACACCAAGCTCATCCCTAGTGCCAGGATACTATTTAAATGCATGCTTGTGCGCATTGTGTTAGATGGTGGATGGAGGTGTTGTGATGCATGTGTCTGCTGCTGGAGTTGTTGCAGGGTAAATATAAAGTTGGTTCCCTAATACTAGGCTTTTTAGCCCATTTGTTTATTTTGATATTCACTACATTGGTATGTTTGTTATCTAGGGGGCTGTTTGCTATCCTGCATTTCCTTTAGCTTCGGCTGTTGAGGTTTCAGCTGATTGTTGGATGAGACTAATATTCTATCTCGTGCTATCTATCGATCTCTGGTAGGCATTTTTCTAAACTCTTAATAGTAGTTGGCTAATTGGCTGGCTTATTTATGTATCATTTGGTGCAGATGCTCAAAGATGTTTTTTTCTTTGTGCTTTCTCTGCATTCCAGGTGTTTGTCGAAATCAATGAATCCTGCGTAGTGTTTAAAATATCCTCGTTTTGGATTGTCCAGCTATTGTTCAATGCTGATTCCAGTGTTTTTGGATATTAACTATTCATGGTAAGCTAATTGTAAATACCATTGTATTCATTTTTGATATATGCATTCGTGTAGATAGATATATATCCATTTGTATTACAGCTTGACTTTTCTTCAGTCTTCTGGCTCTGTTGGTTATCTGCGGGTTTCCGCCACCCTTCATTGTACCACCATATTGCTATATATGTTTTTCATGGAAATATTTTAGGCTTGTACCAAGGATATACTTTATTACAATTATTTAGATATTTATATTCCAGTGAACGTTATTGATGTTATTGATATCAATACAATATTTGTGTTCTGCTTTGACAGCACTTGTTTAAATTGTCTGTGTATCTTGTCTTGGCACCCACACTCGCCCGGGAGCATTCCCCTCCTTTGGGGCTATGAGGCGTGTTTTTAACCTGTTCGATCTGGTTATGGTAAGCTTGATCTTTTACTATCGTTCAAGGTTTTTTTTTCTGTGACTGCTTAATAGACATTGTAATATTTGGGGTTATTTTAGCTTAAGGGTAGAGCTTACCAGGGAGCTGAGTCCACGCCAGATATGCCGTTTTAAGGGCTTGTAGGCCCACTTTTATTAAAGAAAGAAAAGTCCGATAACAGAAGAGTTGCCCACACAGGGGTTTCAGCTTTCCACAGCAACAATGTAAGTAGAATTAAAAATACCAAGCCACCTGGCTCTCTTTAGCAGCACTGCTGCTCAGACTTATGCTGCAGCTCTCTCGGCTCTGTAACAGAGTTCCTGTACACTCAGTACCTCAGCACTCTTTACTAGCTTCCTTTTTCAGCCCACAAGCTTGGACCCTCTGTCTGCTCTGACAGACCGACCTGTGCAGACATGCACACTTCTCCCTTGTTCGCCTGGACTCCTCGGGAGGGTGGAGCCCAGAACCATGGTCTTGGCTCTGTTATAAGCCCAGGACCCACCTTTGCAATCATCCAGCCAGACTTCTGGCTGTTCCCAAAACCCGGTCCCAGGATTGGAGATTCCGTCCCACCCATAACACTATGGAATCTCCGGGCTCCAGGTCCCAAACTGGATTTTTGAAAACACAGAGGAAACTGAAAAGCCAGTTTCCTCACAAATAAACAACTTTCCTGGAGCCCCTCAACCTGCCTGGTTGAGAACCCTGCATTCTTCTGCTGGTGGGGTACCATACTACCACAACATATAATTTCATTTTATGTAATTAGGTATGTACTATAGAGATTGCCTACTATGTTTCCCCTTTTTGGCAGAGGAATAAGGGGAGGCTAAACTATGTATTCAGTCTCCTATAGCACTTGTATGCCAAGTACACTTGTATAATCCTTTTCATAATTTGTTCATTGTTTTTTTTTCGTATATTTATTCTTTGTAGAGACAACTGTACATAATCTCTTGTGAATTTTAGTCCTAAAGAAGCGGGCACCCCGCGAAACATGTCGAGTTTGAATCAGTTTGATCGTCATTTTGTCTTCCCCTATTGTGGATGATTGAATATACATCTTGCTTCTTAATTCCTTCAATGAGATTTGTTTGTGTAATGTCCATATTTTGCTCTGAGGGGGGGTTTCTTCTCTATTAATTGTGTTTTTGTATTTTTCCAATAAATTTATATATTTTTATATGAGAGTTTATGTAAGTTCTTGCCGTACCATGAAAGTCCATATTTGCCTTAGATTCTCTGCCATCCAATTTCTCTTAAATATATAAGACGAAGGTACTTTAAAGTGTTTCTATTATACAGTAGCGTTGATTAAACTTAAGGTTATAACTCTTGTTTAGGACAGTTTGTTCTGAGTTACTTAGGTCATGTCACAGGCAGCAGATATCGAAGATTTTGCCTCTGTCCCTCCTTCCCCAGCCAGGGGTTCTGAACAGGGTAGCACACCCTCCTTAAAGAACCTGGACCGTCCCAAGATTCATAATGGAACTGTGACACAGGGGTAGTTTGTACTAGGGGTGCACCGAATGTTTTTTTTGGTACCCGAAACCGATAATGAAAAATACACTAGGCCGAAAACCGAAACCGACCGATACCGAAAATGACTGTTTTAAAAAAATATTTTTATACAGGAGATGGTCAGAGACTGGGGACATGGTACAAGAGATGGTCAGAGACTGGGGACATGGCACAGGAGGTGGTCAGAGACTGGGGACATGGCACAGGAGGTGGTCAGAGACTAGAGACATGGCACAGAAGGTGGTCAGAGACTGGGGACATGGTACAGGAGGTGCTCAGAGACTGGCGACATGGTACAGGAGATGGTCAGAGACTGGCGAAATGGTACAGGAGATGGTCAGAGACTGGCGAAATGGTACAGGAGATGGTCAGAGACTGGCGACATGGTACAGGAGATGGTCAGAGACTGCAGACATGGTACAGGAGATGGTCAGAGACTGCAGACATGATAAAAGAGGTAAGTGCAGCCAGTGTTGTCCCCAGTGCAGCCAGTGTTGTCCCCAGTGCAGCCAGTGTTGTCCCCAGTGCAGCCAGTGTTGTCCCCAGTGCAGCCAGTGTGTTGTCCCCAGTGCAGCCAGTGTGTTGTCTCCAGTGCAGGGAAGATAAAGGAGAGCTGCCTCCTCCGCCTGGTTGAATAGAGCACCGGGAACATCACAGCTTTAATTTCAATAGCTGTGTGTTCCCCGTCACGCGCCGTCACATACAGACCCTCCCCCTTGTCCGGGCACTTTGATAGACATATCAAGGGGGATGGGCTGTATGTGACGGCGCGTGACGGGGAACACAGAGCTATTGAAATTAAAGCTGTGATGTTCCCGACCCTCTATTCAACCAGGCAGCGGAGGCGGCTCTCCTGCGCTATACACCCCCCATGATGGAAGGCACCAGGTGCGGGGGCGGTGCTCTGCCCCCACCCAGGCCCAGCCCCATTTTCAGCTCCATTATCAGACGTTTTTTCCTTTTGGCAAATTTGCGAAAAGGGCATTTTCTGCCGATATGTTTTGGCGGCCGAAATGTCAGTGCATCCCTAGTTTGTACCCACCTTCAGCGTGCCAATCGTAACTATTAAGATTATTATTCCCCTCTACTTCAGGCTTTAATGCTGATCAGGTTACCCTACAGACTGTCGCCTTGTTCTTTTCACAGAGTCACGCCACCCTCAGCTCACTGGCAACCTCCTGTCAGGAGTTGGGGGCCAGGGTTGAGGCTTTGGAGAGCCATTCAAGTCTGGCCCTGGTGGATCCTGCCATTTCAGGGACATCAGCAGGTTCCAGGACCCCCTTGGTACCAAGCCCCAGACATTTAGCTATAAGTAAAAGCCCAAGTGCTCCCTCCATTTACCAGGTCGCCCATGATGTAGCCGACAAGCTTGTGGTGACGTTTCCGTGGTTGTACAGTCCAGGGGCCACAAGCTCAACCGTTTTCCATCTCAGAGTTTTTCCTAGCCATGACTCAAGACTCAATGGTCAAGTTAGATTCTGTGGCTCTGTCTGACTTGCGCATGTTGGACGAATTCCTTCAACACTGGAACGGGTTTGCCATGTTCATCCTTGCAGAGTCCGTTTTCTTCCTCCAGGTTTTGAGTGATGCAACAGCCACTAAAGGCCATGTGGCTATTTTTGGCACTCATTGGCAGCTGGGCCATAACCAGAGGAGATCTTGGTTATTCCAGGGTTTGCAGAGATATCAGCTTTTGGATATATGAAATGTTTTTTTCTACAGACAATCAGGCTGCCTCAGAATTGTTTAACAAGGCAGATCCAGGTCTCATTATGTCTTTTGTACATAGGCTGATTTGGCTATCCCTTCAGTTCCACTTTCACATACACTGTAGTTTCATCTGTGGTGTAGAACATACAGCAGCAGATGCTCTGTCTCGTTTTGAACTACCCGCTATTTTCTGCCAGGTCCCAGACTCAGACACCTGTGTCACACCATCCCCGCTTTTCTCGCTGCTAACAATGGACTAGATTCCCACTGGTCTGACGCAGCAGTTTTGATCAACAAGTCATTGTCAGTTAACGCCAGGAAGGCTCATGACATGGCCTGGAATACCTTCCAGACTTTTCAGTCTAGGTATCCTAAGTGTGATTGCCACAACATTCTATATCTACTTGCTTTCTGCCACTCAAAGCTCAGAAAGAATAGACAGACAGGGGGTTTGTGGGAATTTTACAACGCTACTTAATTGGTGTCCATTTTGATCTGTTTTGTGTTCGATCTTCTCTGCTATTATTTTGCAGGGGCTCCTCGGGTCAGCCCTTGCTCCCTCTCCCCCATGTATCCTCTCACTACAAGCAGGTCATTCTCATGTCTGTGTTTTGTTAGAAATTAGGCTTAATCCAAATAATTTACGGGACATTTATTTGGGTTCTGGGCCGTTTCACAGGTTCCAAACAGGGGGTCCCTTCTTATCAATTCATGGGTGGGATGCTGGAATTCCTCCTGTCATAGCTCATACCGGATCCGTATACTGAAGCCATCTGGGCGTTTGCTAATCTACTAGACAGATTGTTACCTACCCTTCATCTAGCTTTCTTATCACTTTCATGTCTTTTTGCCCTCTTTTAGGCATACTGACCAGCTAGGCCAAGGCACACCTCTTGGTAGTTAGGGTATAACATTTCCAAATGAAGACTCACTATAAGTAAGAAGGCTGGCTGGAGGCTAGCCTGTATTTGTAGGAGTCTGGGGGGTATATATCCCTCCTCTTCTGTCTGATCCTCAGCTCCCCTCACCTCTCCATGGCACATTTCATGAAACTTTGCAGCTCCCTGCTGTCAAACCTAGGTTGGTCCCCAAAGGTTATTCCGGCCATTCTTTCAAGGTAGGGACAGCTTCCACTGCCTCTCACCATGGGGTCCCTGTTCACATAATTAAGAAGTTAGGTAGGTGGAATTCAGAATGGTTCTCCATATATATCCTGGTTCCACATGTGGAGATGTCTCAGCATTCATGCATTTGGCTGATTTATGCTGCATACAGTGACTTTCAATAAATCTGTTTTGCTAGCTAATTCTACTGTTTATTTTTGCCCCCTTTAGGCATACTGATCAGGTGACTATGGCACACACCAGGTCACTTCCTGTTTGTTTTCCCTTCATACCTTTCCTAAATACGGTCTAGTAGAGAATCTGAGTACAAATAAGAAACAGAGAACTATTGTATACAAAACAAGAAATGCCAATGTTTATGGTTGTTTATTGAACTTTTTGGAGGGGGGAATTATAAGGTAAAATAAGGAGTGTAATCACGTCTTGGTGAACTGACCCTGCTTTTCATTCACACTAATCCAAGCACATTTTTACTTGCAGGAGTACATGTGAACTGAAAAAACTTTTCCATGCTATATTTCAGGAGGTTTACCAGGCTTTCTTGCTTTGAAATTTGTGTCAGATGTTGAAAACATTATAAAAACATCCCGGGTCTTGTTAAGGAAATGAATGATTAGATTAATGTGCTTGCAGTCGCTTAGTTCAGCCAGCAGACTTTAATAAGTAGACCCCTCTGCCCCTAATATGTGACCCAGATGCTGAGCCCCAAACAGCTAGGACAGTAAACTGACAGGGCTCCAGCACACAGTGGAGGTGTAGTAAGCCCCTTTCTACACGTCACGTCATATATGTTCAGTGACGGCTTTCCCGGTGGGAGGTCTGTTTCTAAGGCAGTGCTGAGTAATCTCATTATTTACACGAATTCTGTATTTGTGCAGGAAAGGGCTCTGCTTCCTGAACTGCTGTTCTCTTTTAATTCCCACTCAGCTGCTCATGCTGTGTTAAAAAAAAACTGGGAGAGAGAGAGAGAGGATGGAGAGTGGAATTCTGTGCATGTTCACAAGCGCGCTGTGCCTGTTCACTTGGGGTAAGCTTGTTGTTCCGCTATGGATTCTTTCGTTTAGAAGTAGATATGCCTGCACATGTGTTTAATGTAACTTTTTTTATTGTGTTCCTTGATATAATTTCCTTGAAATCTGAGATCTAGGGGAAAGGCATCTCCAGAAACATTTAAAAAGCATTATCGTTCATGCACAGCTTTGGAGGACTTTCCCTCCTAATTCTAGTTTGCTATTGCAATCAGTTAAGTTTCTTGGCGTTTATGTAGCTTAGCCTTCGCTGTTGGAAGATAAGCAGCACACAAGGGTGTGACAGCGTTAAAGTGTCTGAAACTGTCATGTCTTTGTGTTCCAAAAGACCTTTCCCCTCAGGAAGACTAACAAAATGACACATTTGTATTGTTCTCTCAAGCTGGTAAACTCTCCAAAAGAATCACAGAGCTGATTTTAATTAGTGCTGTTTAAAACTCTTGTTTTCTTGTTTGCATGAACTTGTATACAGGATCGGAATGGCAGAATCACATTTCCATGCTCCGTTGTGTCTTAGCAGCCTTTAAGTATTGTTTGATAATTATCCTGCTAGCTTTTCTGATTGGTTTTCTATTGAAAGGATGCTGGTTGAGATGGATAAACTGATACTTACCCACAAGAAGTATATTTTGCCATATGCCTGTTATATACATAATGGTTTAGCTCCAATCGCTCATACATTTGGTCATTAGAAACTATTTATTTGTTAAAGGTATTTATGGAGCGAAAACAATGTATGCAGTGCTTTACATATATATTTTACATTCATATCAGTCCCTGCCCTGCAAGTCCAGGTTTTGGAGGGATCCCAACTTTAATGTCGGGATCCACCCAGGGCTCGAGTGCTGCGGGAACGCATGGGAACGGTGTTCCCGTACTATTTCCACAGTGGGAACGCCGTTCCCATTAGCTGTCTGAGCCGGGCTGAGGCTATGCAGCGCGTAGTCCGCGCCGCTCCTCAGCCGCCGAGTGACTGGTTGCTAGGCAGGGGCCGCTCCGCATCTAGCAACCGGTCACATGACTTCGGCCGTGCACGTGGGCACGCACTGGCACGAGACCGTCAGTCAGTGTGACACACGCTGCGCGCCTGCTTGGTTCCGGAGTTCCGGACTGTCCTCCCGCTCCCCTCTACCCAGTGCCTCCTGGGGCCACAGCCGCTGCACTTTTCGAGTTTACTTCTTCTCCCCCCAGAACAGAAAGGAAGAGAATACCAGGAGGTCAGTCACTAGTGTGTAAGTAAGTTGCATTCTGCAATACCCTGCCAATACTCATCAATACTCTGCAATACCCTGCCAATACTCATCAATACTCTGCAATACCCTGCCAATACTCATCAATACTCTGCAATACCCTATCAGTATCAAAACTCTGCAATACCCTGCCAATACTCTGCAATACCCTATCAATACTCTGCAATACCCTGCCAATACTCTGCAATACCCTATCAATTCTCTGCAATACCCTGCCAATACTCTGCAATACCCTATCAATACTCTGCAATACCCTATCAGTATCAATACTCTGCAATACCCTGCCAATACTCTGCAATACCCTATCAATGCTCTGCACTACCCTATCAATACTCTGCAATACCCCGCCAATACTCTGCAATACCCCGCCAATACTCTGCAATACCCCGCCAATACTCTGCAGTACCCTATCAATACTCTGCAATACCCTGCCAATACTCTGCAGTACCCTATCAATACTCTGCAATACTCTGTCAATACTATGCAATACCCTGCCAATACTCTGCAATACCCTGCCAATACATACCCTGCCAATACTCTGCAATACCCTGCCAATACTCTTCAATACTCTGCCAATACTCTTCAATATCCTGCCAATACTCTGCAATACATACACTGCCAATACTCTGCAACACCCTGCCAATACTCTGCAATACCCTATCAATACTCTGCAATACTGTGCCAATACTCTGCAATACTCTGCAATACCCTGCCAATACTCTGCCAATAAATACCCTGCCAATACTCTGCAATACCCTGTCAATACTCTGCAATACTCTGCCAATACTCTGCCAATACTCTGCAATACATACCCTGCCAATACTCTGCAATACCCTGCCAATACTCTGCAATACCCTATCAATACTCTGCAATACCCTATCAGTATCAATACTCTGCAATACCCTGCCAATACTCTGCAATACCCTATCAATACTCTGCACTACCCTATCAATACTCTGCAATACCCCGCCAATACTCTGCAATACCCTGCCAATACTCTGCAATACCCCGCCAATACTCTGCAGTACCCTATCAATACTCTGCAATACCCTGCCAATACTCTGCAGTACCCTATCAATACTCTGCAATACTCTGTCAATACTCTGCAATACCCTGCCAATACTCTGCAATACCCTGCCAATACTCTGCAATACCCTGCCAATACATACCCTGCCAATACTCTGCAATACCCTGCCAATACTCTTCAATACTCTGCCAATACTCTTCAATATCCTGCCAATACTCTGCAATACATACCCTGCCAATACTCTGCAACACCCTGCCAATACTCTGCAATACCCTATCAATACTCTGCAATACTGTGCCAATACTCTGCAATACTCTGCAATACCCTGCCAATACTCTGCAATACATACCCTGCCAATACTCTGCAATACCCTGCCAATACTCTTCAATACTCTGCCAATACTCTACCAATACTCTGCCAATACTCTTCAATACCCTGCCAATACTCTGCAATACCCTGCCAATACTCTGCAATACCCCATCAATACTCTGCAATACTGTGCCAATACTCTGCAATACCCTGCCAATACTCTGCCAATACACACCCTGCAATACCCTATCAATACTCTGCAATACCCTGCCAATACTCTGCCAATAAATACCCTGCCAATACTCTGCAATACTCTGCTAATACTCTGCCAATACTCTGCAATACATACCCTGCCAATACTCTGCAATACCCTGCCAATACTCTGCCAATACACACCCTGCAATACCCTATCAATACTCTTCAATATTCTGCCAATACTCTTCAATATCCTGCCAATACTCTGCAATACTCTGCAATACATACCCTGCCAATACTCTGCAACACCCTGCCAATACTCTGCAATACCCTATCAATACTCTGCAATACCCTGCCAATACTCTGCCAATAAATACCCTGCCAATACTCTGCAATACCCTGCCAATACTCTTCAATACTCTGCCAATACTCTACCAATACTCTGCCAATACTCTTCAATACCCTGCCAATACTCTGCAATACCCTGCCAATACTCTGCAATACCCCATCAATACTCTGCAATACTGTGCCAATACTCTGCAATACCCTGCCAATACTCTGCCAATACACACCCTGCAATACCCTATCAATACTCTGCAATACCCTGCCAATACTCTGCCAATAAATACCCTGCCAATACTCTGCAATACTCTGCTAATACTCTGCCAATACTCTGCAATACATACCCTGCCAATACTCTGCAATACCCTGCCAATACTCTGCCAATACACACCCTGCAATACCCTATCAATACTCTTCAATATTCTGCCAATACTCTTCAATATCCTGCCAATACTCTGCAATACTCTGCAATACATACCCTGCCAATACTCTGCAACACCCTGCCAATACTCTGCAATACCCTATCAATACTCTGCAATACCCTGCCAATACTCTGCCAATAAATACCCTGCCAATACTCTGCAATACCCTGTCAATACTCTGCAATACTCTGCCAATACTCTGCCAATACACTGCAATACATACCCTGCCAATACTCTGCAATACCCTGCCAATACTCTTCAATACTCTGCCAATACTCTTCAATACTCTGCCAATACTCTGCCAATACTCTTCAATACTCTGCCAATACTCTGCCAATACTCTTCAATACTCTGCCAATACTCTTCAATACCCTGCCAATACTCTGCAATACCCTGCCAATACTCTGCAATACCCCATCAATACTCTGCAATACTGTGCCAATACTCTGCAATACCCTGCCAATACTCTGCCAATACACACCCTGCAATACCCTATCAATACTCTTCAATATCCTGCCAATACTCTGCAATACTCTGCAATACATACCCTGCCAATACTCTGCAACACCCTGTCAATACTCTGCAATACCCTATCAATACTCTGCAATACTGTGCCAATACTCTGCAATACTCTGCCAATACTCTGCAATACCCTGCCAAAACTCTGCCAATAAATACCCTGCCAATACTCTGCAATACCCTGTCAATACTCTGCCAATACTCTGCCAATACTCTGCCAATACTCTGCAATACATACCCTGCCAATACTCTGCAATACCCTGCCAATACTCTTCAATACTCTGCCAATACTCTTCAATACTCTTCAATACTCTGCCAATACTCTGCCAATACTCTTCAATACTCGGCCAATACTCTGCCAATACTCTTCAATACTCTGCCAATACTCTTCAATACCCTGCCAAGTGTTGTGCATGTGAGCGTATTATTATTTTTTTTTTTTTTGGTGGGGGAGTGGATCTTTGGTGGGAGTTCCCACACCTTTTTCCCCAGGATTTGACCCCTGGATCCACCTATATGCTTGACTGACATCTGACTCAGTTTTTCCATGTGCTTCTCCTGCCCCCTGCACAGCCCTGTGCTCCACAGAGCACGGTCAGTACCCAGCTTTCTGCTCACTAAACACCAAGAACTGAGCGATCAGTGGTCTTCAGTTCTCGGTCTTAGGCTTGATTCACATCTATGTATTTTTTGCAGATTTGCTCTACAGAACTTGTTCCATTGAAAACCATGTTAAATGGACTGTATTGTAATGCTTTTTTTTAATCCCAAACTTCCCTTTTACAATCTAAGGTCCCTGCCTCGCATGCAAACACATACTAGAGCTAGTTTATGCAGGAGCCAGTTAAAGCAGAATTCCAGTCGCCTGTGAAAAAAAATAAAAGCCAGCATATACAAAAACTGTAGCTACTGACTTTTAAAAAATAACCATGCACCTTTCCCATGATTCAGCGATGTGCTAACCCCAGTCGGTTGCACGCTCGGTGTCGACATCTTCACTATGGGCACGTGACTGTGATAGCTTGCAGCTTCAAGCACAGGGAGAACAAGCAAACTCCATGCATGTATTGTCATGGTTGGGATTCAGATTAATGACCCTAGTACCACAAGGCAGAAGTGTTAACCACTAAACCACTGTGATGCCTCATACTATATTTCAAGCTTTTTTTGAACACAACAGGGAACCATTGATTCGGGCAAAAAAATTTTTTGGTCCTTTTCTAAGAAAATAATCATTTAAAGGTCAAAGTGCCTATTTGGTACATCAGATTTCTGAAAGATGTGATTTCATATTGAAATATTGAACAATCATTGTTTTTTGTATTGCCAGAGTTAGTGATCAGATGACAAGCTGCCAACCACTATAAAGCAAATCATTATCATTTGTAAATTGGGCTGGCCATGCACAGCTTCTGCTTAACTGGTCCGGAGGTTCAAACCGTTAATGGGCAGGCTGAATGTACCAAGTTGATCAATCAATCAACTTGGGTACAACTAGCCTACCAGATTTTATTGCGATTTTCGCTAGCGGCTGCTATAGACACTAGTAATAATCACTGTCATTTGCTCGACAGGAGGGATTCCCCTGTCAACACTGTCTGTGTTGATGGGGGAATCGTGCGAATTTGAGGAGTTTAGTTTTGTGCAAAGACACTGTAAATTATATGATATCATTAGAAAGTGATACTTTAAGTTGGGCCAACTTTGCTGCAGATGTGAAGCAAAGCATCGCAGCTGCACTGTGGATGAATGAATATACATCTCTGTATTGAGACTCGTGTTCTATCATAAATTGAAGCGTATTAAACATTGTTTACTATGCTTCAGTGATGAAAGAAAACAGACGCAATCAGTACTGATCGCTCTGTGTTCATATGGGAAAGGAAGGGGGCTTGAAAACACATGTTTACCTACCCCACCCAACTCTCCATTCTGAAACTGGTCTCCAACCCCAGCAGCTGCAGTCAGCAGGAGGTGGTGGGGGTAAGCCAAACATGAAGGATCCGCTGAGGATCGGCAAGGGGATGGGGCTCTGAAGAGGGGCACATGGCGGTAGGGGGGATTATTTAGCTATTTTTATCCCTTGTGGTTCCCCTTCAGCACATGAAGCTGGCAGGAGGGGAGAAGCAGAGAAATTGCACAGGAGCCACAAGGAATCGGTGTTGGTGGGGAGAGGAAGCAGGTGCTTGGTGGGGGGGGGGGGGGGGGGCTGGGTAGAATTGGTACTGCAGGGTATCTGTGCAGGGTATCGGTAGCAAAGAAAGGGGACCATTGGGGGGGGGGGGTGCATTTTAACTAAATGCAGGCAGGGATGTGGAGGGACAGTGGGAAGCGGTGGGAGAGGGGTGAGAGGAGAGAGGGCAGAGAGGGACATTTGAGATGAATAGCTTTGATCAGCTTTGAGATGCTAATCAGAGCTATTGGTTTGTTCGGCATAGTCTGTTGAACAATTTTGCTATAAGCTGAAGTGACCATGAGCTTATAGCAGAAGGACGAATGCCAACCTGGAAGAGGTGCTGTAGGAAAGGGTTAAAGCAGTATTAAACTCAAAAGCAAACATTATATTGCAGCTTACCAATTCTTAGCTGTGACAGCTTCATTAGTTATCCTTTTTTAGGCTTTCTTTCCCTCATTTTCATGTGGTGATCTGACAAGTAGGTCTGTTGTTTTTCAAAAGAACAAGCTCTCCTGCAGATGTTTCAGTTAAAGGATGTAGCAGTTAGAGGAATGAGGCAAACCATTTACCACTGACAGGGGTGCTTACAATGATAAGCTTTCATTTATTTATGTAAAACCTTTATCCCACAAGAGAAAAAAAAAGGTTGCTGTAACTGCTTATAAAGTGTGAGCTGGAGTTTGGTTTCACTATGTTAGTGTATCTAAATCTGTTGTATACATCTAACACTCCCCTAACTAATGCAACCACCACATTTAATGATTGGTAAGCTGCAATAAATGGCATTTTTGGTTTTTGGTTTTAATACCACTTTAAGTTAATCAACTGCAAGACCTCTTACCAGTTCATGATCATTATCTACAGTTAATATTTTTATCGTGCGATGTATATATCATTTTATAATTTGTGTTTAATGCAAGGCAGGATAAACCTTGGTCTGGTAGTCATAATTACAAATCAACTATGTAAACTAATTGAATTTTGGTGCTTTATTTCCTATTACTTATTCTAACCCCTTCCCACTTACAGTATGCCGCCCTACAAAAGTCGGAACACAATATGCATACCTGTGTTTGTGCTGACCAAGATCTTCAGATTTCGTACTAATGATTGCAGTGGTGAAGTTTTAGGATGGGGGAGCGCCAGACCCGCAGCTCATTTTTGACCCCTCCCACTTATAAGCACCACCCCTTATAGCATCCCCCCACTCAGTCTCCTGTATTCCACTTGCTTCCACCCATAGTGTCAGGAGTATACAGCTTAGGATAGCTCATCACAGCTCATCACAGGACAGAGTATACAGCCCAGACTCACAGCAGAGTATACAGCCCAGACTCACAGCAGAGTATACAGCCCAGACTCACAGCAGAGTATACAGCCCAGACTCACAGCAGAGTATACAGCCCAGAATCACAGCAGAGTATACAGCCCAGAATCACAGCAGAGTATACAGCCCAGAACCCAGAATCACAGCAGAGTATAGCGTATAGCATTTCTCACCAATTCTGGTATATAGCATTTCTCACAAATCCTAGTATATAACATTTCTCACAAATCCTGGTATATAACATTTCTCACAAATCCTGGTATATAGCATTTCTCACAAATCCTGGTATAACATTTCTCACAAATCCTGGTATATAGCATTTCTCACAAATCCTGGTATTTAGCATTTCTCACAAATCCTGGTATATAGCATTTCTCACAAATCCTGGTTTATAGCATTTCTCACAAATCCTGATATATAGCATTTTTCACAAATCCTGATATATAGCATTTTTCACAAATCCTGGTATATAGCATTTCTCACAAAGCTTGGTATATAGCATTTCTCACACAGCATGGTATATAGCATTTCTCACAAAAACTGGTATATAGCAGGTCTCCCCTTCTGCTTGAGTCTGTCGCATGGCTACTTAAAGTGTAAGTTCACCTTTACAGAAAAATCTGTAAGTGAACTTACACAGATCCCCCTCCCATTTGTGCCTACTAGTGCCGTCTTATCTGTGCCCACCAGTTCTGTCTCATCTGTGCCCACCAGTGCCGTCTCATCTGTGCTGTCTCATTGCGCCTTCTAGTGCCATCTTATTTGTGTCCACCAGTGCCGTTTCATCTGTGACCACCAATGCCCTCTCATATACAGCTATATATACCCCACCTTCCTTCCTGTATATAGAGACCTTCCTCCATCATCACTGACTGCAGATATACATCATTTGTCCTGTATACAGCTATATATACAGTAACAAGACAAATTATGTATATCTACAGTCAATGATGATGGAGCATGGTCTCTATATACAGGAAGGAAGAAGGTATGAGTATATATAGCTGTATACACTACTACACAGATAATATACACATATTGTGAGTACAAAAGGATATTATTATTATTATTTTTTTCTATATTATTAATATAGTGATAGTACATTAATTCATCAGTGACCATGACTACAAGTGGCCACAAATTCATTTATCAGTGACCATGACCAGTGGCAGTAAATTATTCATCAATTACCGTGACCAGTGGCATTAAATTATTCATCAGTTACCATGACCAGTGGCATTAAATAATCAATTAATGTGACCAGTGGCATTAAATTATTAATCAGTTACCGTGGCAGTGGCATTAAATTATTCATCAATTACCGTGACCAGTGGCATTAAAATTATTCATCAATTACCGTGACCAGTGGCAGTAAAATTATTTATCAATTACCGTGACCAGTGGCATTAAATTATTCATCAATTACCGTGGACAGTGAAATTAAATTATTAATCAATTACCATGGACAGTGACAATAAATTATGAATTAATTACCGTGGACAGTGACAATAAATTATGAATTAATTACCGTGGACAGTGACATTAAATTATTAATCAATTACCGTGACCAGTGACAATAAATTATTAATTACCGTGGACAGTGACAATAAATTATTAATTCATTACCGTGGACAGTGACATTAAATTATTAATCAATTACCATGGACAGTGACATTAAATTATTAATCAATTACCGTGACCAGTGACAATAAATTATTAATCAATTACCGTGGCCAATGACATTAAATTATCAATTACCATGGACAGTGACATTAAATTATTAATCAGTTACCGTGACCAGTGACAATAAATTATTAATCAATTACCGTGGCCAGTGACATTAAATTATAAATCAATTACCATGGGCGGTGACATTAAATTATTGATCAATTACAGTGACCAGTGACATTAAATTATTAATCAATTACTGTGGCCAGTGATAAAATTATGAATCAATTACCGTGGACAGTGGCAGTACATTTACCCCTACCCCCTCCCCCCGCCATGCTGCATATTACAGATATCACAGACACTGACAATAGCAGCCTGCATCCAGTATAGCATTCGATTAGCTTATTTAGTGCTTACTTGTTACTCGAATGACACTGGTGAGGTGATGGACTTTTCTTTGTCCCTGACACTGTCTGTGCTGCTGTCTGGAGTCCTGGGCTTGCTCAAAGCAACGTTCTGGTCCCTCCTCGGCGGCACTTTCTCCTCTTGAACGCAGTCCCAGGACAGGCAGCTAAGCCTGGGCAGCAGCTGCTACGCTCCGACTCCTCCCATGTCCCCGGGCCGCCTCCGCCCTCCGGCTGTGAGTGACGTCATGGCGCTAGGACAAGGAGGCTGCCAGTAATGTTAGGGGGAGTGAGTGGCAGCGTCACGAGGGGGTGGTACTTGTGTGGTGGCCCGGGTGCTGGAGCAGAGCCGCGGCCACGGCCGGCGTTATACACAAACACAAACTACTACAGAAATGGAGAGTCTAGCCGCGGCAGACAGAAGTGTAGTGTACACTGTCTGACAACCGGCCCAGCGGCCCACTGAGCCAATCGGCCCATTCTCCTGGTAGTCCCGATGGCCAGTACAGGCCTGGTAGTGTATAGCTATATACTAGACATGTGCGATTAGTTTCATGCAAATTCGAAAATTCGACGAATTTCCGCATATTCGTACATTGGGGAGGATCCGAAATATGAAATGCTATGCTTCTGAATTTTGTACGAAATACAAAACTTCTTTAACGAATTTCGGATCCAAATTCCGTTACAATGGAAACGTGACTGGTGTTTTGTTGACCAATCAGAGGTTTTCTTCTGCTGCTGAGTGAGGGTTGGGAAAATTACCTTTTTTAACCAGTTGCCGACCGCCGCACGCCGATGTACGTCGGTACAATGGCACGGGCAGGCATAAGGACATACATGTACGTCCCTTGCCTCCCGCGGGTCGGGGGCCCGATCGGGCCCCCGCCCGGTGCCTGCGGCGGTCGGTATTCGTACGGGAGCGATCCCGGACGAGGGGACGGCCATTCATTCATGGCCACCCCCTCGCGATCGCTCCCGACGAATAGAAATCCCCGGTGACATCACTTCCTCTCCTGTAATGTAAACACAGGAGAGGAAGTGATGTATTCTCTCCTCCGTGTCGGTATTTTTCGTTCCGACACGGAGGAGAGCGGATCAGTAAGTTGCACCAACACTCACACACACAGTAGAACATGCCAGGCACACTCACACCCCCCCTTTACCCCCCGATCACCCCCCCAATTACCCCTGCCCCCCAGTCACAGTGACACCAATGTCATTTTTTTTTTTTTTTTTTTTTTTTTTTGCATTGGTGTCATTTGTGACTGTAATAACTGTTAGGGCAGTTAGAGTTAGCCCCCTTTAGTTCTAATGTACCCCCCTAACCCCCCCAATAAAGGTTTAACCCCGTGATCACCCCCCGTCGCCAGTGTCACTAAGGCTGGGTTCACATTGCAGCGGTTTATGAGAACGAATGTGATTCGCACCGCACTGCAGTGCAAATCACATCCGATCTCTGTGCGATTCGAGTTCAGCCATTCGCCGCACCCGCCACACCCGCCGCACCCGCCGCAAATTCGCACGGGACCCTTTTTTTGGCCCGCAGCAGAATCGGATCGCATGGGTGTTCACACCATGCGATCCGAGTTTGCAGATCGCACTGCGATATGCGAACTGATCTGGGGGTGTCAGTAACATTTCACTGACACTCCCAGCAGTTCGCATAGGGCAGTGTGAACTGCCGCCGGGAGGCATGCGATGCGGGAACCCGCCGCGGATTCGCGGCGTTTCCGCATCGCTCCAGTGTGAACCCAGCCTAATAAGCGATCATTTTTCTGATCGCCGTATTAGTGTCACAGGTGACGCTAGTTAGGCAGGTAGGTATTTAGGTTCGCCGCAGCTTTTTATAGCGCCAGGGACCCCCATATACTACCGCATAAAGCCCCCTGATTGCCCCCTAGTTAACCCTTTCACCAGTGATCACCATATAACTGTTACAGGTGACGCTGGTTGGTTAGTTATTTTTTTATAGTTTCAGGGCACCCGCCATTTATTACCTAATAAAGGTTTAACCCCCTGATCACCCGGCGGGTGTCATTTGTGACTAATAACTGTTAGGGCAGTTAGGGTTAGCCCCCTTTAGTTCTAAGGTACCCCCCTAACCCCCCCAATAAAGGTTTAACCCCGTGATCACCCCCCGTCGCCAGTGTCACTAAGGCTGGGTTCACATTGCAGCGGTTTATGAGAACGGATGTGATTCGCACCGCACTGCAGTGCAAATCACATCCGATCTCTGTGCGATTCGAGTTCAGCCATTCGCCGCACCCGCCGCAAATTCGCACGGGACCCTTTTTTTGGCCCGCAGCAGAATCGGATCGCATGGGTGTTCACACCATGCGATCCGAGTTTGCAGATCGCACTGCGATATGCGAACTGATCTGGGGGTGTCAGTAACATTTCACTGACACTCCCAGCAGTTCGCATAGGGCAGTGTGAACTGCCGCCGGGAGGCATGCGATGCGGGAACCCGCCGCGCATTCGTGGCGTTCCCGCATCGCTCCAGTGTGAACCCAGCCTAATAAGCGATCGTTTTTCTGATCGCTGTATTAGTGTCACAGGTGACGCTAGTTAGGCAGGTAGGTATTTAGGTTCGCTGCAGCTTTTTATAGCGCCAGGGACCCCCATATACTACCGCATAAAGCCCCCTGATTGCCCCCTAGTTAACCCTTTCACCAGTGATCACCATATAACTGTTACAGGTGACGCTGGTTGGTTAGTTATTTTTTTATAGTTTCAGGGCACCCGCCATTTATTACCTAGTCTCACTAGTGTACCCCTAAATTTAGGGGTGTCTACTTTCCAAAATGGGGTCATTTGGGGGGGGTTTGTGCCATCTTGGCATTTTATGGCCTTCAAAACTGTAACGCCCTTAGAAAGCCTGAAGGCGGTGCTTGGTTTTCAGGGCCCCGTACGCGGCTAGGCTCCCAAAAAGTCCCACATATGTGGTATCCCCATACTCAGGAGAAGCAGCAGAATTTATTTTGGGGTGTCATTTCACATATGCCCATGGCATGCGTGAGCAATATATCATTTAGTGACAACTTTGTGAAAAAAAAAAAAAAAAGAAAAAGTTTGTAATTTTCCCGCAACTTGTGGCAAAATATAAAATATTCCATGGACTCAACATGCCTCTCAGCAAATAGCTTGGGGTGTCTACTTTCTAAAATGGGGTCATTTGTGGGGGTTTTGTGCCATCTTGGCATTTTATGGCCTTCAAAACTGTAATAGGTAGTGAGGAGTGAAATCAAAAAATTACGCCCTTAGAAAGCCTGAAGGCGGTGCTTGGTTTTCGGGGCCCCGTACGCGGCTAGGCTCCCAAAAAGTCCCACATATGTGGTATCCCCGTACTCAGGAGAAGCAGCAGAATTTAGTTTGGGGTGTCATTTCACATATGCCCATGGCATGCATGAGCAATATATCATTTAGTGACAACTTTGTTAAAAAAAAAAAAAAAAAAAAAAAGTTTGTAATTTTCCCGCAACTTGTGGCAAAATATAAAATATTCCATGAACTCAACATGCCTCTCAGCAAATAGCTTGGGGTGTCTACTTTCTAAAATGGGGTCATTTGTGGGGGTTTTGTGCCATCTTGGCATTTTATGGCCTTCAAAACTGTAATAGGTAGTGAGAAGTGAACTCAAAAATTTACGCCCTTAGAAAGCCTGAAGGCGGTGCTTGGTTTTCGGGGCCCCGTACGCGGCTAGGCTCCCAAAAAGTCCCACATATGTGGTATCCCCATACTCAGGAGAAGCAGCAGAATTTATTTTGGGGTGTCATTTCACATACGCCCATAGCATGTGTGAGCAATATATCATTTAGTGACAACTTTGTGTAAAAAAAAAAAAATATTTTTTTTTTTGTCATTATTCAATCGCTTGAGGCAAAAAAATAAAATATTCAATGGGCTCAACATGCCTCTTATCAATTTCCGTAGGGGGTCTACTTTCCAAAATGGGGTCATTTGGGGGGTTTTTGTACTGCCCTGCCATTTTAGCACCTCAAGAAATGAGATAGGCAGTCGTAAACTAAAAGCTGCGTAAATTCCAGAAAACGTACCTTAGTTTGTAGATGTGACAACTTTTGCGCAAACCAATAAATATACAATTATTGACTTTTTTTTTACCAAAGACATGTGGCTGAATACATTTTGGCCTAAATGTATGACTAAAATTGAGTTTATTGGATTTTTCTAATAACAAAAAGTAGAAAATATCATTTTTTTTCAAAATTTGCGGTCTTTTTACGTTTATATCGCAAAAAATAAAAATCGCAGAGGCAATCAAATACCATCAAAAGAAAGCTCTATTTGTGGGAAGAAAAGGACGCAAATTTTGTTTGGGTACAACATTGCATGACCGCGCAATTACCAGTTAAAGCAGCGCAGTGCCAAAGTGTAAAAAGACCTCTGGTCATTTACCAGCAAAATGGTCCGGTCTGAAAGTGGTTAATATGGGAGTGGGAGACTGGTACTGGTAGTCGATGGGAGATTCAGAATTGGACAAAATAAGAATTTTCGTTAATTATGATTATTCTTTATGATGAAGTTAAAAACCCAGGAAGTCAGCACAGCACAGGGATGGTGGGAGCCCCTCATAATGAGCACAGCACAGAGATGATGGGAGCCCCTCATAATGATAAATTCATCATAAAGAGCGTTCGTAATTGTTACGAAAAGTTAATGAACCTAACGAAAATTCGAATTAACGGCTAATACGAAATGGAACAGAGCAAAATAAAATAAATTTGACGGCACACATGTCTACTATATACACATACCTTCTTCCTTCCTGTATACAAGACAGATGTGTGTATATAGTGTATACAGCTAGCTATCTATACACACACATGACATCCAGGCACACAGGGGTCTCTTAATAGGAATGTAGTCCCCCTAATCCACATGACAGGGGCTCCCCCATTGTGAGTACACTGTTCCTGCTCAGGACGCACAGGGGCTCCCCCATTAAATGAAGGAAAGCCTCCACACACACACATATATGTACAGGGTCTGCTACCCCCCCCATGTTCCATCACACATGTTGCATTGCTTCACCCACTCTGCACTCATGTTCACCATTGATGGTAAACAGGGATCAGTGTACACAACTGTGACAAGAGGGGCCACTGGCTCTTACCCCTCTTGCTCCAGCAGACATGTTATTCTCCAGGCTGCACATTGTACTCCCCAGCACAGCCTGGACTTCAGTAGGAGACAGGTGCAGAGCTGAGTGACAGGGCAGCAGACCAATTGGCTCCCAGCTGCATTTGGGTAAAACAGCAGCCAGACCTTCTGCAGGGAACTATGCAGATAGCAGTGTGGGAGAGACTTTAACTTCTCTGTTCTCACTGACATGAGGGAGATGAATAAAACAAGTCACACATGCAGCCTACTGCCCACTGGTCCCCCCTATGCTCCTCTATTCCCCCCATGCTGCTCTGGTCCCCCATGTGCTTCGCTGGTCCCCCGTGTGCTACTCTGATCACCCCTATGCTGCTCTGGTCCCCCATGTGCTCCGCTGGTCCCTCGCATGCTCCTCTGGTCCCCAGCATGCTCCTCTATTCCCCCCATGCTGCTCTGGTCCCCGCATGCTACTCAGGTCCCCCCATGCTCCTCTATCCCCACCTCATTTTGCTCTGGTCCCCCATATGCTCCTCTCCCCCCCCAGGTTGCTCTGGTCCCCCATTATGCTCATTCCCCCCCTTGCTGCTCTGGTCCCCCATATGCTCATCTCTCCCCCCCCCCATGCTGCTCTGGTCCACCCATGCTCCTCTTTCCCCCCATGCTGCTCTGGTCCCCCATTATGCTCACCCCCTTGCTGCTCCGGTCCCCCATATGCTCATCTCTCCCCCCCATGCTCCTCTCCCCCCAAGCAGCTCTGTTCCCCCATTATGATAATCTCTCCCCCCCATGCTGCTCTCCCTCCTGTGCTGCTCTGGTCCCCCCGTTATGTCCATCTCTCCCCCATGCTGCTTTGGTCCCCCATGCTCCTCTCCTCCCCATGCTGCTCTGATCCCCCATGCTCCTCTTCCCCCCATGCTGCTCTGGTCCCCCCATGCTCCTCTCCCCCCCATGCTGCTCTGGTCCCCTATATGTTCCTCTCCCCCCCCCAGCGCTCACTTCCTGTCCCTGTCTAGTTATACAGTGTGACTGAATAATGACATGACGCTCAGGAGTTGGCAGCACTGAGACGCTCATGATACAATCCGGAAGGAGGACAGCCACACACATATGTAACATAAGCTTCTTCGGCACTCGTTATCCTGCTCTTTCTTCCCCTTGCTCTCCATCTAGATTCTCCACAGCAGCAGGCAGGATGGAGAGGGGAGAAGGAAACAGCAGGAGAATGAGTGCCGAGGAAGTTTATGTTACAGCTGTGTGTGGCTGCCCTCCTTCTGGATCATATGATGAGCTTCTCAGTGCTGCCGACTCATGAGCGTCATGTCATTATTCAGTGGCACTGTATAACTAGACAGGGAGAAGTTAACGCTGCGGGGGGGGACACAGAGGAGCGGAAGGAGGCAGTGGTCCGCTATCACTGGGCCATCGGCACCCCGGGAAACTCATGGTAGTCTCGATGGCCAGTACATGCCTGGCCTCGACAGAGAAGATTGTGCCAGCACTTACCTTTACCTGTCCACTCCCTGTCAACTCCACCCCCACAGTGACGCAAATAGTACAGCCCACTGTCCTCTCCTCCAGTCCCTGCTGTGCCAATCCTAGCCACTACTAGAGGCAGACTGACGAATCCCAGTAGAGTGGGAGTGTGTGCGGGTGCACAGCTTGCCGCCTGCACATGCCCTAAACATGGGCAAATCTCATAGACCGCCATTTCCGGTGCCTCGTCACTCTTAAAGTGACTTTTTTTTAACAGCTTGGGGGGCAGTGCCCGAGCACCCCCTATGGATGAGCCACTACTGAAGGATCGGGACCAGGAACTCCCAGTTCCTCTGATAGGCAATTACAGTGATCAGTTACTCTGCCACCCGTCCATGTGTTTTCTTTCGCATATGAATGTACAGAAGGATACAATTGTATCTTTCTCTCCTTGCAGGGGAGAAAAAATGTCAACAAACAAAAGTGTGTAGAAAAAAATTTATAAAAAGGGTTAGTCAAAGGTCAAGGTCAGTATATTTGTCATTTTAAAAAAAAAAAACATTTTTTTAAATTAGTATCAGTGTGTTTTAGATAAAAAAGCTAATTGCTGGGTCCTATTATGGGTACAAACAAATAACATTTGGTAACAAAATGTATGTGGCATTGCTGTGATCACCAGGAGCAGAGAATTTATTTTGAGTTGTTCTTTGGTGGTAAGTTATAGTAATAGCAAGAAATATACAGCTAAATTAAAAAAAAAAAAACGTTTTTTTTTTTAATGACTTTGGTCCAGTTTTCCTTTGATATCGATTACCATATACAGTACCACCAAACGAGAGCCTAATTTGTCCTGAAAAAAAAAAAGAAAAAAAAAAGAATAATCCACCTGGATGCACAACATAGTTGTGATATGTACAGTTTTACAAAGGCCTAGTACAAATGGCCTGAATATCAGGCGGCATCGGATGGTTCAAAAGAAACCGGCCAACATTCTGCCCATGTGTACTGCAGCTGGTTCAACAGAAGCTTCTGTTGAAGGGGCATGACCAAAAATCCAACGGCTGAGAGCACTGACCAGAGTGTTATGGCAAGGGGCAGTCCCTCCTGTCAGAACACAATAGCACAGCGGGGAAATGGCTGTATGGACATTGCATAGTTAGTAGAGCAGCGTTTTTTGTTTCAGTGTTTTTTTGTTCAGCCCTGCTGTGTTAAACGTAAAAAAACTAGTAGGTGTATACCAGGTATTACACATGTCAAAGTTGCAAAATTGTGGTCAGGCATTAACATTTGTTTTACCATCCATCACAAAGGGATCAAAGGAGGCATCCAGTGATGGTCCAACTGCTGTCTCCTGCCAAAATTTTTTATTGCGTAACAAGGAACTCCATAAACCTGTAAGCTTGGCTTTGTCAAGTTTTCAAGTTTATTTGAATAGAGAGGAAAGGGATAAAAAGCAGAAGAGTTGACATTAGCAGCACACTTCTAAAGGAAAAACAGTAGCGATTAAGATAGCTTTCCTAGATGCATCTTTAGACACTGAATAGCAGCCAACTATAGACACACTATCTAAAGGGTTAAATAATTGTTTAATATAATGATGAATAATATTTTGGGTTGTAGAGTGCTAGAGTGTAGAGTTCCACCCAAAAAGGGAACTTCCGTTTAAGTGCAGCTTCCCCCTAACGTGCCACATTTGGCATGTAATTTTTTTGGAGAAGAAGTGGGTATCCTGTTTTTTTACAGGCACCCAGCTCCCACTTCCTCCCCTGGCTCCGGAAGGAAGTTCACCTCTCCCCCCTCCCTCCCTGCAATCTTCTGGGACACGTCACAGGTCTCAGAAGATTGCCTGGCCATTCACAGTGTGCAGCGGCGCTCACAGTTAAAATTCCTGCACCTCAGAGAGGAGGGTGAGAGGTGCGAGGCTTCCTGCACCCGCATCACTGGACAGGTGTCTGATTATTAAAAGACAGCAGCTACATGTTTTGTAGCTGCTGACTTTTAAATGCGTGGAACTCCGCTTTAGGTCATTGTGAAACTTATAAAAAGGAACTAATAAATTCAAGAACAGCAGAGCCGCCAGGCAACTAAAGGAAGCTGTCTGCTAGAAAAGTTTAGTGCAAATTATGCTATATCTCTTGTATAATTCAATGCATTCTTAAGCCCCATACACACGGTCGGACTTGTACAAACTTTTCCGTGGACTTTTGTACAAAGTGTGTTGTCCACAAGTTTGTATTGCATACACACGGTCGGACTTTTTGACAACAAACACGAACGTAATGACGTCACAACGTACTGACGCCGCTTCAAAAGAGGACGTTCAATGACTCCAGCGCCACCTTTGGTCAACTTCTGTATTGTAGTCTGACCGTTTGCAATGGTTCTGGGCATGCGTGTTTGTACCTTGTACAAAAGTCCGATGCTTTTGCATACACACGGTCGGACTTTGCTCCATCGGACTTCTGTTGTCAAAAAGTTTGTCCGTTCGCAGAGCCAACAAAAGTCCGATGAAAACAGAAAAAGTTTGTCCGATGGAGCGTACACACAGTCGGATGTTGCTCCAAAACAGCTAATTTGCATGTTTGTTGTCAAAAAGTCCGACCGTGTGTACGGGCCTTAATAAATGTATTTTATGATTGGATAAGGAAGATGGGATCTTCCCCTTATTATTAAGGAAATATGTCATCCAAACATGTACCCCTTTATTGGTAGAAAATTAATAACACCTATCTCATCCTGTGTATTTAAAGCTGTGTTTCAGTTGCATTTGTGTTTTTTTTTTTTAAGTCAGCAGTTACAAACACTGTAGCTGCTGACTTTTAATAAGCACACTTATCTGTCCAGGGAGCCAGCGATGTGCCCCCCCCCCCCCCCCCCGAGGCTGATCCATCCATCGGATCGAGTGCAGGCACGCCATTCCAACTAAGGAAAACCGGCAGTTTCCTACTGCACATGCGCTAGTCGTAGAATAAAAAGGTTATGGCGCTAAACCCTATCAGTGATGTGATAAGTTAACCTATCAAAACCTGGTGTTTAATTTTTTATATAAAAAGAAAAAACTGTTGGCAATAGCGTGCAAAGATTTCCTAAAATAATTTTATCCTAATTAAAAAATGTGTGTGATCAATGTGGAATCAACATTCGTGTTCCATCATAATTATAATCAAAATGGATATTAAGTTATCTTATACGTATCAGCCTACTATGGGTGGATACTAAAAACATGTAAACATTCATTTAGGTATGCAACATGGTGAAAATGTTGTTTGTATTCAACAATGTGCTAGTTCAGAACAGACTGTGCAAACATGTGCAAAATATGTGCAAAAAACAACTGAGGATCAGAACAACCAGGGATCAGAAATATATTCAACCAATAATCGCATGAAGACGCAAAATATGTGCAAAAAAAAAACAAACAAAAAAAAAACAACTAAGGATCAGAACAACCAGGGATCAGAAATATATTCAACCAATAATCGCATGAAGACGCATCTATGTCCAATGTAAGTCCAAAATTAATGTTTGGCTTAATGATACTGCCTCTTCAGATTATTGTTGTAATTGATGCATAAAGTCAATAGGGAATATTTGATTCACTCGTGCAAATAGTGCGGGTTTTCAATTAGAGAACTTCATCCCCGGTGCGCCACTCAGTGCTATAGTATGTGAATGCTCTCACCAGAGTTAATGCCCCTTATGGGGCTGGATGGACCTTCACAATGTAAGCCACTGTGCCGCTCTCTGGCTGCTGCTGGTGCGCTGGGTGAAGCTTTTTATCCAGGGGACACCCAAACAGTAGAAGGAAAAAGCCCGGAATCATAAACAGGGCCAGGCCATGGTCGACAACGGGGGTTCAGCAGCTGGGGATGGAAGACAAACAGGACAAGGAGAGGATGGATCAGGTACAAGGCTCAGAGTCCAGGGTTCAGGAAACGAACAGGTCGCTTGGCGCTCTCTGAATGGCCCCGTTGTCTTCTGGGACACACACACAGGTCCCAGAAGGCAGCAGAGGAGAAGAGAATGTGACACAATGGGCTGAGGCGAGGCTGGGACGGAAGAACACAAGGTACTTCATAAAAGGTAAGTAGGAAAAAAATGTATCCAAAATTGAGTGGTAAAGGGGTTGTCTTTCCTTTAAGACAGTTGTAAAAGTGGGTGGAACTCCACTTTAAGATAAAACACAGGTCAAAATAAACAAGTCTTTGCTATTCAGTCAGTGTTTGTGTCTGAATGGGCGGGACTTCCGAGGCCCTGTAGCCAAGGCTAAAAGGTAAGAGGGAGACCAATGGTAGAATTTAACCCCTATAGTTCAGTGGTGTCAGAAGGGGGATAGGTAGAGGCCACTTTTTTGGTTGCCCTCATATTACGGACTCTCTGTGGGTTAAGGAAAAGAAGACCAGATGGCAAAATATGTCCTCTCCGGTTGCTCAGGAGAAGGGCCGGACACTGCAGGCTGCCCAGATGCAAACTGTGAGTGCCGACTGCTTCAGAAGGGCTGGCCGGCAAGCTGCCCAGATGCATATTGCCTGTGTTGGTTGCTTCAGACACTTCATCCAATAGGCAGAAGTGCCAGGATATCCAGAGTTGTGGAGCCCTTGAATAATTTAAAAGCCTAAGCGAAGGTAAAGGTAATGGGATGCCAGGAACCCAGAGGTCTCCTTCTTACCCCCTTGACTAATATTTGTATATAGAATATAAGTGCCTATTACGCTTGCAAATAGTAATTGTTAAGCAGATGTATTAGTGTGTCTTGATGACCACCTTAAGGGTGAAGGCATGACATGGTCTCAATGAGTTAGAACAGGTGTATTTTTGTGTGTGAAAGCTATAGTTGAAAAGTTTGACGGAAATATTTTAGTGACAGTTTTTCTGCGCATAATATAGTTGCGTTCTCAAGAGTTAAAAGAGAAAATAAAAAGGGTAAGAGGAAGTCAGTTTGCCAAATATGCTGCAGAAATCTCCGTCCACTAAATCTGGCTGCATCCATTTTAACTATGTACATACCAAAAATGACAACCCAAAATAGATTCTCCTACTCCTCCTGAGTACGGCGATACCACATATGTGAGACTTACACAGCCAGGTCACATACAGAGGCCGAGTACAGCCAAGCGTGGCTGAGCATGGCCGAGCATGGCTGGGTATCACCCAGTATTGCAGGGTATCACCGAGTATGGCTGGGTATTGCAGGGTATCACTGAGTATGGCTGAGCATGGCTGGGTATTGCAGGGTATCACCGAGTATGGCTGAGCATGGCCGAGTATGGCTGGGTATTGCAGAGTATGGCTGGGTATTGGAGAGTATCACCGGGTATGGCTGGGTATTGCAGGGTATCACTGAGTATGGCTGGGTATTGCAGAGTATGGCTGGGTATTGCAGGGTATCACTGAGTATGGCTGAGCATGGCTAGGTATTGCAGGGTATCACCGAGTATGGCTGAGCATGGCCGAGTATGGCTGGGTATTGCAGAGTATGGCTGGGTATTGGAGAGTATCACCGGGTATGGCTGGGTATTGCAGGGTATCACTGAGTATGGCTGGGTATTGCAGAGTATGGCTGGGTTTTGCAGGGTATCATCGAGTATGGCTGGGTATTGCTGGGTATGGCAGTTTATGGCAGAGTATTGGCAGGGCATTGCAGAGTATTGCCAGGGAATTGCAGAGTATTGGCAGGGCATTGCTGAGTATTGCAGAGTATTGGCAGGGAATTGCAGGGTTAATTGTCGGTGAGCAGCACTGTGGGCACTTGTCACGATCGCCCTAACGTCTCGACTAGACATAGAAACCTTACCCGCCGGAGCCTGTCGTGGAGAGTCCGTCGTTCCCCGTCAACGCGCGTCAGAGCTAACGAACGCACTCGCGTCGACACGAACGCGCGCACGCGCACACGTAGGTCACGAACGGGTGCACGTCTACGTGCGGGGGCGCGCTGACCCGTCGTACGTTCGCTTGGCGCCCTGAAGCCTTCTTTAGTCACTGGCTCCCTTCCATCTGTGCTGTCCAGTCTACAGCGTGTCCGTGATCCGTGCTGCTTGTATCCTAAACCTGTTATCTGATTCCTGACATCCGGCTTGTCCATTGACTCTGATTGATTGCTGCCTGCCTACGACCTCTGCCTGTTTGACCACGTCTTCTGCCTCATCCCTTGGTACCTTGCTGATCGTCTCCTGCTGACCCGGCCTGTATCTGATTCCGCTGTTCCTGCTACCCACCTGAGTTCCTGCTTTTCGGAACATCTGCTCACAGCCAGCTCCCGCACTTGTGCCTGCCAGCAACAGTCAAGTACCATCCGCTATACCAGCCTGTTACCTGTGCCCAGCTGACCTCCCGGACTAATACCACCTACCAGGCACTTGTGCCCTCTGGACTGTTGAATACCTGTCTCCACCTTCAGGAGTTCAATAGCCAGGGGATACGAGGGGCCGCTCCCTGCACTCCAGGCTCGACCATCAGGTACGTGACAGTACTGGACAGCCATGTCCGAGCCTGCGCAGGGAGCCTCCCCCATGGATGAACTCTGCCACCATCTGGCCGGCCTTACACAGGCAGTTAAGAATCTACAAGAGGGCTACGGCAGACTGGAGGAACAAATCCAGGCGCTATCTGCCTCTGCACCAGCGGCTCCTGGGGCCCATGCCCCGCCGTCAGTCGTAATGCTGCCACCGGAACCCAGGGTCCCAACCCCGGAGCGGTTCACAGGAGACCGGAGCAAGTTCAGGGCATTCCGCAACTCCTGCGAACTCTACTTCGCCCTACAGCCCAGAACTTTCTCCCTTGAGGCAACGAAGGTGGGGTTCGTCATCTCCCTATTAAGCAATGAACCCCAGGCCTGGGCTCACCGACTATTGGAACAGAAGGATCCGTCCCTAGACTCCATGGACACCTTCTTCCGGGCCATGTCCAGGCTTTATGAGGACCCCCAGCTAGCCGCCACTGCCGAAGCAGCCCTACATGCCCTACAACAAGGACGCAGACCCGTAGAAGACTACGTCTCCGAATTCCGACGTTGGAGTGCAGACACGGACTGGAACAATGCGGCCCTGCGGTACCAGTTCCGCATGGGGCTTTCCGAGGCCCTGAAAGATGAGCTGGCACGAGTGGGTGTTCCTGAGACCTTGGAGGCCCTGATTGACATTGCTATCCAGATTGACAGGCGTTTGAGGGAGCGCCGCCAAGAACGATCCACCACGACTTCCCGTCCGGTTTGGATGTTACCACGGGTGCCTAGTCACCCACCTCCGCCTGTTCCAGTTGCATCCACATCGGACGCTCCGGAGCCTATGCAGCTGGGGCTACTACGCCCGTCCCTGACTCCGGAAGAACGCCAGCGTCGTCGGGTCAATAACCTATGCCTATACTGCGGGGAACCAGGGCACTTTGTTCGTTCCTGCCCGGCGAAGATGCGTAAGTGCCTTCGTGTTCCACCTGTCTCGTCTCCTATGTTGCCAGATAACATCTCCCATCTAGCTGTTCCTGTTCTCTTGCAGCTCCCAGGAAGGACTATATCAACCCACGCGGTAATTGATTCCGGGGCATGCAGTGGCTTTATTGACTCATCTTTCGCCCGAATGAACAGGATTCCTCTTAGACCACGAGAAAAGGGGCTTTCGGTATACTTGGCTGACGGGTCTACTCTGGAATCTGGGCCAGTGATTCAGGAGACCAGTCCTCTACCCGCCATCATCGCCGGGTCCCACCAAGAACTCCTCTGCCTGGATGTCATCCAATCTCCCCTGTTCCCCATCATCCTAGGCATGCCTTGGCTGAGGGCACACAATCCGCACATCAACTGGGCCACCGGAGTAATCAAGTTCCCCTCTGACTACTGCCACCAGCATTGTTGTCCGACTCCCAATGGTGACTCGTCAGTCCTTCTCTGTCTGGATGCGGATGAAGAAACCCGACAGGCTGTACCCGAGCAATACCATGCGTTTCTCGATGTTTTCAGCAAGAAGGGCGCAGAGACTCTCCCTCCGCATAGGCCTTATGATTGCCCTATTGAACTGCTCCCGGGGGCAGAAATTCCGTTCGGAAGGATCTTCCCACTGTCCGAATCCGAATTAAGTACTCTAAAGACCTACCTGGACGATAATCTTAGGAAAGGGTTCATCCGACCTTCCACCTCCCCAGCTGGCGCTGGGATCTTCTTTGTCGAGAAGAAGGATCAATCCTTACGTCCGTGTGTGGACTATCGGGCACTAAATAAAATCACAGTTAAAAATCGCTACCCTCTGCCATTAGTACCTGAGCTTTTCCAGAGACTGGGTTCCGCTAGACTCTTTACCAAGCTGGATCTTCGGGGGGCTTACAACCTCGTCCGTATCAGAAAAGGCGATGAGTGGAAAACAGCTTTTCGTACCCGCTTCGGGCACTATGAATATTTAGTGATGCCTTTCGGGTTATGTAACGCCCCGGCTACGTTCCAGCATTTTGTGAACGACATCTTCAGAGACTATTTAGATTTGTTTGTTATCATTTATTTGGATGATATCCTAATCTTTTCTTCCACTTTAGTCACCCACAGAGAACACGTCAAGAAGGTCCTGACTCGCCTCCGCTCTCACGGCCTGTATGCCAAGCCAGAAAAATGCGTTTTCGAGAAGGAAAGCATCCAGTTCCTTGGTCTGATTATCTCGATTCGAGGGGTCGAGATGGACCCCCAGAAGATAACCGCAATCCAGGACTGGCCTGCCCCATCCGATAGAAAAGGAGTTCAGCGGTTTGTGGGCTTCGCGAATTTCTATCGCAAATTTATAAAGGGATTCTCCTCCATCATCGCCCCCATTACCGGGTTAACCAAGCTGGGCGCCAAGTTCCGCTGGACACCTGAGGCACAAGAGGCCTTCGAAGCCCTGAAAAAGCTATTCGTTTCAGCTTCGATTCTGAAACACCCTGATCCTACCCTGCCGTACACCCTTGAGGTTGACGCTTCGGAGGTGGCAGTCGGAGCTGTGCTGTCCCAGAGGCAGGGACCTAAGTCCGTGCTCCACCCTGTTGCGTTCTTCTCCCGCAAACTATCCGAAGCCGAGAGAAACTATGACGTGGGCGACCGTGAGCTACTGGCAATTAAGTCGGCACTGGAGGAGTGGCGCTATCTGTTAGAAGGGGCTATCCACCCAATCCTGATCTATACAGATCACAAAAACCTCGAATATCTGAAGACAGCTAAAAGGTTGAAGCCTCGTCAAGCCAGGTGGGCACTCTTTTTCTCACGGTTCGTATTCCACATAACCTTCCACCCCGGATCCAAAAACACGAAGCCAGATGCTTTATCTCGCATGTTTAGCCAGCCGGAAGATCCACCTCTCAGTGACACCATCCTTCCTGCTGGAAACTTCCTCTTACTCCAAGGAGATGTGGTCTCCCAAGTTAAACAGGCTTCCAGAGGCGCCTCACCTCCACCCGGTATCCCGCTGTCCTCCAGCGATGATCTTATGTGGCATGGGAACAGGATCTTCGTCCCCCAGACAGCTCGGACCTTAGTTATGGCTTCCTGTCATGACCATCCCATGGCTGGCCACTTTGGAACGTTCAAAACATTAGAATTACTCAGGCGTAACTTCTGGTGGCCGAAGATGAAGAACGACTGCAAGAGTTACGTTCAGACCTGCACGACCTGCATTCGGAGTAAGGGCAACAAGTCCAGAGCCTGGGGCTTACTAAAACCTCTACCTGTCCCTGATAGACCATGGAGAATGATCTCCATGGATTTTATCGTCGAACTCCCCCCTTCGGAGAACCATACAACGATCTTCGTCGTAGTCGACAGGTTCACGAAGATGGCTCATTTCTTGCCCATGAAGGGCACTCCCTCTGCCGCGGAGACAGCTAACGTCTTCATAAAGGAAGTTATAAGGCTTCATGGCATCCCCACCAATATCACGTCTGACAGGGGGGTGCAGTTCACATCTCGATTTTGGAAGGCACTCTGCGCAACTCTGAAGATCGAACTCTGCATGTCCTCGGCCTACCACCCGCAGACCAACGGTCAGACCGAGAGGACGAATCAGACCTTAGAGCAGTACCTGCGTTGCTTCTCGTCCTTCTCACAAGACGATTGGGTCTCCCTGCTACCTATGGCCGAGTTCGCCTACAATAATTCCGTCCATTCAGCCACCAAACAGTCCCCTTTTTATGCAAATCTCGGGTACCATCCGTTGTTCTTGTCTGGCGATCTTCCTGAATGTCCGGTGCCAGCGCTTCAGAAGAGACTTACTTTCTTTGAAGAGAATAATAAACTCTTACAGGAAACCTTGACTAAGTCGCAGGAACATAATAAGAAAGTCTTTGACAGAAGAAGAAGAGGGGAGCTGGATCTCAAGACCGGGGATAGGGTCTGGCTGTCCACCTTAAATCTCAAGTTAACCTGTCCCTCCAAGAAATTGGGTCCAAAATTCCTGGGTCCCTTCCCGATCAAAAGGAAGCTAAATGATGTGGCATTTGAGTTGGAACTCCCTGAGTCTTTCCGCATTCACCCGGTGTTCCACGTATCGCTCCTCAAGCCTGCAGTTGAGGATCCTTTCTTTGACAGGACTTCCTGCCCTCCGGAACCGGTGTTGGTCGATGGAGAGATCGAGTTCGAAGTTGAGGCCATCATGGACTGTAGGAGAAGAGGAAACCAGGTCCAATTCTTAGTTAAATGGAAGGGCTACGGACCCGAGGAAAATTCCTGGGAGCCAGAGGCTAATATTCATGCCAAGAGACTTATCCGCGCCTTCAAGAACTCTCACCCAAACAAGTGGGCTCGGTTGGGCATCCGGGGGCTGCCCCTTGGGGGGGGGCAATGTCACGATCGCCCTAACGTCTCGACTAGACATAGAAACCTTACCCGCCGGAGCCTGTCGTGGAGAGTCCGTCGTTCCCCGTCAACGCGCGTCAGAGCTAACGAACGCACTCGCGTCGACACGAACGCGCGCACGCGCACACGTAGGTCACGAACGGGTGCACGTCTACGTGCGGGGGCGCGCTGACCCGTCGTACGTTCGCTTGGCGCCCTGAAGCCTTCTTTAGTCACTGGCTCCCTTCCATCTGTGCTGTCCAGTCTACAGCGTGTCCGTGATCCGTGCTGCTTGTATCCTAAACCTGTTATCTGATTCCTGACATCCGGCTTGTCCATTGACTCTGATTGATTGCTGCCTGCCTACGACCTCTGCCTGTTTGACCACGTCTTCTGCCTCATCCCTTGGTACCTTGCTGATCGTCTCCTGCTGACCCGGCCTGTATCTGATTCCGCTGTTCCTGCTACCCACCTGAGTTCCTGCTTTTCGGAACATCTGCTCACAGCCAGCTCCCGCACTTGTGCCTGCCAGCAACAGTCAAGTACCATCCGCTATACCAGCCTGTTACCTGTGCCCAGCTGACCTCCCGGACTAATACCACCTACCAGGCACTTGTGCCCTCTGGACTGTTGAATACCTGTCTCCACCTTCAGGAGTTCAATAGCCAGGGGATACGAGGGGCCGCTCCCTGCACTCCAGGCTCGACCATCAGGTACGTGACAGCACTGCAGATCCAGCCCACAGCGCTACTGACACCGATCTCTCCCCTCTCACTGTACCGATCGGTACAGAGAGGGAAGGAGGAATCGGCGTCATAACATGACACTGGTTTGTTTACAAATGATCATTCCATCATTTGACAGAGCGATAAGGTGGTAAACGGGCGCGATGAACGTCCGTTTACCATGATCCGTGATGTGCCGGGTCCTGTGGATGCTCCAGGGGGTGCACGAGAGTGGAATTCTGGGAAGACGTCATAGTACGTCCTCCCAGATTTAAGCAACTGCCCTGTAGCCATCATTCGGCTATGGGCCAGTTGTTAAGTGGTTGAATAATAGAGCTTAAGGTTTTAAAACAGATTTGCATAATAGGGAAATATTTAAGAGAAAAGCGTATTTAATGTGTTTGTAGCGGCCATAACCCTTTGTAGGGCGGCCTTAGCTTACTGGGCTAACCGGTTACCTCCGCTTGGCTTGTCCTTCCACGTCTAGGGGTTCCCATGGTTGATACCCAGCAACTTGAATGCTGACACAAATAAAGTCCTTTTGAAAGGTTTTATTTTGCAGTGGTAACATCCAATAACACAGTCTCTCATGGGAACAGAGGGCACGGGAGAAGAACTCAGGCACCTTGAACTGCAGATCTAACAAAGTCTCTAGTTCCACCCAGAGAGTAGCCACTCACAGCTGGGTACTTCAAGACTGAACAGATCTCTAGCCAGAGATCATGGCAGTCAGCACTTTGACTCAAAACTTGAAACAATCCTATGAACGTGTACAAGTTGTAACTAACGGTGAATGGGAACCTTTTTCCTCAGTACCTGGAACGTTCTCTGTCTCCTCAATGGTACTGGAAAACGTGAATTAGTTAATGTCCTTCTCAGCTCAGTAACCAGGCACTTCTCAGGATGCCACTTGTCGGCCCTCCTCCAAAGAGTCCTCCCCCGGTCAACTTCCACGAGCTGTGGTGCCTCTCCAAGCCGAGAGCACACCCGGACACCTTGAATCCTCCCTCAGTTACTGCGCCTCGGACCAGCAGGTTCTGAGGCTCGGGAACAGACGGATCCCTACCCCAGACCAGATGGGTCTATTAGGGGCATCTAACAGGAACATGTTGTGGGATTTCGAACACCCTGTGACCGGGACCCCTCACGGGGCTATCCCGGTCCTGGAACCAGAACAGACCACACGGGCCTCACAAACTCCTCCCCCTTAAGCACGTGACCCCCACATCTTAAGTACCCCTTCCCAGACTCCCCAGCACTCCCACTGATTGGTTCCGAGAAGGTTGATACTCAAAGCGTCCAACCAGGCCTGGTTCTGGCCTGTCATGTGCACTTCACTGCTCACATGACCAGGCAGAACTTCCAACACAGCCCAGCCAGACCGATGTCAAGGCCAACCTATGTAATTAACCCTCAGAACCCCTACTGTTCTGAGGCAAAAACGAAATTTATATGCGTATAACACTTTGTCCAAAATGTCATTTGCTACACGTTTATAGATTTATAATATGTTTTTATTATATATTTATTTTTGAGAGGTTTCCAACAACTATTAGTATGTTTATGGAATGTACAAAAAAGGGGGAAAACACTGCGCTATAGTTTATAAAAAAATGGCCACAACGGCCACAACAGCAGCCAACACCAAAAACAAACGAAGTTCAACAGATAAAACAATAAAAACAGTGTAGCGCTTCAGTAGTAATAATAAATGTAAACAACATAAATTATAAGAATAGCAAAAAAACACATGGATCTAAGTGCCTGAAAATAAAAGTCCAACATTAGACGTTCAATCCACTATGTTGATGGCATAGGAGTGACCAAACTGTCACACGGAAGAGAAATGATGTACTAGACGAATGTGTTCATGCTGGTATACTTGATTGTAAAACATCAGAAAAAAGTAGATAAATACTTCTTACCGGAACAGTTGGACTCACACAGTCATATGACGGTTGAGTCTAGAAGGCTTGAGGTCACAATCTAGGACCAAAGAGTGTAGGGAGAGAGGTCAGTTGAGCTGATGGAGGAGCTCCGGGCGGTTGTAGGCTCAATGATGGATCCTTCCTAATGGAACGTCAAGGTGTCCAAGCTCAAACGCAGCCCGCTGTGCCAGTACTCCAGCCTCCCCCGAATGGGAAGGGAGATGTTTGTGAGGATTTTAAACCAAAGCAATAAAAGAAAAGAAAAAGAGGCTCCACATGGTGCGGGTCAAACGATAAAAAGACGTTGATTTATTGAAGTCAAAGGGTAATAAATGACTTAGTGATCACATAAAGCAAAAATAAAATAAAAGCAATGTGGGGTATCAACAGCTCGCCCGACGCGTTTCGACATATGTGTCTTCAACTGGGGCATGTTGAGACCCACCACATTGCTAACAAATATATAGGGAATGAGAGAAAGGTTCCACCTAGCAGGAGGCGGGGAATCCAATCTCAGACAACCTCTTAAAGCTGCAGTGTACAATTTTAGTCTAATCAGAGTATACTAATTCAGACATTGTAAACAAATGCAAATAACATCTAAAGATATCACTCTTATAAACTGTTAAAATGAATATTGATGACAATAAAGTCTAGGACATAAATAAAAAGTAAGCCATCATGCTCGCATGTGAATAACACTAACCATATTGCATTGTTCATAGCCTGATCTGATATATAGATACAGAGTGATTCAATACAATTATAAATCATATACAGAGAACAGATCAAGTACTCATATGAAAAGATCAAACATGCGTTATTAGCTATACATAAATAACATAAATTTCCATTATTCACAGACTCATCAGACTCGTGAAGTGTATGAAGCCCCAATGCACATACAGAGCATATACAACGAACATCCAGTTCTAGTACCGAATCTCAAACATGCATTGTCAATTCTGCATAGGCTGCATCATACTAACCCAAAAACAAACTAATTTGTTTGTATTATATCATGAATGGAAATATAAAAGACTCAATAATACTGTCTATTAAAAATCTGTCATTATGTAATTAAAATGTCTCTTACTTGTTGTACCAGCGGTGTATAACCTGAAAATGTGCATGAGTAACCATGGTGATAATTCTTACATAATGATCAATGTTGTAAAATTCAGATCTGATGTTCTAAACTGTCATGACATACACACACACATGAAAGGCTAAACCAATCACTCAGTCTATATGTCATGTGACTAAATGTGGGAGTGATTGAAAGAAACTCACGTCAATAAGATGGAGGTGTGTATGTTTACAAATCATTGAGCAAGAGTGTGAGAAGGGGGTGTCATCCTGCTCATGGCGCCAAATAATCCTTATTGTGCACTCCACGTTGCGCATCAAAGCAAGCAACGTGAGCGCTCATTGCGTGCATAACAACGAAATGGGGCGTGTGTGTATAAGTGTCACATGTTGTATACATATACAAAGGTGTAAAGGGGGCGTGTAAGCGTGAGCATCACGCTCTGTGTCTATGCACAGAAGTATGGAGAAGGAGGAGGCATCTAAATTTGGCGCCAATTTCGTACGTGGAGAGCGTCACACGCCGCGGGGCGTGGCCGACAATAGAAGGCCAGTCCGAGGGTGTATCGCTCTACGTGTGCGCCGTGACAGATGACGCAATTACGTCAAGTCATGCGCAGTAGCGGGTCGGGAGTAAATACCATAAGATAATCGTCACACGCCACAGGGCGTGGCCGGCAATACAAAGGCCAATCCGAAGATGTATCGCTCTGCTCGTGCGCAATGACGAATGACGCGATTACGTCATGTCATGCGCAGTGGTGGATCGGGAGTAAATACTACAAGCTGATCGCGGGGAATGAAAAAGATGTGACGGCATCACGTCACATCTAGTGATAGAAGCCCGACGTAACCATGACAACCGGAGAAACAACATGGCTTATACGATCGAGGAAATACCCAAAAAATAGGGACACATTTACAGAAACAAAAGAAAGGAAGCAAAATATCACTCCATGTTCGGAGAATACTTCTTACTTAAGAGATTTTGTCACTAATAGCCAGAAATTATAAGGGAAGTAAGAATAAAAAATATAAAATATAAAAATAATGATACCGCAAGCAAGATGCTATGCATGCAAATTGCTCGCATAATAACCTATCCTTATATTTTAAGGTGCCAGAAACCTAAAAAGGCCTAAGAATATGATGAATGTGACATATTCTCAATAAAAACCAAAAGTGAAATTGAACAATAGTGTGAAGGAAGTGTTTTATAGGGATAACAGTCCAAGATCCCACGTGATCCAGAAAGAATGCATAAAAAACGCATGTATCTAGAATCAGGCAGGGGACAAAAATTAGAAAGGGGAATGTGTAAAAGGGGAAATAAGATGGCAATACAAAGTTTGTATAGTGAATGAGACATTATGTCGCAGAAAACACAAATATGGGAAAATATTATAACTAGAGTGCCATATAAATAGGTGTGGAAGTATGTTGGTATGTGAAACCAAAAAATGAAAATATAAAAAATACAGCTATAGATCAGATGGATAACTACAATAGTATAGGGCACTAATAGACCATAGTGAAATAGTTTAGGCCTGGTTGATAAAGCTGTTAATGTCCCAGTCTGTATTCATGCCGAAGGGGGAGTAGCACCTCAATTCATAGATCCAAAATGTCTCGAGGCGCGAGACCCCCCTCAGGCATGAATCGCCTCTCCAGTTTGGGACAAATTTGTCAATGATTTGAAAACGGGTGCCCGTAGGGTCTCTATTGTGTTTCTCAAGATAGTGTCTCGGAACCGGGTGTTTATCACACCCTTTTTTGATTTTACTGAGATGTTCGTTGACTCTAATAGAGAAATTGCGAATAGTGCGGCCAACATATTGTTGGTTACAAGGGCAGGTAATCAAATATACTATGTATCTGGTGACACAAGTGGTAAAGTGTTTCATAAGGTATCTGCGCGCAGTTGTTGAAGATGTAAAGGAGTCACTTTTCCCCTTACCCAGCATATTGTGTAGGCAGACGTTACATTTTCTGCATGGAAAGTAACCCTTACTCTGTGGAAAAAATTGTATCGGTTTGGGTATATCTATTACATTGGGAGCGATATCGTTTTGAATGGATCGGGCTCCCCTGTAGATGGTTCCAGCTTTTTCTGGAATAATCCCACTCAAAACTTTATCACTTTGTAATACCTTCCAGTGCCTATTAATAATTCTCTTTATGTCGTTGTGTTGTGTGGAAAAAGTTGTGAAAAAAGACCATTTATATTTGTCACTTGTTATTGTTTTAACTTTTTTTTGTGTAAGAGAGGCCCTGTCAGTGTGTAAAGCTGCTTGAATCTCTACATCAAGAATCCGTGGATCGTAACCTTTGTCTTGAAACCTCTTGCGGATGGTGTAAGATTGCGAAATATAATCACTGACATTCGTGCAGTTGCGCCTGAGCCTGAGAAACTGACTGCGTGGGATGGAATTAAGCCACTGGCTATGATGACAGCTGTCAACAGGAATGTACCCATTCCGATCCGTGGGTTTGAAGAAAGTCTTCAGGACCAGGCGTTTCTGCACTACTACAACCTCTAGGTCAAGAAAATGGATGTTGGTTGTACTGGCCTCAAAGGTCAACTGGATACCACGGTCATTAGCATTAAGGGTTGCCATGAAGGAATCAAGGGAAGGCCGACTGCCCCTCCATAGGAGGAGGATGTCGTCTATATACCTAGCCCACAGTACCAATTCGGGTCTGTTGAGGGCATAGACGACATCCTCCTCCCATTGGGCCATAAACAAGTTGGCCAAACTGGGTGCATATTTGGCCCCCATGGCAACACCTCTATTTTGGGTATAAAAAGTACCCTGGAACCAGAAATAATTGTGAGACATAGCAAAATCCAATAGCTGCATTAGGAAATTCCTATGTATCACGGAAAGTGTAGGATCCCTGGAGAGAAACAATTCAGCAGCTCTCAGGCCTAAATCCTGTGGGATACAGGTATATAGTGCAGAAACATCTGCTGTAACAAGAATAAGGTCATCATGGTACTCAATATTTTCTAGTAATCGAATTGTGTCACCTGTGTCCTGTAAGTAGGAAGGTATATTCCTTACTAGGGGCTGTAAATAGGAATCTATGTATTTCCCTATTCGCGAGGTGATGGAATTTATACCGCTCACAATGGGGCGGCCAGGAGGGTTCACAGAATCCTTATGTATCTTAGGGAGTTGATATATTGTCGGAATGCGTGGAGCCAATGGGATCATAAATTCTCTTTCTTTCTTATTTAGAATGTTCAGAGAGAAACCCTCGTTTATGATCTCTATAAGTATTTTTTTGTATTTAAGGGTAGGGTCCCCTGGTAAGCGGCTGTAGGTGGTATCATCGCTCAATAATCTATTCATTTCCCCTATGTAGCGAGATTTATCTAAAACCACTATACCACCCCCCTTGTCTGCAGGGCGGATGATAAGATTTTTCCTTTCACACAGAGATTTGAGGCCCTGTGCTATGGAAGGGTCTTGATGTGTCCTTTTTATGGGTAACTTGTCTAAATCATTTAAAACAAGATTTTTAAAAACATTAATGGATGGTGGTAGGATCCCTGGGTTGAACAAAGATGGATTGCTCAAACCAGAGTGTTTAACTGATGTAGAATTGGAAATCTTATTGGTTACACTTGGAAGAGACAAAAAATGTCTCTGAATGTGTAACTTGCGAATGAACTTATGCACATCAATAAATGTGTTAAATTTGTTGAGTTTTCTAGGTGGGACAAATTTAAGACCCTTATCTAGAATGCATTTCTCACTCGCTGATAATGTTACTGTACTTAGATTAAAAATGCCCGCACCTACTGAGTCCTTTTTCTTTTTGTGCTGGATGCGCCTCCCCCCTCTGGTGCCTCGTTTAGTTTTTGGTTTCCTCCACGTGTGGGGGTATCCCTGTGAAAATCCTGATAATAAGGGGGCCCTGATGGATGATTGCGGTTATATGGGGGTCTAAACGGGGGTTCATCATTGTAAGTCATGTAAGGGGGAGGGTCACGTTGAGAATCGTAATGCTCCTCATCTCTAAGGGGTAGGTAACGATTATAGGTATGAATTGGAGTACTGTGTGGATAATCGTCCCTACTGTGACTGTAGTTATCATCCCTCCGGGATCTACTGTGTTCACGGGAAATATGTTGGTGACCACCATTGTTATTTCCATGGTGTCTGTCTGGGCCATAACCCTGATTGTTTCTGCCCTTACCCTTATGTCGAGGTTTGGAACCTTTCCCTTGAAAGTTAGGGTATTGGACTTGGGCAGGGGATCTGTATACATAATTATTTGTTCTAGAAGGACCGCTGGGCCTGGGCGGAGGTGGAGGGGGTTCATATATTAACCTCCTTTCCGTCTCCATAGCCTCAGGTCGCATAGTGTCTGATGGCGGGTCATTCGCTGGTTCTGAACCAATTTTTTTCTGCCAATTAAAGACAGCATTGGATTTATAATCGTTAACATCACGATTATACTTTTTTTGTTTTTTGATACGTTGATCTTTTTCCTCTTTCTCCAGATGATTTCTTAGATTGGAGGATAACGTATTATACTCTGGTGTACCCAATGCTGGTGTAAGTTTTTCTTTGATATCTTTAATTTCCTTATCAATGAGGGGTAACCTGGCCTGTTTTTTATCTATCAAGAAATTTAGCAGTTTAATACCCATCTCATTGAAAAAGATGAACCAGGCATCAAACTCAACCTCTCCTTGTTGGGGGTGTATGTCCCAACGTAGACCACGAGGGACCATTTTCTCTTTAGTATATTGCCTCAAGAATGCGATGTCCCATTGAAGATGGATTTCTGAGACCATCACATTCTTGAGTCTAATAAAGAGACCACTAACTTCAGTGTTAGTGAAGTTAGGTGTAAACACACCATCAGTGTTGAGGGATCTAGAGGTCCTATATTCAAAGATATCCATTGTGGAGAAAGAGACAATATAACAAAAAAATTTGTGTAAAAGACAAAGAAACTAGAAAAAGCTGCAGTGGATAATAGGTCACAGCAAGAAAATACAAAAAAGGGGGAAAACACTGCGCTATAGTTTATAAAAAAATGGCCACAACGGCCACAACAGCAGCCAACACCAAAAACAAACGAAGTTCAACAGATAAAACAATAAAAACAGTGTAGCGCTTCAGTAGTAATAATAAATGTAAACAACATAAATTATAAGAATAGCAAAAAAACACATGGATCTAAGTGCCTGAAAATAAAAGTCCAACATTAGACGTTCAATCCACTATGTTGATGGCATAGGAGTGACCAAACTGTCACACGGAAGAGAAATGATGTACTAGACGAATGTGTTCATGCTGGTATACTTGATTGTAAAACATCAGAAAAAAGTAGATAAATACTTCTTACCGGAACAGTTGGACTCACACAGTCATATGACGGTTGAGTCTAGAAGGCTTGAGGTCACAATCTAGGACCAAAGAGTGTAGGGAGAGAGGTCAGTTGAGCTGATGGAGGAGCTCCGGGCGGTTGTAGGCTCAATGATGGATCCTTCCTAATGGAACGTCAAGGTGTCCAAGCTCAAACGCAGCCCGCTGTGCCAGTACTCCAGCCTCCCCCGAATGGGAAGGGAGATGTTTGTGAGGATTTTAAACCAAAGCAATAAAAGAAAAGAAAAAGAGGCTCCACATGGTGCGGGTCAAACGATAAAAAGACGTTGATTTATTGAAGTCAAAGGGTAATAAATGACTTAGTGATCACATAAAGCAAAAATAAAATAAAAGCAATGTGGGGTATCAACAGCTCGCCCGACGCGTTTCGACATATGTGTCTTCAACTGGGGCATGTTGAGACCCACCACATTGCTAACAAATATATAGGGAATGAGAGAAAGGTTCCACCTAGCAGGAGGCGGGGAATCCAATCTCAGACAACCTCTTAAAGCTGCAGTGTACAATTTTAGTCTAATCAGAGTATACTAATTCAGACATTGTAAACAAATGCAAATAACATCTAAAGATATCACTCTTATAAACTGTTAAAATGAATATTGATGACAATAAAGTCTAGGACATAAATAAAAAGTAAGCCATCATGCTCGCATGTGAATAACACTAACCATATTGCATTGTTCATAGCCTGATCTGATATATAGATACAGAGTGATTCAATACAATTATAAATCATATACAGAGAACAGATCAAGTACTCATATGAAAAGATCAAACATGCGTTATTAGCTATACATAAATAACATAAATTTCCATTATTCACAGACTCATCAGACTCGTGAAGTGTATGAAGCCCCAATGCACATACAGAGCATATACAACGAACATCCAGTTCTAGTACCGAATCTCAAACATGCATTGTCAATTCTGCATAGGCTGCATCATACTAACCCAAAAACAAACTAATTTGTTTGTATTATATCATGAATGGAAATATAAAAGACTCAATAATACTGTCTATTAAAAATCTGTCATTATGTAATTAAAATGTCTCTTACTTGTTGTACCAGCGGTGTATAACCTGAAAATGTGCATGAGTAACCATGGTGATAATTCTTACATAATGATCAATGTTGTAAAATTCAGATCTGATGTTCTAAACTGCATGCATAGCATCTTGCTTGCGGTATCATTATTTTTATATTTTATATTTTTTATTCTTACTTCCCTTATAATTTCTGGCTATTAGTGACAAAATCTCTTAAGTAAGAAGTATTCTCCGAACATGGAGTGATATTTTGCTTCCTTTCTTTTGTTTCTGTAAATGTGTCCCTATTTTTTGGGTATTTCCTCGATCGTATAAGCCATGTTGTTTCTCCGGTTGTCATGGTTACGTCGGGCTTCTATCACTAGATGTGACGTGATGCCGTCACATCTTTTTCATTCCCCGCGATCAGCTTGTAGTATTTACTCCCGATCCACCACTGCGCATGACATGACGTAATCGCGTCATTCGTCATTGCGCACGAGCAGAGCGATACATCTTCGGATTGGCCTTTGTATTGCCGGCCACGCCCTGTGGCGTGTGACGATTATCTTATGGTATTTACTCCCGACCCGCTACTGCGCATGACTTGACGTAATTGCGTCATCTGTCACGGCGCACACGTAGAGCGATACACCCTCGGACTGGCCTTCTATTGTCGGCCACGCCCCGCGGCGTGTGACGCTCTCCACGTACGAAATTGGCGCCAAATTTAGATGCCTCCTCCTTCTCCATACTTCTGTGCATAGACACAGAGCGTGATGCTCACGCTTACACGCCCCCTTTACACCTTTGTATATGTATACAACATGTGACACTTATACACACACGCCCCATTTCGTTGTTATGCACGCAATGAGCGCTCACGTTGCTTGCTTTGATGCGCAACGTGGAGTGCACAATAAGGATTATTTGGCGCCATGAGCAGGATGACACCCCCTTCTCACACTCTTGCTCAATGATTTGTAAACATACACACCTCCATCTTATTGACGTGAGTTTCTTTCAATCACTCCCACATTTAGTCACATGACATATAGACTGAGTGATTGGTTTAGCCTTTCATGTGTGTGTGTATGTCATGACAGTTTAGAACATCAGATCTGAATTTTACAACATTGATCATTATGTAAGAATTATCACCATGGTTACTCATGCACATTTTCAGGTTATACACCGCTGGTACAACAAGTAAGAGACATTTTAATTACATAATGACAGATTTTTAATAGACAGTATTATTGAGTCTTTTATATTTCCATTCATGATATAATACAAACAAATTAGTTTGTTTTTGGGTTAGTATGATGCAGCCTATGCAGAATTGACAATGCATGTTTGAGATTCGGTACTAGAACTGGATGTTCGTTGTATATGCTCTGTATGTGCATTGGGGCTTCATACACTTCACGAGTCTGATGAGTCTGTGAATAATGGAAATTTATGTTATTTATGTATAGCTAATAACGCATGTTTGATCTTTTCATATGAGTACTTGATCTGTTCTCTGTATATGATTTATAATTGTATTGAATCACTCTGTATCTATATATCAGATCAGGCTATGAACAATGCAATATGGTTAGTGTTATTCACATGCGAGCATGATGGCTTACTTTTTATTTATGTCCTAGACTTTATTGTCATCAATATTCATTTTAACAGTTTATAAGAGTGATATCTTTAGATGTTATTTGCATTTGTTTACAATGTCTGAATTAGTATACTCTGATTAGACTAAAATTGTACACTGCAGCTTTAAGAGGTTGTCTGAGATTGGATTCCCCGCCTCCTGCTAGGTGGAACCTTTCTCTCATTCCCTATATATTTGTTAGCAATGTGGTGGGTCTCAACATGCCCCAGTTGAAGACACATATGTCGAAACGCGTCGGGCGAGCTGTTGATACCCCACATTGCTTTTATTTTATTTTTATTTTTGCTTTATGTGATCACTAAGTCATTTATTACCCTTTGACTTCAATAAATCAACGTCTTTTTATCGTTTGACCCGCACCATGTGGAGCCTCTTTTTCTTTTCTTTTATTGCTTTGGTTTAAAATCCTCACAAACATCTCCCTTCCCATTCGGGGGAGGCTGGAGTACTGGCACAGCGGGCTGCGTTTGAGCTTGGACACCTTGACGTTCCATTAGGAAGGATCCATCATTGAGCCTACAACCGCCCGGAGCTCCTCCATCAGCTCAACTGACCTCTCTCCCTACACTCTTTGGTCCTAGATTGTGACCTCAAGCCTTCTAGACTCAACCGTCATATGACTGTGTGAGTCCAACTGTTCCGGTAAGAAGTATTTATCTACTTTTTTCTGATGTTTTACAATCAAGTATACCAGCATGAACACATTCGTCTAGTACATCATTTCTCTTCCGTGTGACAGTTTGGTCACTCCTATGCCATCAACATAGTGGATTGAACGTCTAATGTTGGACTTTTATTTTCAGGCACTTAGATCCATGTGTTTTTTTGCTATTCTTATAATTTATGTTGTTTACATTTATTATTACTACTGAAGCGCTACACTGTTTTTATTGTTTTATCTGTTGAACTTCGTTTGTTTTTGGTGTTGGCTGCTGTTGTGGCCGTTGTGGCCATTTTTTTATAAACTATAGCGCAGTGTTTTCCCCCTTTTTTGTATTTTCTTGCTGTGACCTATTATCCACTGCAGCTTTTTCTAGTTTCTTTGTCTTTTACACAAATTTTTTTGTTATATTGTCTCTTTCTCCACAATGGATATCTTTGAATATAGGACCTCTAGATCCCTCAACACTGATGGTGTGTTTACACCTAACTTCACTAACACTGAAGTTAGTGGTCTCTTTATTAGACTCAAGAATGTGATGGTCTCAGAAATCCATCTTCAATGGGACATCGCATTCTTGAGGCAATATACTAAAGAGAAAATGGTCCCTCGTGGTCTACGTTGGGACATACACCCCCAACAAGGAGAGGTTGAGTTTGATGCCTGGTTCATCTTTTTCAATGAGATGGGTATTAAACTGCTAAATTTCTTGATAGATAAAAAACAGGCCAGGTTACCCCTCATTGATAAGGAAATTAAAGATATCAAAGAAAAACTTACACCAGCATTGGGTACACCAGAGTATAATACGTTATCCTCCAATCTAAGAAATCATCTGGAGAAAGAGGAAAAAGATCAACGTATCAAAAAACAAAAAAAGTATAATCGTGATGTTAACGATTATAAATCCAATGCTGTCTTTAATTGGCAGAAAAAAATTGGTTCAGAACCAGCGAATGACCCGCCATCAGACACTATGCGACCTGAGGCTATGGAGACGGAAAGGAGGTTAATATATGAACCCCCTCCACCTCCGCCCAGGCCCAGCGGTCCTTCTAGAACAAATAATTATGTATACAGATCCCCTGCCCAAGTCCAATACCCTAACTTTCAAGGGAAAGGTTCCAAACCTCGACATAAGGGTAAGGGCAGAAACAATCAGGGTTATGGCCCAGACAGACACCATGGAAATAACAATGGTGGTCACCAACATATTTCCCGTGAACACAGTAGATCCCGGAGGGATGATAACTACAGTCACAGTAGGGACGATTATCCACACAGTACTCCAATTCATACCTATAATCGTTACCTACCCCTTAGAGATGAGGAGCATTACGATTCTCAACGTGACCCTCCCCCTTACATGACTTACAATGATGAACCCCCGTTTAGACCCCCATATAACCGCAATCATCCATCAGGGCCCCCTTATTATCAGGATTTTCACAGGGATACCCCCACACGTGGAGGAAACCAAAAACTAAACGAGGCACCAGAGGGGGGAGGCGCATCCAGCACAAAAAGAAAAAGGACTCAGTAGGTGCGGGCATTTTTAATCTAAGTACAGTAACATTATCAGCGAGTGAGAAATGCATTCTAGATAAGGGTCTTAAATTTGTCCCACCTAGAAAACTCAACAAATTTAACACATTTATTGATGTGCATAAGTTCATTCGCAAGTTACACATTCAGAGACATTTTTTGTCTCTTCCAAGTGTAACCAATAAGATTTCCAATTCTACATCAGTTAAACACTCTGGTTTGAGCAATCCATCTTTGTTCAACCCAGGGATCCTACCACCATCCATTAATGTTTTTAAAAATCTTGTTTTAAATGATTTAGACAAGTTACCCATAAAAAGGACACATCAAGACCCTTCCATAGCACAGGGCCTCAAATCTCTGTGTGAAAGGAAAAATCTTATCATCCGCCCTGCAGACAAGGGGGGTGGTATAGTGGTTTTAGATAAATCTCGCTACATAGGGGAAATGAATAGATTATTGAGCGATGATACCACCTACAGCCGCTTACCAGGGGACCCTACCCTTAAATACAAAAAAATACTTATAGAGATCATAAACGAGGGTTTCTCTCTGAACATTCTAAATAAGAAAGAAAGAGAATTTATGATCCCATTGGCTCCACGCATTCCGACAATATATCAACTCCCTAAGATACATAAGGATTCTGTGAACCCTCCTGGCCGCCCCATTGTGAGCGGTATAAATTCCATCACCTCGCGAATAGGGAAATACATAGATTCCTATTTACAGCCCCTAGTAAGGAATATACCTTCCTACTTACAGGACACAGGTGACACAATTCGATTACTAGAAAATATTGAGTACCATGATGACCTTATTCTTGTTACAGCAGATGTTTCTGCACTATATACCTGTATCCCACAGGATTTAGGCCTGAGAGCTGCTGAATTGTTTCTCTCCAGGGATCCTACACTTTCCGTGATACATAGGAATTTCCTAATGCAGCTATTGGATTTTGCTATGTCTCACAATTATTTCTGGTTCCAGGGTACTTTTTATACCCAAAATAGAGGTGTTGCCATGGGGGCCAAATATGCACCCAGTTTGGCCAACTTGTTTATGGCCCAATGGGAGGAGGATGTCGTCTATGCCCTCAACAGACCCGAATTGGTACTGTGGGCTAGGTATATAGACGACATCCTCCTCCTATGGAGGGGCAGTCGGCCTTCCCTTGATTCCTTCATGGCAACCCTTAATGCTAATGACCGTGGTATCCAGTTGACCTTTGAGGCCAGTACAACCAACATCCATTTTCTTGACCTAGAGGTTGTAGTAGTGCAGAAACGCCTGGTCCTGAAGACTTTCTTCAAACCCACGGATCGGAATGGGTACATTCCTGTTGACAGCTGTCATCATAGCCAGTGGCTTAATTCCATCCCACGCAGTCAGTTTCTCAGGCTCAGGCGCAACTGCACGAATGTCAGTGATTATATTTCGCAATCTTACACCATCCGCAAGAGGTTTCAAGACAAAGGTTACGATCCACGGATTCTTGATGTAGAGATTCAAGCAGCTTTACACACTGACAGGGCCTCTCTTACACAAAAAAAAGTTAAAACAATAACAAGTGACAAATATAAATGGTCTTTTTTCACAACTTTTTCCACACAACACAACGACATAAAGAGAATTATTAATAGGCACTGGAAGGTATTACAAAGTGATAAAGTTTTGAGTGGGATTATTCCAGAAAAAGCTGGAACCATCTACAGGGGAGCCCGATCCATTCAAAACGATATCGCTCCCAATGTAATAGATATACCCAAACCGATACAATTTTTTCCACAGAGTAAGGGTTACTTTCCATGCAGAAAATGTAACGTCTGCCTACACAATATGCTGGGTAAGGGGAAAAGTGACTCCTTTACATCTTCAACAACTGCGCGCAGATACCTTATGAAACACTTTACCACTTGTGTCACCAGATACATAGTATATTTGATTACCTGCCCTTGTAACCAACAATATGTTGGCCGCACTATTCGCAATTTCTCTATTAGAGTCAACGAACATCTCAGTAAAATCAAAAAAGGGTGTGATAAACACCCGGTTCCGAGACACTATCTTGAGAAACACAATAGAGACCCTACGGGCACCCGTTTTCAAATCATTGACAAATTTGTCCCAAACTGGAGAGGCGATTCATGCCTGAGGGGGGTCTCGCGCCTCGAGACATTTTGGATCTATGAATTGAGGTGCTACTCCCCCTTCGGCATGAATACAGACTGGGACATTAACAGCTTTATCAACCAGGCCTAAACTATTTCACTATGGTCTATTAGTGCCCTATACTATTGTAGTTATCCATCTGATCTATAGCTGTATTTTTTATATTTTCATTTTTTGGTTTCACATACCAACATACTTCCACACCTATTTATATGGCACTCTAGTTATAATATTTTCCCATATTTGTGTTTTCTGCGACATAATGTCTCATTCACTATACAAACTTTGTATTGCCATCTTATTTCCCCTTTTACACATTCCCCTTTCTAATTTTTGTCCCCTGCCTGATTCTAGATACATGCGTTTTTTATGCATTCTTTCTGGATCACGTGGGATCTTGGACTGTTATCCCTATAAAACACTTCCTTCACACTATTGTTCAATTTCACTTTTGGTTTTTATTGAGAATATGTCACATTCATCATATTCTTAGGCCTTTTTAGGTTTCTGGCACCTTAAAATATAAGGATAGGTTATTATGCGAGCAATTTGCATGCATAGCATCTTGCTTGCGGTATCATTATTTTTATATTTTATATTTTTTATTCTTACTTCCCTTATAATTTCTGGCTATTAGTGACAAAATCTCTTAAGTAAGAAGTATTCTCCGAACATGGAGTGATATTTTGCTTCCTTTCTTTTGTTTCTGTAAATGTGTCCCTATTTTTTGGGTATTTCCTCGATCGTATAAGCCATGTTGTTTCTCCGGTTGTCATGGTTACGTCGGGCTTCTATCACTAGATGTGACGTGATGCCGTCACATCTTTTTCATTCCCCGCGATCAGCTTGTAGTATTTACTCCCGATCCACCACTGCGCATGACATGACGTAATCGCGTCATTCGTCATTGCGCACGAGCAGAGCGATACATCTTCGGATTGGCCTTTGTATTGCCGGCCACGCCCTGTGGCGTGTGACGATTATCTTATGGTATTTACTCCCGACCCGCTACTGCGCATGACTTGACGTAATTGCGTCATCTGTCACGGCGCACACGTAGAGCGATACACCCTCGGACTGGCCTTCTATTGTCGGCCACGCCCCGCGGCGTGTGACGCTCTCCACGTACGAAATTGGCGCCAAATTTAGATGCCTCCTCCTTCTCCATACTTCTGTGCATAGACACAGAGCGTGATGCTCACGCTTACACGCCCCCTTTACACCTTTGTATATGTATACAACATGTGACACTTATACACACACGCCCCATTTCGTTGTTATGCACGCAATGAGCGCTCACGTTGCTTGCTTTGATGCGCAACGTGGAGTGCACAATAAGGATTATTTGGCGCCATGAGCAGGATGACACCCCCTTCTCACACTCTTGCTCAATGATTTGTAAACATACACACCTCCATCTTATTGACGTGAGTTTCTTTCAATCACTCCCACATTTAGTCACATGACATATAGACTGAGTGATTGGTTTAGCCTTTCATGTGTGTGTGTATGTCATGACAGTTTAGAACATCAGATCTGAATTTTACAACATTGATCATTATGTAAGAATTATCACCATGGTTACTCATGCACATTTTCAGGTTATACACCGCTGGTACAACAAGTAAGAGACATTTTAATTACATAATGACAGATTTTTAATAGACAGTATTATTGAGTCTTTTATATTTCCATTCATGATATAATACAAACAAATTAGTTTGTTTTTGGGTTAGTATGATGCAGCCTATGCAGAATTGACAATGCATGTTTGAGATTCGGTACTAGAACTGGATGTTCGTTGTATATGCTCTGTATGTGCATTGGGGCTTCATACACTTCACGAGTCTGATGAGTCTGTGAATAATGGAAATTTATGTTATTTATGTATAGCTAATAACGCATGTTTGATCTTTTCATATGAGTACTTGATCTGTTCTCTGTATATGATTTATAATTGTATTGAATCACTCTGTATCTATATATCAGATCAGGCTATGAACAATGCAATATGGTTAGTGTTATTCACATGCGAGCATGATGGCTTACTTTTTATTTATGTCCTAGACTTTATTGTCATCAATATTCATTTTAACAGTTTATAAGAGTGATATCTTTAGATGTTATTTGCATTTGTTTACAATGTCTGAATTAGTATACTCTGATTAGACTAAAATTGTACACTGCAGCTTTAAGAGGTTGTCTGAGATTGGATTCCCCGCCTCCTGCTAGGTGGAACCTTTCTCTCATTCCCTATATATTTGTTAGCAATGTGGTGGGTCTCAACATGCCCCAGTTGAAGACACATATGTCGAAACGCGTCGGGCGAGCTGTTGATACCCCACATTGCTTTTATTTTATTTTTGCTTTATGTGATCACTAAGTCATTTATTACCCTTTGACTTCAATAAATCAACGTCTTTTTATCGTTTGACCCGCACCATGTGGAGCCTCTTTTTCTTTTCTTTTATTGCTTTGGTTTAAAATCCTCACAAACATCTCCCTTCCCATTCGGGGGAGGCTGGAGTACTGGCACAGCGGGCTGCGTTTGAGCTTGGACACCTTGACGTTCCATTAGGAAGGATCCATCATTGAGCCTACAACCGCCCGGAGCTCCTCCATCAGCTCAACTGACCTCTCTCCCTACACTCTTTGGTCCTAGATTGTGACCTCAAGCCTTCTAGACTCAACCGTCATATGACTGTGTGAGTCCAACTGTTCCGGTAAGAAGTATTTATCTACTTTTTTCTGATGTTTTACAATCAAGTATACCAGCATGAACACATTCGTCTAGTACATCATTTCTCTTCCGTGTGACAGTTTGGTCACTCCTATGCCATCAACATAGTGGATTGAACGTCTAATGTTGGACTTTTATTTTCAGGCACTTAGATCCATGTGTTTATGGAATGTGTTGGGCACATATTATTAAGCCCATACCCAATGCACTGTTTACATTTTAATTACCATATTTATCGGCGTATAACACACACTTTTTCCTCCTTAAAATCAGGGAAAAATCGTGTGTGCGCATTACGAGTACCGCCAAAATAGACAGAGCTGAATCTCCTGTGTAGTCGGCTCAGCTTGCAGTCACGCCCAGTCCCGCCTCCTAGCATTGACATCCCGACATTGGACTGGTGTTATGTCCATCATAAGAGCCAGGCCAAGCGGTGGGACTGCGAGCCAAGGAGATCCACACAGGAGATCCAGCTCTGTTTATTTTGGCAATAACAAGGCTGCAGATGCGCACTGATCATGCTACAAAGAGGGGCAAGGCTGTATGTAGATGGACACTGATCATGCTGCAATGATGGGCAAGGCTTCAGATGGGCACTGATCATTCTGCAATGATGGGCAAGTCTGCAGATGGGCACTGATCAGACTGCAATGATTGGTAAGGCTGTAGATGGGAACTGATCATGCTGCAATGATGGGCAAGGCAGCAGATGGGCACTGATCAGACTGCAATGATTGGCAAGGCTGCAGATTGGCACTGATGAGACTGTAATGATTGGCAAGGCTGCTGATGGGCACTGATCAGACTGCAATGATTGGCAAGTCTGCCGATGGGCACTGATCATGCTGCAATGATGGGCAAGGCTGCAGATGGGCACTGATCAGACTGCAATGATTGGCAAGGCTGCAGATGGGCACTGCAATGATTGGCAAGGCTGTAGATGGGCACTGATCAGACTGCAATGATTGACAAGGCTGCAGATGGGCACCGATCAGACTGCAATGATGGGCAAGGCTGAAGATGGGCACTGATCAGACTACAATGATGGGCAAGGCTGCAGATGGGCACTGCTGGTCAGACTGCAATGATTGTCAAGGCTGCAGATGGGCACTGATCAGACTGCAATGACTGGCAAGGCTGCAGGTGGGCATTGATGAGACTGCAATTTTTGGCAAGGCTGCAGATGGGCACTGATCAGACTGCAATGATTGGCAAGGCTACAGATGGACATTGATCAGACTGCAATGAATGGCAAGACTGCAGATGGGCACTAGTCATGCTGCAATGGTGGGCAAGGCTGCAGATGGGCACTAGTCATGCTGTAATGGTGGGCAAGGCTGCAGATGGGCACTGTTCATGCTGCAATGATGGGCAGGCTGCAGATGGGTACTGATAAGACGGCAATGATTGGCAAGACTGCAGATTGGCAATGATCATGCTGCAATGAATGGTGAGGCTGCAGATGGGCACTGATCAGGCTGCAATGATGGGCAAGGCTGCAATGATGGGCACTGATCAGGCTGCAATGATGGGCAATGATGAGGCTGCAGATGGGCACTGATAAGGCTGCAATGATGGGCACTGACCCTTATTTTGCTTCAAAATTCTTTATTTCAAATGTAAGTTTTTTCCTGAAACCTCCCTCTTAAAATTAAGGTGCATGTTATGCCCCATACACACGGTCGGACATTCCGACCACAAAATCTGTCAGTTTTTTTCCAACAGATTTTGCCCGAAACTTGTCTTGCATACACACGGTCGCACAAAGTTGCCGGAATATCTGATCGTTCGGAACGAGGTGACGTACACAACGTACAACGGGACTACGTAAAGGCCAGTAGCCAATAGCTTTCGTCTCCAATTTTTTTCTGAGCATGCGTGCCACTTTGTGTGTCGGAATTCTCTACACACGATCGGAAAAAGTCTGATCGAATTTTGTTGTCAGAAAATTTTAGATCCAGCTCTAAAACTTTTTCTGTTGGAAATTCTGACAGAAAAAGTCCGATAGAGACCACACATGATCGGATTTTCCGACAACATAATCCATTCTGACTTTTTTCGTCTGAATTTACGACCATGTGTATGGGACATAATACGTCTGTGAATGTTATACGTTATAAATATGGTATATGTGGAAAACGTGACATCACTACTAAATTACATGCATGTAATGGTACCAAATAGTAGCTGATCAGATAGTCAGGTAGATTGAATGGGTTAAGAAAATTACAGCTACATTAAAACAATACATTAAAACAAAAAAAAAATTATTTTTTAATAAGATGAAGCTAATTTGCTGCCAGTCTCAAACCACAAGTGAGAACATTTTGAGATATATACTGTATAAAAAAAGGGGTGAATAGCTGAGGTCTGCTAAAAGTTTCTCTGCAAAGGAAAAAAAAAGGAACTTTATGTAGAATTTTTTATTTAAAGGAACCTATACAACTTGCAAAGTTGATAGAGCTAAACTATTGGTGATAAAAAAGGGTGGATTTGTCATATAAATATGGAAGAATGCATTCTAAATGAATGAACGGAAGGGCCAGTGAATGAGAATGAAGGAATGGGAATGGGAATTGCAGTTTGTGGATTCACATTTAATGGTTGAAATACCTAAGACAATGTTATTTTGTGTATGTCTTAAAATATGTACAAGGTTAAGAGGAAATGTATTGTGTTTGTATTCCTATCTAAAGGCCGATACATACGGACGATCTGACTTTTTGACAACAAACATGCAAATTAGCTTCTTAAAGGCAACATCCGACTGTGTGTATGCTCCATGGGACAAACTCTTTCGGTTTTCATCTGACTTTTGTTGGCTGTGCGAACAGACCAACTTTCTGGCAACAAACGTCCGATGGAGCAAAGTCCGATCGTGTGTACAGAAAACCATAGGACTTTTGTACAAAGTACAAACACGCATGCTCAGAACCAATGCAAAAGATCAGACAACAATACAGAAGGTGGCGATAAAGAGCAGAAAGCTGGCTGAAAAAGTCATGCCGTGTGTATGCAATACAAGAGGCTTTAGAGGTTTAAGAGTGGGGGGGGGGGGGGGGGGGACAAGATGGTATTCATGGAGGAAAAGTTTCCTTGATATTGGATTTTGGTACAAAAAAGTGAAGTTCAATACCCAGTAGCCAATAGCTTCCATGTGGTAGTTGAATCTGAGCATGCGTGAGTTTTTGGGCGTCGGAATTGCATACACACAATCGGAATTTCCGATAGAAAGTTTTTCCGTGTGAAAAATTGGGAACATGCTCTCAAATTTTTGCTGCCCGGAATTCGGCCAGCTAAATTCGGATGGAGCATACACACGGTTGCATTTTCTGGTGAAAATCTCTCATCGATCTTTTGCTGGCTGAAATTCCGATCGTGTGTACGCTGCATTACATATATTGAATCAGTGAAATGCTAACATTTGGTGGGAAAGTTTGTTGAAATAACAGTGGCTTTTTTTTGGTTATATTACTTTTTGAACTCCCAGAATTTAGGCTGTAATGTGCTAAGGATGTAATGTTGCTGATAGTCAGTCAGATACATTTACAAAGTTAGGAAACTTAACTTCGGAGTTAGAATATGTGCTTGGGTAAAATGTTCTGTCCTGAGAACCTTGGTTCCAGAGGATAACAGGAGCTAAAAGTGTTTGTTTTATTGAATCCTGTTGCAATAGCTAAAAGGTAAGAGGGAGACCAATGGTAGAATTTAACCCCTACACTAGCCAGCTGCCAAATGACCGTTCTGGGGAAGAGAAAGCCCTTGTACACACGGTCGGAGATTCCGTCAGAATGTGTCCGATCGGAGCGGTTTGTCGGATATTCCGACTGTGTGTGGTATACATCGGACTGTTTCTGTCGGAATATCCGTCGGATCAAATTTTCCAACTTGCTGGAAATATTTTCCCACAAACTGCTCCAATCGGACATACTCCGATCATGTGTAGCCTACTCCGACGGACAAGGTGCCACGCATGCTCACATTCAAATTCCAACACGGAAGCGCTCGTTCAGGTAAAACGACTGCTCGTAATCGATATAGCACATTCATCACGCTGCAATGTTAAAAATTCTTTCATGAAGCGCATTCTCTTGTTCTTTACAATGCTGCAAGAAGGAACTTCTTTTGATGCTCATAGTTACACACACTTCTCCCGAACGTATTTCATGACTCTTTTTTCACCATTTCAGCAATACAATTTTTGTTTTCGTCACATCTACACAATTTTAGATTTTGTTTATTCTTTTTTGGATGCATTTTTTTTTTTCCCTAAACATCTCCTTTTTTGTCAGTTTGCTAATTTCTCCTTTTTTAGGGTGTTTTTTGTGTGTTAACTTACCACAACAACATTATTGTATTTTTGATATTTTGTTTTTCTTTTTTTAATCTACAGGAGGTTGTTTAGTGTTGGTGCCCCTTGTTATTCATGTCACTTATTTTGGGGGGAAATGTACCTGCCTGCTCACAAATAAACTGGCCTATTGGAAGTAAAACACATACGCAAGTATTTCTTCAAACAAAAAATACCTTTATTTCGGTGTCAGTAACAGATAAAGAGGGAGGCAGCCAGGGCTCGAGTGCTGCGGGAACGCATGGGAACGGCGTTCCCGTACTATTTCCACAGCGGGAACGCCGTTCCCATTAGCTGTCTGAGCAGGGCCGGCTGAGGCTATGCAGCGCGTAGTCCGCGCCGCTCCTCAGCCGCCGAGTGACTGGTTGCTAGGCAGAGGCCGCTCCGCATCTAGCAACCGGTCACATGACTTCGGCGTGGGCACGCACTGGCACGAGCCCGTCAGTGTGACACGCGCTGCGCGCCGGACTGTCCTCCCCCTCCCAGTGCCTCCTGGGGAAACAGCCACTGCAGTGCACTTTGAGTTTACTTCTTCTCCCCCCAGAACAGAAGGGAAGAAGAGAATACCAGGAGGTCAGTCACTAGTAGTGTCATGTGTAAGTAAGTTGCATTCTGCAATACCCTGCCAAATTGCCAATACTCATCCATACTCTGCAATACCCTGTCAATACTCATCAATACTCTGCAATACCCTGCCAATACTCATCAATACTCTGCAATACCCCGCCAATACTCTGCAATACCCCGCCAATACTCTGCAATACATACCCTGCCAATACTCTGCAGTACCCTATCAATACTCTGCACTACCCTATCAATACTCTGCAATACCCCGCCAATACTCTGCAATACCCCGCCAATACTCTGCAATCCCCTGCCAATACTCTGCAATACCCGCCAATACTCTGCAATACATACCCTGCCAATACTCTGCAGTACCCTATCAATACTCTGCAATACCCTGCCAATACTCTGCAATACCCTATCAATACTCTGCAATACCCTATCAATACTCTGCAATTCCCCGCCAATACTCTGCAATACCCCGCCAATACTCTGCAATACCCCGCCAATACCCTGCAATACCCGCCAATACTCTGCAATACCCTATCAATACTCTGCAATACCCTGCCAATACATACCCTGCCAATACTCTGCAATACCCTATCAATACTCTACAATACATACCCTATCAATACTCTGCAATATACGTCCAATACTCTGCAATACCCTATCAATACTCTGCAATACCCTGCCAATACATACCCTGCCGATGCTCTGCAATACTCTGCCAATACTCTTCAATACATACCCTGCCAATACTCTGCAATACCCTATCAATACTCTGCAATACCCTGCCAATACTCTTCAATACTCTGCCAATACTTATTCCTGTTTGTGGGATATTTTCTAATGGGCTGTGTAACAGAATTTGGAACAGGGTGTATTTGTGGTAGAAATTCCCTGCGAGGGAAAGATCATCACCCATTGTGTTGATTGTTTTGTTTGACACGTTATTTTGTTTTTGTAAACTGGCACTTTACAATAAATGTTGTACTGTATTTTCTGTGCAGTATATATGCATATGAGCGTACCTTTTTTTTTTTTTTTGGTGGGGGAATGGATCTTGGGTGGGAGTTCCCACACTTTTTTTCCCAGGACTTGACCCCTGGAGGCAGCGATGTTGAAACTGGGGAGATTAGTGAAGCCTTTGGCCCCCAGGGCACACATCAACTATTTCAACGCAAAAATTGGTGGCCTGAGGAGTACATGTCTGAGGGAGAGAAGTCTGGTCCTGAAGTCCATGAAACCCGGAACAGCAGCAGATGACATCTATGTTCCCAGGCTGTGGTACTACAACAGGCTGCATCTTCTGTCAGACCAGACTGAACCCAGGTCATCACTCTCTGGTCTTCCTTCCACGCTTCCTTCCAGGCTGCGGCTGTGGTGCTGGAGGAGGAGGAGGAGCAGGGGCATGGGCCAAACCACACAAGTGTGTTTCTTGTGTCATTTGGCCCAACAGACCCTTGTTGAGGGTGTGTATAATAACCTCCTCACACAAGAGCTGTTGCCCCTGCTCCATTTTATCAAGCTTGCACGCAACCAAGGCGGCAAAGGCCTCTTGGTAGGTGGGTTTTGCTTGGAGGGCAGCAGAAGCCTCACCAATCAGCCTCAGAGGCGACTCCTCAACATTCCCCTCCCTTCTCGCCCTTTTGCATGGAAGGCGGAGGGGAGGGACCTGGCATTCAGTGAGGCTCCTTTGGCGGCCCACCGCCTGGCTGCCGCTTACCCCTGCCTCCTCCTGGCTGCCACTTTCCACAGCCACCTCCTGGCTGCTGCATTCCACACCCTCCTGTTCCTGGCTGAGTTCTTCCTGTGTATGAAAAAGGGACATAGTTTGAGTTTTTGAGTTTTTTTGAGTTCATCAAACACAAACAATTTTCACATCAACACTGTTGCAAATTGTTAACCAATAGAAAAGACTATCATTCTGAGACCAACATTTTTCTTTCTTGTCCCAAAGGTTTTGGCCACTACTGTCTATTGATATGTGAAACACTTTCAAAACTCAGCAATTAGTGAGCAAAAATCAAGTTAACATCATTAATTTTTACTCCCAAAATATGTACAATAATACTATACCTGGCTCAAGCTGGGCTCCCACAGTTCTTCCTGAGTGGAAGGCTCAGGTTGGGCGTCGGAAGACTTATCGGTGTGGATTTTAGCATAGGACGCGTGGAAGGAAGAGTAGAGAGTGATTCTCTGACCTCAGCCTGGTCTGACAGAAAATGCATCCTGTCATAATACCACAGGGTGAAGCACCAGATTGCATGGACTTCAGCGCCTTGGTCCTCTCCCTCATATATGTACTCCTGAGGCTACCAATTTTCTTTTTTAAATAGTTGACGTCTGCCCTGGGGACCACCGGCTTCACAAACTCAACCAGTTTCAACATCGCTGCCTGCCTCTTTTGTCTGTTACTATATTGTGGGTGTGTTGGTTGCCACAGGCAGGGCATGTCTCTGTATTTATCGATGAACAGAGGGAGGAAACTGTGATCATTGAAACCGTCCATAATCTCTGCAAGACACAACACAAGACAAACCCTAATGTCAGTCTAAATTCCACTAATGCAGGCCTCAATCTAGAAGCAGTATAGCCTAGTGATGTACCAAGTTCAAAATGTTACCTTCGTTTGCACGTTCGTCGCGTCAGCTTCTCCCTCTGTTCACCGATTGTATGGACGACACACGCGTGTTGCGTTTTATATACAGTGTGCATGCATGAAACTCCACCCACCCCTGACGTTCTTTCTAGACTATTCCCCGCCCCTTCGCTTCCGGCGCAGTGGGGAGAGCACATGGCGGAGAGAACGCAGGTGCGCACTAATAATAGTTCCACTAACGAGGAGGAGGGTGAGGAAAGCCCGGAGCCTGAAACGTCCCAATCCAGGAAGAGAAGATTTAAGGCCTCAAATATGTCTTTTGGAGAGATGTTGGAGATGGTGGACATATTGAACAGGGCCGACTATGATGGGAAGTATGGACCTTACCCAAACTCAAATATCAGAAAGGCCAAGATGATGAATAAAGTTGTGAAGAGTCTTCATAAGAATTTTGGGGTAAGCCGATCCAAGGATCAACTGAGAAAACGCTGGTCAGACCTGAAACTGAGGGAGCACGAGCAGTACAGAAGGATCAAGCGTGTTCTTGACAAAAGTAAGTAGTTGTCGTGTGTTCATATGATTATTATTGCTTGCATCCTGCTCCATGTGCTTTGATTTCATGTTGTGCATTTTAAAATGGCCACTTTCAAGTTCATGGTTTCATTTGTTCTTAGGAAACATCTTTCTGCAGGTAAGTATTCCAGCTGAACACAGTGTCCCCAATAATGTTCTGACCTTGAAGCTCTGCCAAAAGAAACAAGTGTACAACACTTCCAAACAATGTTTCATATTCCTAATTCTGCCCTCTGTGTGCTAATTATTCTTTTTTTTTCATTCTCATAGGGGAGAGAAGACTCAGCAAGTATGAGGACACCAGGGATCCCACCCCTCCCAAAGAAGGCCAAATTGCAAAACCAGAGGAGCAGGAGGAGGAGGAGGAAGGAGAGATCGTTGAGGTTGGACAAATTGTCACCACAACAGGTGAGTGTCGGAGAACACAGCTTCCGGTAAGCTCATCAATGTATCTCACCATATTTTTATTACATGTGTGTTTTTTTGCTTTGTTTTGTAGGTGATGTGGAAGAAGAAGATTCCTGTTTTACCAGTGAAAGTGCCCAGATCCTGATTGGGGAGATAATGGGGTGCAATCGGGATTTGGAAAATATACAGCAAAACATCAATGATGTTAAAAATAAACATTGATGTTTTGGGGAGAGTGTGAAACAGAAAAAACTAGATAGGGTTTTAGTTTTGCGATTTTAAAACACAACTTTTGTATTTATCGAAATTACAAATTTGGAAGATGCACAGAGTGTGTAAACATGTACTATCTCCCATCATGGGGGATCAATGGACGTGTTTTGTGTAAAGTGTCTGAGATGAAGGGGTTGCAGCCCCAAAGCATGTACATTGATCCCCCATGATGGGAGATAGCACATGTTGACACACTGTGCATCTTCCAAATTTGAATTTTCCGGGGTGACACCCCATGTGATGAAGGAAATATCAGCCCAGTTTGTACATACTCATGTCTGATATTGTCTTCACTTTTCAAAGTTGAACTTTGTAAGTTCCTGTGTTCTGTATTTTACGCTTTGATACATGCCTGTTTACACAAAAACACCACGTAAACAAAAATTAGCTGAAAGTCTGTTTTTGATACACACAATTTCTTGTTTTGTTGTAAAAACCATTTCTAAACGCACATGTGAATGTGCTTGGATTAAAAAGTTTAATTATCAACAATGTGTGACTTCCTTTTTCATTGCGCCAAACATGTATTTGGAGTAAAATTTTAGTTTGCGGTGAGAATGGGTGTTATTTACTAAAGGCAACTCCACTTTGCACTTCAAGTGGAGTTTCAGGTGTACTTTTGCAGTGCACTTGTAGTGCATAGTGGATGTGCCTTTAGTAAAAAAACACCCACAGTAATGTGTAAATTTGTACAATCATGCCATTTTCCTGCCATGGTGCTAAAAATGAGCACGATTGTGGTCAGTAATGCACTACATACCGTATATACTCGAGTATAAGCCGAGATTTTCAGCCTCTTTTTTGAGGCTGAAAGTGCCCCCTCGGCTTATACTCGAGTCGCCGCTGTCTGACTGCTCGATCAGCGTATCGAGCAGACAGACGGCGGACATTAATTTTCAAAAGCCGCGCCTCCTTCTCCGCCTCCGCCTGTGATAGGCGGAACACTGAATTTCCCAGCAGTCAGTGTTCCGCCTATCACGGACATCCGCTCATTCTCATACTACGGACGAGTATGAGAGGATGTCTGTGATAGGCGGAACACAGGCTGCTGGGAAATTGAGTGTTCCGCCTATCACAGGCGGAGGCGGAATTTTGAATTGTAGAATGGCCGCCGAGAAGAGCGGCGATCCATCGGCACGGGACGGAGGAGGCACGGCACGGCACGGGACGGAGGAGACACGGGACGGAGGAGGCACGGCACGGGGGAGGCACGGCACGGGACGGAGGAGGCTCGGGACGACGGCGGCTCGGGACGGAGGCTTGGGACACAGGTAGGCTGGACACACACACAAGGCTGCACGGACACACACACACACACACACACACACACACACACACACACACACACACACACACACACACACACACACAGGGATGGATGGATGGATGGATGGATACACACACACACACACACACACACACACACACACACACACAGGGATGGATGGATGGATGGATGGATACACACACACACACACACAGGGATGGATGGATGGATGGATGGATACACACACACACACACACACACACACACAGGGATGGATGGATGGATGGATACACACACAGGGATGGATGGATGGATGGACACACACAGGGATGGATGGACGGACACACACACAGGGATGGACGGACACACAGGGATGGACAGCCATGTCTCACCCTCGGCTTATACACGAGTCAATAAGTTTTCCAGTTTTTTGGGGGTAAATTGGGGGCCTCGGCTTATACTCGGGTCGGCCTATACTCGAGTATATACGGTACATTAGTTACCAAAAACAAGGTGTGTGTGTGTGGCAGACCCACAACATAATAAGCTTATCTGAAGAAGAGACTGTCCCCTCATCTCGCTCAGAACTTGGGTTTGCACTGTTGTTAAAAAAGGCACAACTTGAAAAAACATAAATATATCTAGGAGACACCTAAAACCAAGCCAAGCAGTAAATGAAGGAGTTTCAAAGAAAAATTTATTTTGAAAATGCCTCTCAGACATTGTCTGGCATATCAATGGCCCCCCTACCCACAAAGTAGTCCATGTATTGTGATCTAACCTCACGGGTGCTTTGGGGGGGCAAGCCAGGATGAGCAGGTTCAAGGCCCGTGAGGTTATCTTTATTTTCCAGAAAGTCTGCTTCTTGTTGGCCAACTGAGACCGCATAGTTCGCAGAAAATGTTTTAAGAAAATTGTGCAGAACACAGCATGCCAGCACTATGTGATTCAGTTTGTATTCCGCCATGTGAATAGGCGTAAGAAAAAGGCGGAACCGGCTGGCCAGTATACCAAAAGTGTTCTCCACCACTCTTCGGGCTCTGGACAGGCGGAAAATTAAAAATCCTCTGGTCTGGGGTGAGGGTCCTCATCGGGAAAGGCCGCATCAGATGGTTCGCCAGGGCAAACGCCTCATTCGTGACGAAGACGAACGGGAGTCCTTCCTGATTCTCCTCTGGGGGTGGCAAGCCCAGACTGCCACTCTGGAGACGCCAGTAGAACTCCGTCCGTGCGAAGACTCCACCATCCGACATCCGTCCATTTTGCCCCACGTCCACATACAAAAACTCATATGTCGCAGACACACCGCCAACATCACGATACTATTAAACCTCTTGTAGTTAAAATAGTACGACCCCGAGTTAGGTGGTGGGACGATGCAGACGTGCTTGCCATCTATTGGCAAAGTGGGAGGGCACAGTCTGCCATTCCTGTGGCGTTGAAGGACACTGTGGAGTGAAACAAGAACCAAAATTAGTTATTTTACAAATCAACATTGCAAGCAGATTAGACACCAACATTTTTGGTCAAAATTAGTATAACATTTTGGGAACTGAGTATTTAAAGCCTAAAGTATAAGGTCCTCTTATGAGAATCATCACGGCAAGGCCTAAAAGAACGACCTGAATAGCAGAAGCAAGCAGACAATAAGAAATGCCTTTCAAAGCGTACTATACCATGATATAGTCCACAATGAGAAACAAATACTTACTGACTGAACGCACTGATTATCAGATACGCACACGCAAGCACGAACCGAAGAGCAGTAGCGATCTGAATCACTAATCTGAAAAGCGCGAATCGTCTCTCACCAAACTTCTACTAAGATGAGATCAGCAGAAGGAGCCCACAGAGTGCCGGACGTGGTGCTGAACTTCCCTTTTCTAGGCCCGCCGTACATGGCTTACGTCACCACATTCTTGGAATCCGCAGAATCAGACAACTTGGTCCGACCGTGTGTATGCAACATCACTTCTGGACCGGGTCCGGAATGAATCCGTCGGAATAACTCCGACGGATTTGGTCGTCGGAATCTCCGACCGTGTGTACAAGGGCTAACAGTGAATGGATGGGAATATCAGTCAGCGATTGTAAAGGGGTTTTTTAAAAATAACAAACATGTTATACTTACCTCTTCTGTGCAGTCCTTTTGCACAGAGCAGCCCCGATACTCTTCTTCTTGGATTTTCGCTGGTGCACCTGGCTTCTCCCACCTGCCAAGTGCCCCCATAGCAAGCCTCTTGCTAGAGGGGCGCTCATGCAGGCTTGCTCCCAAGCCAAACTCTGTTTCCATTGACACACAGTGCAGCTCAGCTTCTCCCCCCTCCCGCCTTACTGGCCAATGGCTCCAGCTGGTGTCACTGAACCAGTTAGAGAGACAGAAAGCAGCTATGCTGTTTTCATACACAGCACTTGAGCTACGGGGGCTCATGTAAGCATAAAGGGGGGCATTAAGGTAAAAATGCATTAACCACTTGACCTTGACTTCCGGAAGATTTACCCTAGGTCCACACCTATGCTTTTTTTTGTACGTTTTGCAGTTAACATGATTTACTATGGTACATGTTCACATCTATGCGTTTTGCAACCGGTATGTTTTTGGAAAGGGTTGGGGACTTCTTTTGTATTTGTGATGCGATTTTTGATGTGTTTTGCATTTAAAAATTTTCTGTTTAAACACTGTATATAGCTGGTTTCTAAGGAAGGGGACAGGAAGCCGGCCCACCACATTCTTAACTGACGAGTCATCAGCTGAATGTAAAAAAAAACAAAAAAACATGGGGTTCCCCCAGGTCCATATCAGGCCCTTCGGGTCTAGTATGGATGTGGATGTAAACCCTCCATGCCAGAATTGAAAAACCATGCCCTTATCCAACCATGCAGCCCGGCAGGTCAGGGAAAGGATGGGATGAGCGAGTGCCCCCCCCCCCCCCCCCCGAACCCTACCAGGCCACATGCCCCCCATGTGAATGCAGTGTGTTTAAAGAGAGAAAAAAAACCTAACACACAAAATGTATGAAAACATCATGCAAAAAACACTTCAAAACATGCATGAAAAACACATCAAGAGCAGCTGCATAGATGTAAACCTAGGCTTACCCACCTTCATGACCAGGCCATTTTCTGCGATACGGCACTGCATTATTTTAACTGACAATTGCGCAGTCATGTGACATTGTACCCAAATAAAATGTATGTCCTTTTTTTATCACAAATAGTGCTTTCTGCTGGTGGTATTTTATCACCACTGCAGTCTTTATTTTTTGCGCTATAAACAATTAAAAAAAATTATATATATATATATATATATATAGATAGATAGATAGATATATATTTTTTTTTTACTTTCTGATATAAAACATATCTTATAGCGAGACTGCAATATTGCAGTGGACAAATCGGACACTTACTGACACTTTTGGCACTTTTTGGGCACCAGTGCTAAAAAAAATGCACTGTCACTGTACTAATGACACTGGCTGGGAAAGTGTTAACATCAGGGGTGATCAAATGGTTAATTGTGTGCCTAGCCTGTGATTCAGTGTAGTGGGGGAGGTGGTTTTACTAGTGGAAGGCATGGATCAGTGTTCCTGCTTCCATGCCTTCTGTACTCACAGAAAGGCATTCTACCTTGTTTACATAGACAAGACTGCCATTCTGCCTGAGTACCAAAGTATCAGTGGGTGCCATCAGATAGAGTGCGCCATACCCGCCAATCAGCTCCCACTGTGTAGAATTGGAGCGGGGCAGGCTGCCAGCAGCGTGTGTGCCCAAAAAGTGCCAGATCACGTACTAGGTACATGATCTGGCACAGAGCGGATGCCCTGCCGCAGTAAATGTACATTGGGCTGTCTGCAAGTGGATAAGGTTAAAAACCTTCTGCCTTTAGAATCACGTTAAACCCCAAACCAAAAATGTAATAAATTGCAGCACACTAGGTGTCCAAACTGCGCTTTTAAGTGCATTTGGCTTTTCCTGATGCCAAACGCGGCAGCATACATATGATATAGATTCACCCCTATATATACCCACAGGACCTGTTTCGCTCTATAAAAGTCTGACTGAGAGCTACCTCCCCCATTCTCCTTTTTGTCCTCAAAAGATCAACACCTACAGACATTGCACTCAGGATAAGCTCTTACCTGTTGACTATGTCGGGATGTAAGGTTCAAACCTCTCCCAGCACGCAGTCCCACATCTTAGGCTGCTAAACGCACCGACAAGGTGGGGAACCCCTTCTGGTGGTCTTTTGGGGTCGACGTGTTCTCTAATCATAGACGACAGTCCTCTTGTGGCATGCCTGCTTTGGAGTCCAGATCTAGCAGCTGGGACTACATGATGTCTTCCCTCCTATGGAACTCTTTCCAGGTCTGTCAATTTCTATGAAACTTTTTTCTTCAACTTCGCACTACAGAAATTACAGTATTTATTGACATATAACACGTACATTCATTTTAACAGGGAAGTTTCAGGAAAAAAACTTAAATTTTGAATAAGGAACTTTGAAGCAAAATAAGGGTCAGTGCCCATTTGCAGCCTCGCCATTGCCATCGATGCAGCCTGATCAATGCCCATCAGCAGCCTCACCATTGCCATCAATGCAGCAGCCTCACCATTGCCATCAATGCAGCAGCCTCACCATTGCCATCAATGCAGCCTGATCGATGCCCATCTGCAGCCTAGAGGGGACAGGGAGGGAAGCGGGATGAGCGCTGACAGATTACATACAGTGAGAATCTCCTATGATAGACAGAACAGTGGTCCAATGGCGGCCTAGGAGACGGGACTTCCTATTACAGAGGCTGCCAAGTAAACAGGAGATTCTCACTGTATAATCTGTTGGGCTCATCCCGCCACCCTTCCTGTCCCCTCCGAGGCAGCTAAAATTGAAGTATTGGCTTATAACACGTGTTATACGCCAATAAACACAGTAACCAGCCCATGGGCCTGAATCGCTCCTGGGACCGGTTCAAAGTTCTAGTATGAGTGCACCATTAGTATCACTTTCAGGCCACAGCCTGGCCAGATCTAGTCACCTCTCCTCAAGGTCAGGGTAGCCACTCTCCCATTGTCTCTACACATATGCTGTTGCTGCAGCAGCATTTTTCCTCTGAATCAGAAAATAGCCTCTGATTGAAAAGGTTGTGTGTGCTTGCACGATCAGGCTCCAGTAAGATGTGGACACAGGGTTAAAGGCTTCATCCCTGCCAAGGATATTTGAAGGCTCCAGGCTCTAGAACCCAATGCAAGAGTCACCCATCTTAGAGAAAACTGCAAAACCAGAACCAGTGCAGCTATTAACAGTGTCCCTGATTGCTACCACATCAGAACAGTGTTACCAAAGCCAATGCAGCAAGCAACAGTGTTCCTGATCACCAACGAACCAGTACAGTGTCTCCTGTGCCTGCCACCTGTCCTGACCCTGGCCTGTAAATTGACCACTTTTCTGATGCTTCTTGGACCACTTCTTCAGCTGTTTGCTGTCCATGTCTCTGCCTGCCACCTGAATTGACCCATATGCATGCCCCATTGACTATGCTCTGGTGAGACACCAGCCCCAGTCATTTCCTGCAGACAACTGCACTCCTGGAACCACAAACAGTGAACATGGCATTCATGGGGGCAGCCATATACTAGTAGGTTAGTCTTGCTTTGCTTTAGTTATGAGAAGTTCTGCAGGTTATGCTACACTAAGCTACAGTATATTCCTTGACCACTTCAACACAGACAAGCATACGCAGACAAGTACACTGTTTTTGATGCAATGAGTTGATTTTTGTGACACAAGATACACATAATCAGTCTAAACATTGCACAAGGTTCACACAAGTGGTATCCCCCATACTCATGAGGAGTAGCAGAATGCATTTTGGGGTGAAATCCTAAGTATGCTGTGTAGAGATGATTTATGATCATGTTGAATCACTGTTTGCTATGTTAATTAATTAAGTATATTCTGTATCTCTGTTGGCAACTTATGTAACAAAATATGTGTTGTTAGCAGTTTATGTAACAATATGTATGTTGTAAGCAGTATGTATGTCAAGTCATGGTGGTGCATGCTAAGAGAGGGTGGAGGACACAGCTAACCAGAGACAAGCACATGTGAAGCTCTGGGTGTGTTGGACCATGGCAAGAGTATTAAAATACAAGATGCGCTGCTGCCATTTGGGACACATATATATTAATAAAATAATAGTCTTGCTTTCAGGTATTTAATCCCTTTACAATGCCTATGTTGTGTGTGAAAACATTTCTTATTAAAATTGCCAATTTTGTGGGAAAGCAATGAAATCTATAAAAGACTCACCATGCTTGTAAAAAAATGCCTTGGGTAGTTTACTTTCCAAATTGTGGTAATTTTTGTGTATTTCTATTGTCCTGGTTCACCAGGGTCTTCAAATAGGCAATCAGTGAATTAGATGCATAATTTATGCCCCTTGAAAGCCTGAAGGTGTTCCTTGAATTTTAGGCCCCTCTATGTGGCTAGGCCGTGAAAAAGTCTCACGTGTGATACTTAGGAGGAGTAGCGGTGTGTGTTTTGGGGTAAAATTGTAGTTATGCCCCTACTGCATGTTAGGAATATCTCTTATTAGTTGACAACTTTGTGTAAAAATAAATTCATTTCTTTCTTCAGATTCCAAAAATGTGTGGCAATTTTCTTGTTTAAAAAAACAAAAACAAACGTGTGGCAATAATTGAAACCTTTATAAGACTCATTATGCCACTTAATACCTTGAGGGGTTTACTCTCCAAAATGTGGTCATTTTATGGTTTTCTACTTTCCTGGCACTCCAGGGTCTCCAAATATGTGATAAGAAGTCAGGAAAATACAGTGGTGTGAAAAAGTGTTTGCCCCCTTCCTCATTTCCTGTTCCTTTGCATGTTTGTCACACTTAAGTGTTTCGGAACATCAAACCAATTTAAACAATAGTCAAGGACAACACAAGTAAACACAAAATGCAATTTGTAAATGAAGGTGTTTATTATTAAAGGTGAAAAAAAATCCAAACCATCATGGCCCTGTGTGAAAAAGTGATTGCCCCCCTTGTTAAAACATACTATAACTGTGGTTGTCCACACCTGAGTTCAATTTCTCTAGCCACACCCAGGCCTGATTATTGCCACACCTGTTCACAATCAAGGCATCACTTAAATAGGAGCTGCTTGACACAGTAAGGTCCACCAGAAGATCCTTAAAAGCTACACATCATGCCGAGACCCAAAGAAATTCAGGAACAATTGAGAAAGAAAGTAATTGAGATCTATCAGTCTGGAAAGGGTTATAAAGCCATTTCCAAAGCTTTGGGAATCCAGCGAACCACAGTGAGAGCCATTATCCACAAATGGCGAAGACATGGAACAGTGGTGAACCTTCCCAGGAGTGGCCGGCCGCCCAAAATTACCCCAAGAGCGCAGCGACGACTCATCCAAGAGGTCACAAAAGACCCCACAACAACGTCCAAGGAACTGCAGGCCTCACTTGCCTCAGTTAAGGTCAGCGTTCATGCCTCCGCCATCAGGAAAAGACTGGGCAAAAATGGCCTGCATGGCAGAGTTCCAAGGAGAAAACCACTGCTGAGCAAAAAGAACATCAAAGCTCGTCTCAATTTCTCCACAACACATCTTGATGATCCCCAAGACTTTTGGGACAACATTCTGTGGACCGATGAGACAAAAGTGGAACTCTTTGGAAGGTGTGTGTCCAAGTATATCTGGCGTAGAAGGAACACTGCATTTCATAAAAAGAACATTATACCAACAGTAAAATATGGTGGTGGTAGTGTGATGGTCTGGGGCTGTTTTGCTGCTTCAGGACCTGGAAGACTTGCCGTGATAAAAGGAACTATGAATTCTGCTGTCTACCAAGAGATCCTGAAGGAGAATGTCCGACCATCTGTTCGTGTACTCAAGCTGAAACCAACTTGGGTTCTGCAGCAGGACAATGATCCTAAACACACCAGCAAGTCCACCACCGAATGGCTGAAGAAAAACAAAATGAAGACTTTGGAGTGGCCTAGCCAAAGTCCTGACCTGAATCCTATTGAGATGTTGTGGTATGACCTTAAAAAGGCCGTTCATGCTCGAAAACCCTCTAATGTAACTTAATTAGGACAATTCTGCAAAGATGAGTGGGCCAAAATTCCTCCAGGACGCTGTAAAAGCCTCATTGCACGTTATCGCAAACGCTTGGTTGCAGTTGTTGCTGCTAAGGGTGGCCCAACCAGTTATTAGGTTTAGGGGGCAATCACTTTTTCACACAGGGCCATGATGGTTTGGATTTTTTTTCACCTTTAATAATAAACACCTTCATTTACAAATTGCATTTTGTGTTTACTTGTGTTGTCCTTGACTATTGTTTAAATTGGTTTGATGTTCCGAAACACTTAAGTGTGACAAACATGCAAAGGAACAGGAAATGAGGAAGGGGGCAAACACTTTTTCACACCACTGTAGATGACCAATTCATGCCCCTTGAAAGCACTCCTTGGATTTTGGGCTCTATATGTGTCTAGGCTGCAAAAAAGCCTCACATGTGGCATCCTTATACTTGGGGGGAATATCAAAATGTATTTTGGGAGTAATTCTAGGTATGCCCATGATGTTTGAGTAATTTATTTTAAATTCACTACTGTACAATTTTATTTTATTTCTTACATTTTTCAAAACCTTGTGGAAAAAAAATGCAATCTTTAAAACACTCACCATGCCTCTAGTTAACCACTTGCCTACTGGGCACCTTTACCCCTTCCTGCCTAGGCCAATTTTCAGCTTTCAGCACTGTCCCACTTTATCAATTGCGTGGTCATGCAACACTGTACCCATATACAATTTTTATCATTTTTTTTCACACAAATAGCTTTTTTTTTGTGGTAATTATTCACCACTGGGTTTTTACATCTTTGCTAAACAAATGAAAATAGGCCAACATTTTTGAAAAAACTAACTTTTTTTTGTAGTTTGTTATAAAATTTAGCAAACAGTAATTTTTCTCCTTCACTGATGAGGTGGTACCAATTAGGAGGCACTGATAGATGGCACTTATGGGCACTGGCAGGCACCTTTGGGACTGCACTAATAATCAGAACACTGTTAATCAGTGCCTTGATTATCACTGTTGATGACACTTTAACAGGCTGCATAAAGCCTGCCCTGCTTTGCCTCCTCCCTTCGTGGTCGCTGGATCTCGTGACGTCATTTCCGGGTCTTCATTGTGCAAGTCGGCTGCAATCATGATGGCGGTTCTTCTCGGTGCTCATTCCGGGCACCTCTGAGGAGACTGACCGCCTGCCCACCGACCTTGTTATCTCTCCGTGGGTTATCTGACATGGGGGGCGTTCATCCGCCCACCTGCCCGCTTCTCCCGGTACTCACGCGGGGGGGGTGTTCGGCCACCCGTCTGCCTGCTCCCCTCTACTTGTACAATTTCCTTGTTGGGGGGCTTTCCACCTGCTTCTCCCAGTGCTCACGCCGGGAGGGGGTTTGTCCGGCCGCTTGCTTCTCCCGGTGATCACGCCAGGGGGGGTGTCTGCCTGCCCACTTAGAAATGCTCCATCCGGAATTTCGGGGGGTGCCCGCTTGCTTTAGCCTGTGCTCATGCCGGGGGAAGGGGTGGGCGTCCGTCCTCCCTCTTTCTCCCTAGTACACCACATACAGTATGAGAAGCGAATGGGAGGGGGGAGAGGGTCCTAGAGGATGTTGGGAGCTGGGCCCATTTGCATTAGTATGCCCAGGGGCTGTTTGGGGCGGGGATTTGATGTATGTTGTGAGCTGTACTAGTGCTAGTGTCTCCTGCTGGGGCTCCTCTGCAGCAAGTATGTGTCCCAATACAATCATGAGCTGCAACCAATCAGCAATGCAAATCAAGGACAGGGTCCACAGTTGTTCACATGTGACCACACATGGAGTAGTTACATGCAGTTAGGGTTAGGTCGGGGAGTCATACAGGGAATACCTGTTTTATGGTGTAATATTGGCACATTTTCTGTGAGGGGGAGTTCCAGGTAGGTATGGTCTCATGCAGTTACAGATTCTCATGCAATTTACATTTCTCACGCAATTTACGTTTTTCATGCAATTTATAGTTTCTCATGCAGTTACGGTTTCTCGTGCACTTTTTTTTGCTTCTCATGCCAATTTACACTTCTCATGCAATTTATACTTCTCTTGCAATTTACGGTGTCTCGCGCAATTTACGGTTTTCATGCAATATACAGTTATCATGAAATTTACATTTCTCACGCAATTTATGTTTTTCATGCAATTTATAGTTTCTCATGCAGTTACGGTTTCTCATGTAATTTACGTTTCTCATGCAGTTACGGTTTCTCAATTTACATTTCTCATACAGTTACGGTTTCTCATGCAATTTACAGTTTCTCATGCAATTACGGTTTCTCATGCAATTTACGGTTTTCATGCAATTTACGGTTTTCTTGCAAGTTATAGTTTCTCATGTAGTTACGGTTTCTCATGCAATTTACGGTTTTCATGAAATTTACGTTTTTCATGCAAATTATAGTTTCTCATGCATTTACGGTTTCTCATGCAATTTACGTTTCTCATGCAATTTACGGTTTTCATGCAACGTAAGAACTGTGGTTCTTCCCTGTCCCAAATCCACACTACTTTTTATTTCCTAGCTACGGTAGGCCAGGAGTGGCGTAATAGTAAGGTATCATTGGTTAGTCAGCCATTGCAGCTCCAGCAGCTGCTACTGGCTATGGGGTTTTTGATGGATTCCGGAACCCTCCCAGTGTCTAGGCCAGTACTAGTAGGTCCAGGTCTCGGTTGCAGATGCCGGCATCACGCCTTCTCTTCAGTTCCAGCGTTTGTGAGGCATCTGGCTGACGTAGCAGCCTTGATCATTTAGTTGTTATTTTTAATACCAGGTAGGCTCATGATACTGCTTGGGATGTTTTCTAGGCTTTCCGGGCTAGGTTCCTAAGTCCTGACGGGTTTTATCCAGTCCCTATTTGCTTTTGTTTTTTGTCTCTTCCAGATCGTATCGGCCCATAGCACTTTTGGGGCGTATCTGGCTGAGACTCAGCATTTCATGTTTGTTGAAGGCCTCTGACAGGCTTTCCTTTATTTTCTGCGCACTCTTTTAAGCGATCCTCAGGTGATCCAGAAGAGTAGCCCTCCTGCTGTGCTCATCAGTCTTCCCATTGTGGGTCATATTCTTTGTGACATATCTTACATGCTCAGGTCTCCTTTTGCATTGGTTATCAGCTTGGAGCGCAAGGCAGCTCTATAGCTGTTAGGGGAGTTACGCTTCTGGCCCAGGGTTTCGCTTATTTCTGGCCAATCAACTGGTTTGGCCCCCCGGCCTTTTCTGTTACATTTGCATGCTTGTAAGATGCAGCAATCGAGGGTCGGCACTGTCATCAGGTTCTGGCAAGGCATGGTGCCTGGTGTTGGTTTAAACCAGTTCATCAGTACTACATTCATCAAACCCTGGGATGCTCCTCTTTTGACTTTTCCTGATTCTCCCCTCTCTGCAGCCAAATGCATACTTAATTGCCACCCCCTTGTTGGCCAAACAGGGTCTGGACCTTTAAGCATATTTTGGCTATTTCTTTCAGGATAGGAGTAGCTTTTACGACTTTGCGCCAGGGGCCCCAGCCCTTATTATTTGGTAGTTGGGTAGGTGGAGGTCGTCTTGTTTTCTCTGGGCATATTCCAGTGCCACTTTTTGAGATACCACAAGCATTTGTCAAATTTGGCAGGTCATGCGTTAATTTAGTGTGTAATAAGTCTGGTTGGTAGCTTTCATCCTACTGTGTTTATTTTTGCCCCCTTTTAGGCATACTGACCACATGACCCCGGCACATTTCAGGTCTATGTTTTCTATTGCTCTTTGTTCCTTTCCTTTACTATCCACAGATTGACTCCGAGTATAAGTGTAAGGCTGACCGCAGGTCAGCCTGTGTTTGTAGGAGGAGTCAGGCTGCATAAAGCCTGCCCTCCTTTGCCTCCTCCCCTCGTGGTCGCTGGATCTCGTGTCCCACCCACCCATTCCCTTTTCTTTTCATTTCATTCATTATATTTCATACTTGGGTATGCCCCCTTTTAGGCATACTGACCACCTGACCCCGGCACACTTCAGGCCTATGTTCTCTGTTGCTCTTTGTTCCTTTGCCTTACTATCCACAGATTGACTCTGAGTACAATTTACTTTTCCATATAATTGTGGCAAAAAATTACAACTTTTTGGGGGCGTAGTTGTTGTGTCTTGGTATTTTAATGCCTTGAGAAATGATAGGCAGCCTTGAGAAATGATCATGAGAAATTACCCATATTATACTATATACTGTACAGTATACCATAGTTTGTAGACTAACATTTACACAGACCAAATACAGGCAGTCCCTGAGTTACAAACAAGATAGGGTCTGTAGATTTGTCATTAAGTTGAATTTGTATGCAAGTTGGAACAGGTACAGTTTTTTTTGTATGTAACTTCAGCATAGCATAGGGCAGCGTAGGACATAGGACAGCATTTCTCAACTCCAGTCCACAGGGCACCCCAATAGGGCATGTTTTCAAGCTTTCCATTATTTTGCACAGGTGATTTCCCTCAGATGAAACAGCTATGGTAATTACCAAGGCAGTGAAACCTGTGCAAAATAATGGAAAACCTGGAAACGTGGCCTGTTGGGTCGCCTTGAGGACAGGAGTTGAGAAACACTGGCATAGGGAATGGGTAACACCCCTGTAGAGTTTGTTTTTCTGTCTGTGCCCCTGGTCAGATTTCACCTCACTTTCTGTCCCTGTGATAATTGGATTTTGAAAATGTGGGGTTGTTGTGGAAACAAGGACACATTATTCCCATGATAACACTTACAGGAGTGAATTTCCCTGTCTATGGGTAGATTTCCTCTCACTTTCTATTGTCTCCTTCTGTTTGTAAGTAGGAGTCGTTTGTAGGTCGGATGTTTGTAACCCGGGGACCACCTGTAATACACACGCTTGTTTTTTTGTTTTGTTTTTTACCATAGAAATGTAGCAGAATACATTTTGGCCACTTTTAATACAGAAAGATTATTTGCAAAGTTTTGTAGCAGAAACTAAAGGGAAATTTTATTTTCCTCAAAAACTTTTTTACGTTATATGGCAAACAAAAAAAAACAAAAAAAAATATATAAAATGTATTTGGGTACAGTGCTGAAACTGTTGGTCAAAGTATCACAGTGCTAAAAAAACTGAAAACAACCTGGACAGCAAGGGGGTTTAACATCAACTGGTTAAAGACAAAATGTACCAAAAAATAAATAAAAAGGACAAGGGACGTTACATTCATTGAAATGTGTCCCTTGTGCTGTTTTGTTAAACCCTTGTCAAAAGTGCCTGACTATGCCCATCGTTTCAGCCCAGCTGCTCCATTCATAGAATCCATAGAAACAGGATCTATGCCTGCAGGACACATGGATGGATCTATGACTGGAGGTCTGCTCCTTCCATTCATAGATCATATTTCTGTAGCACCCTCTAGATAGGAACATTTAGGCAGGCCTAGCTGGTGGCTAGGCCTGTTTGTTTTCATTCTGGGCTGGAAATGGCTCAGGACAGGCTGTGTGACTCATAGGTAGTAGGGATGAGCTTGATGACTCGAAACATCGGCTGTTCGCACGTTCGGCGAATACTGAACATTATAGGCCGTTCGCGCCAAATTCATGTGGTGCTCATGGCCCACAATGCACTGCGCCATCGCAGTGCATTGCTGGCTCTTGATTAGCCAAGCATGCACTGTGACCCCACATACTTGGCCAATCACAGCGGCAGCAGCGAAGAAAGCAATAATTGGCCACAGGCAAGATGCCTGTGGCCAATTATAGCGCAAGGGGGTTTAGTACACGCCCCACACTATATAAGGCCGCCAGCGTGCAGGGAAAGAGCAGCATAGGCAGGGACAGTGTGTTCTTTTCTCAGGCATCTGCAGGAGTTAGTGGGTGTTGTGTGCCTCCAGCGCAGTATACACCTGTATCTACCCTTTATTGCTGGTGTTCTCTCATACAGGCATCTGCAGTAGTTAGTGGGTGTTGTGTGCCTCCAGAACAGCACAGTATACACCTGTATCTACCCTTTATTGCTGGTGTTCTCTCATACAGGCATCTGCAGTAGTTAATGGGTGTTGTGTGCCTCCAGCACAGCACAGTATACACCTGTATCTACCCTTTATTGCTGGTGTTCTCTCATACAGGCATCTGCAGTAGTTAGTGGGTGTTGTGTGCCTCCAGCACAGTATACACCTGTATCTACCCTTTATTGCTGGTGTTCTCTCATACAGGCATCTGCAGTAGTTAGTGGGTGTTGTGTACATCCAGCACAGCACAGTATACACCTGTATCTACCCTTTATTGCTGGTGTTCTCTCATACAGGCATCTGCAGTAGTTAGTGGGTGTTGTGTGCCTCCAGAACAGCACAGTATACACCTGTATCTACCCTTTATTGCTGGTGTTCTCTCATACAGGCATCTGCAGTAGTTAGTGGGTGTTGTGTGCCTCCAGCACAGCACAGTATACACCTGTATCTACCCTTTATTGCTGGTGTTCTCTCATACAGGCATCTGCATTAGTTAGTGGGTATTGTGTGCCTCCAGCACACTATACACCTGTATCTACCCTTTATTGCTGGTGTTCTCTCATACAGGCATCTGCAGTAGTTAGTGGGTGTTGTGTGCCTCCAGCACAGTATACACCTGTATCTACCCTTTATTGCTGGTGTTCTCTCATACAGGCATCTGCAGTAGTTAGTGGGTGTTGTGTGCCTCCAAAACAGCACATTATACACCTGTATCTACCCTTTATTGCTGGTGTTCTCTCATACAGGCATCTGCAGTAGTTAGTGGGTGTTGTGTGCCTCCAGCACAGCACAGTATACACCTGTATCTATCCTTTATTGCTGGTGTTCTCTCATACAGGCATCTGCAGTAGTTAGTGGGTGTTGTGTGCCTCCAGCACAGTATACACCTGTATCTACCCTTTATTGCTGGTGTTCTCTCATACAGGCATCTGCAGTAGTTAGTGGGTGTTGTGTGCCTCCAGCACAGTATACACCTGTATCTACCCTTTATTGCTGGTGTTCTCTAATACAGGCATCTGCAGTAGTTAGTGGGTGTTGTGTGCCTCCAGCACAGCACAGTATACACCTGTATCTGCCCTTTATTGCTGGTGTTCTCTCATACAGGCATCTACAGTAGTTAGTGTGTGTTGTGTGCCTCCAGCACAATATACACTACCCAATTGCTGGTTTTCCCATCTCTCTGCAGGCCATTACTATGTCTGGAAGGCCAACAAGGAGAGGCAGACAGTCGCGAGCCAATAAAAGGGGGCAAGCAGGCTCTGTGTCTAGAGACAACAGTGCTGATCATCGACGCGGTGCATCGTCATCAGCACGGGGCCATGGGACACGCTTGTCCTTATTTTCGGCAGCTGGACGCGTTGAGCTACATCATGCCGAAGACTTGGTAGAGTGGATGACCAAGCCCTCTTCATCCTCCTCATCCTCTCTCACCCAGGCTCAGGGTACTAGCAAAGCAGCTGCCAACGCATCCTCTTCCCTCGTCTCAATGTCATCAACAGTCACTCCTTCCCTAGACCCACCATGTCCTCCTGACGAGTCACCCGAACTGTTTGAGCACAGTGTTGGGTGCATGCTCCAGGAGGATGTCCAGCGTTTTGAAGGCTCTGATGATGATACCCAGCTAGAGGAAGGCAGTAGCATGACTGCAGAGAGAGGGGATGCTCAAGAAGGACATCAATCTGGCAGTCATGTTCCACCAGCTGCAGCATACTGCCAGGTTTGCTCCAGTGATGAAGAGGGAGGGGATGATGAGGTCACTGACTCCACGTGGGTGCCTGATAGGAGAGAGGAGGAGGAGGAGGCACATCTCCAGTGAGGCAGGATGGCCTCCGGGGGAAAATTTCCCCGCCCCAGCTGCTGGACCATCAAAAGAAGTTCAATCCCATCCATCCACATGCCCAGTGGTTGAATGCTAGCTTGGTTAAATTGCTAGCACTTCAACTGCTGCCTTTTCAGTTGGTAGACTCGGCCCCTTCCATGAGTTTGTGCAATGTGCGGTTCCTCAGTGGCAAGTCCCTAAATGCCACTTTTTCTCACGGAAGGCGATTCCGGCTCTCTACCGGCATGTGGAAGACAATGTCCTTGCCTCGCTGGACAGGGCTGACTCATGGTCCAGCAGGCATGGACGGGGACGTTACCTATCTTTCATGGCCCATTGGGTCACTCTTCTGGCAGCTGGGAAGGATGCAGGACTTGTCCTGCATCCTTCCCAGCTGCCAGAAGAGTGACCCAATGGGCCCAGCTTCCAGCTTCCCAGCTGCCAGAAGAGGGACCCAATGGGCCATGAAAGATAGGTAACGTCCCCGTGCAGTAGTGTTGGAGGTTGTTCCGTCACCACGCCTCCAAAATGCTACTACTGGTTGTGACACACCTCTCTCCTTCACCCCCTCCTCTTCTTCTTCCTCCATGGCTTCTTCCAGTGCTCTGTCCTCGAAACCAGAGGTGCTTCATAGGCGTTCAAGGGGCTAAGAAAGTACGCAGACAAAAAGATGCCATGTCGTGGTTGCGCTGGTTTGTTTGGGGGACAGGAGCCACACTGGGGCAGATATTTTGTCAGCTCTGCAGGGGCAGGCCGAGAGGTAGTTGATGCCACGGCAGCTTAAGCCAGGAATGGTGGTTTGCGACAATGGCACCAACCTCCTCTCCGCCCTCCGACAGGGACAACTGACCGATGTGCCCTGTGTGGTTCACGTCCTTAACCTGGTGGTGCAGCGGGTCTTGGGTAGGTACCTGGGCTTACAGAATGTCCTGAGGCAGGCCAGGAAAGTCTGTGTGCATTTCTGCCGATCATTTAACGCCTGTGCTCAGCTGGCTGAGCTTCTCAAGGCCCCCTTTATTCAGACAGTGTTCCTGCTGTCCCACCCATCACACAGGAAGATGACGAGGAGGAGGAGGATTGTGTCAGCATGGAGGTGGAGCCAAGCACTCAGCATCAGCAGTCTTTTATGGATGATTTACAGTCCCAAGAAACTTGGCTGGGACGTGGCTGGGACGAGGTGGCTGCGAATCATGTCCATGATCATTTCCAGAAGATTCTGGAAAGAGGTCCTCCTCTTTCCAGAGGAGAGGTGGAGCTGCCTGGGGTATTTTGAGGAGTCTTGACCAATCCCCAACTGGGATTGGCAGGGGGCATGCCTCCTTAAATACCCAGTGTTATCCCAGCTGAGGAGGAGTTGTCGGGTGGAACAGATGGAGTAAGAGAGTTCTGAGGCTGTCGGGCCTACAGGGAGCTCCCCAGTCCAGGGGGGGGGGTGACCTTAGGCCTGACCTTGGGTGCAGCAGGAGGAGAGAAGAGATTCTGGTAACAGAGGAACATGAGAGAGCAAGAGAGGACAGTGGGAGAGGGCATTACTGAGAGACTCCAGGGAGGACAACTGGTCGCAGCCAGTAGGGCTGGTGAGTGAGGCAAACCCGAGAGAACTGGGAGTTTGCAGTATGAGATGGTGGCAGAACCAGAAGAGTGGACTGTGGAAAGAGGGGCAGTGGAAAAAGACAGCTGCAGCCAAAAGGGCTGGCAGGGCCTTAAGAGGGTTCACTGGGATAAGTAACCAAGTTGAGGACAGTTGGCACTGGAACTATTTCTACATCATAGTGGCCCGGGGGCCCCAGCCTGCAAATGGCAATTCACTGAGGCCTGGCTGAGTTAGTCTCAGGCTTAACCAGTTGGTGCTAGCTGGTCTGGGAATCTGCAGCAAGTGAAGTGCTGGAGGAGTAAGGGTCTACAGCAAGCAAAGTGCTGAAGAAGTAAAGGGAAAGAGGTCTTAAGCAAGAGTTGAGCTGGAGAGAAGACTGAAGTGTATATAGAAGTTCCAAGCAAGTTACAGTGAATCTTTCTGGGCATCCCGTAATTTCCCATTCAAGTTCAATCCCCTCAATAAAGAAACAAAAAAACAAAACCTATGGACTGTTCTATGTCTGAGTGCCTGAAAGATGGATGCCAGGCTGGGCAGGGTGATGGGTGAACCACAATATTCAGCAACCCCTAGTGGGGCATGGCTACATTTCATTCACATAAGCTGTAGTAACAGTTTTTATAATTGGAACAGCTAAGTGGAAAGGGTATGAATAGTCAGGTACTGTTTTATTAAACAGTAAGGCCTGATTTAAACCTATGCATTTTTAGTACTTTTTGTACTTTTCACATTGGCACTACAGAATGTGTTCCATAGGAAACAAAGTTAAATGGATTGTAGTGCAAATCTGCAAAAAGCAATACAAATGCATAGATGTGAATCAGGCCTAAAGGATCATGATTGTTTCTCAGAACTGTTTAAAAATAAAAAATAAAGCACATACACACCCTAGCTAATATTATAGAATATATATTTACACACACACATATACATATCTTTTACCTTACCATCCCCGACCCTAAACGATCATGAGTTAAGCCTCGGAACTGAGTTATGGGGTTAAAATATAACAAACTTTTTTATAAATATATATATATACTTTATAATATTAGTTAGGGTGTGTATGTACTTTTACGTATGTTTGTATATATATATATATATATATATATATATATATATATATATAATGTATATTATTATTATTATCATTATTATTGAAATAATAAAGATTTTATAGCCCCTGCCATCCCACCCATCCCTAGCTAACTGCATTCATCCCCACACAGGAATGAGCTGTAGGATTCATGTGTTTCTGTGTGGTGTAATTTCAGCCTATTCATTTTAAGGGCCAGTTCACACCATGCCCGCACATGAATCACACAAAAATGTACTGTGCGTTCCTGCAGCTGGTGTCAATAGAAAGTTAAGGACACCCCCCAAATGCAGGTTGCAAATGCATTGTGTTTTCCCACACAAGATCGCATGGTACTTCTGTACCATGCAATCCGGTTTCAATGCGGTTTAAAAAGTAGTGCATGCACTACTTTTGGTGCAGTGCAGTGTGAATTTATCTTATGAATTTATTTATTTCCTTGTTAAAAGATTTTATTGCATGTGCAAATGACATACATATTAGATACAATAATGATTATACAATCAAGGTAATGAAGTTTACTCACACAGATCCAAAAGTATTATTATCATTATCTGAATTCATTTAAAGACATAAATGGTAAATTATTAAAAAATCCTTAACTAATAAACAATAATATCATTTATAATTTGTAAATCAAGGACCTTGCAAAATTTGATTCAATTCTCGGAACTATAATATTTAGAGACTACCATGGCAAAAGCACTTTCAAGTCAAATGATGGAGATAAAAAGTTATCTATCCATGGCTGCCATATTTTTTCAAATTTAGGAATCATGTTCGACTCAAGAGCTATCCATTTAGTATGAGACATAGTATTGTTTATTCTATTCACAGCTTCATTAGTCACCAAGCCCGGAGTTCTCCAGGCTTTTGCCAGTGTTTGTTTGGCTGCTGTGAAAAGTTAAACCAGCAGGTTAAATTGGTAATGTGTTAAGTAATCCGGTTTTAAATTAAGGAGAGCCATTACAGGATCAATAGGGATTTCCTTTTTAAACAATTTAGATGCCATATTGAATATTACCGTTCAAAAAGTTTGTCCTTTAGGGCATACCCACCAGGTGTGGAAATATGTGCCCAAATCCGAACAACCACGGAAACATTGTGCTAAGCAATTCTGTGCATATTTAGCAGTTCTAACTGGTACAAGGTACCATCTGGTTATCACTTGTGGTTTGCCTCAACAGCCAATACATTGGGGGAGATTGCTTTTCTTACTAACCAAATTTGGTTCCATTCCGCATTTTCTAATGTTCTTTCCAGATCCAACTCCCATTTTTGTACATAGGAAGGTTTTCCCGATTCAGGATGTGTTAATATCTGGGAGTATAATATTTATATTATACCCCTAGCATGAGGATCATTCTTACAAATATTTTCAAAACTAGTGAGTTGATCAAGTGGAGTATCAGAGTTTAGGTAGGGTGTGAAGAAATTTTTAATTTGGAGGTATCGAAATAATTCAGATTGGGGTAAACCATAAAATTCACATAGAGATGGAAAAGGGATAAAGGATGAGGAGTTTACGAATTTATGCATCGTCAAGAGATTAAGGGATACCCATTCTCTAAATGATTTGGGAGAAACCCATGCAGGATAGAAAGCTGGATTTTTGTAGAATGACGGGAGAGGATTGTGCATTGATTGTAGATGGCTCACAATTTTAGTTTTATATCATAGAGAAAGAAAATGCTTAATAATAAGATTACTCAATTCTTTACAGTCTTTCGGGGAAATCCAAAGTAGGTTGGAAATTGTCAATGGGTCACATTCTGCAGCTTCTATGTGTACCCATAGAGGAATCTCGTAATTTGCTTGATATTTGGTGAGACTAGCCAAATGTGCTGCCTTATAGTACTGTGCAAAATTAGGACATCCCAAACCCCTGTTTAATTTAGGGAGAAATAATGTGTATTTTTATATTCGTGGTTTAGAAGAACCCCATATATATGTCAATGTTCTATTCTGTAGAATTCTCAAAAAATAGGCAGGCACTGGAATTGGTAACACTCTGAATAAGTATAGTATTTTGGGAAGTATTGTCATTTTAATTGCATTTATTCTTTCAAACCATGATAGTGGGATGTGAGACCAGGATTTCATTAGGTTTGATATAGATTTCAGGATTGGAGGATAATTTAATGGAAAAAGATCTGACAATGACGCAGTAAGATTGATTCCTATATATGGGATTGATTTTTCATTCCAATTAAATGGGAGTCCCTGTTTTGCAGAGTTTAGTTCCAATTCTGAAAGGGATATGTTCAAAGCTAAGCATTTTTTGGGGTTGATTGATAGGCCAGAAAAAGCAGCAAATTCATTAAGAATTGGAATAAGATTGGGCCCTGAGACCTGTGAAGAAGAAAGAATTGGTAATAAATCATCTGCAAAAAGACAGATTTTGTGTTGGTAACCACCCAGTTCAATGCCTGTTACTGTATGATTTGATCTTGTTGACTGGGCAAGTGGCTCAATTAAAAGCGCAAACAATAAAGGGGAAAGTGGACATCCCTGTCTTGTACCTCTTTCAATGTTAAACAGTTCAGACTTGTAACCCGCATATTTTAAGTAAGCTTGTGGTTTGTTATATAATGCCATTATCCAATTCATGTAGTTAAGACCAAAGCCCCATTTTTGTAGGGTGTAGTTCATATACGACCAAGAAATAGAATCAAAGGCTTTTTTAATGTCTAGAGAAAGAAAACATGTGAGTATACAACGTGTTTTTGCAATGTGTGCTAGCAGTGTTGCTCTACGCACATTGTCTCCCGCTTGACGTTTGGGCATAAATCCGACCTGGTCTTGATGTATTAGAGATCCAATGATTTTATTTAGGCGAGATGCTAGAATTTTTGCCAGAATTTTGATATCAGTGTTTAACATTGAAATAGGACGGTAATTAGAGCAGGAAGTTTCATCCGAATTAGGTTTCGTAATCATGCAAATGATTGCCATTAAGGATTCTGGTCTAAAGGATTTATCATCTAATATATTATTAAATGCATCCGCCAACAAAGGGGAAATTATGTCAGCAAAAGTGCGATAATAGAGTGCTGTATATCCGTCAAGGCACGGTCTTTTATTTATTTTTAAATCCTTAATGGCAGCCATTACATCCTCGGTAGTTATATGTTCGTCTAAAAGATTCTTATGAGAGGAAGCTATTTGAGGAATATTTATACGTGAGAAAAAGGATTCAGTTTCTGTAGGGTTAAACTCTTTTGTTTCGGAGTATAGGGATGATAAGCTAGATCCAAATTTCTGCACTATTTTGAGTGGATTACTGGTTTAAGTGTTTCTAACCCATTTAAGTCTGATTGGTTTAAATGATTTATTAATGGATTTTAGTGCACAAGCTAAGTACGTGCCAGATTTATTTGACTTAACATAAAATGCATGTTTAGTACGGTAAAATGATTTATCTGCAGAATTTGTAAGGAATAACTCGTATTCTAATCTTGCCTTTTCTAGTTTAATTTTTGTAGTTGGAGTATGATTGTTTTGAAAATCTATGAAAGAGGAATTCAATTCAGTTTCTAGTTTCCTTGCCAAATTGATGCGTTCCCATTTGAGTATTCCCGACTGTTGTTGAATTATTCCTCTTAGAACGGGCTTGTGTGCTTCCCAGAGAGTCAATGGGGAAATGTCTGAGCATGTGTTATTTTTTAAATATTATTTTAGGGCTAGTTCTCTTGATTTGCAATGAGATGGGTGTTTTAATAATATGTTTGGAAGGAACCATGTGTGATTGTGCGCTTTCGGTATGGTAGATGCAATGGAAGTGAATACTGCATTATGATCGGACCAAGGAATTGGAATTATATTGGATGTAAGTATTTCTGGCACCATTCCTATAGTTAAAAGGATATGGTCAATTCGACTAAAAATTTGATGTGGGTGCGAGAAGTATGTGTATTTTCTTTTGGTAGGATTATTTTATCTCCAGGAGTCTGCTAATTTAAATTTAGAGAGGAGCTGAGAGAAAGATTGTTTAGAATGGTTATTGGGAAAGGTAAAAGGGGTTTTGTCCAAAAATGGGAGTATGACCACATATAATTAGTGATCCCATTTTATTTGAGTTTATTACTTGAAAAAGGTGTGACAGAAAAGGTATAGGTTTTTTATTAGGCGCATTGTATGAGACAATGGTAATGGCTGTGTTCATAATAAATCCGGTAAGTATTATATATCTGCCTTCAGGTCTTTAATTTAATTATGTAATGTGAAGGGAGTAGACCTATGAAAGGCTACAAGAGTACCACGCTGTTTGGTATCAGCTGAAGCTGTGAATACCTGGGGATATGAAGCATTATAAAACTTGGGAGTTGAATTTTTTGTAAAATGCGTTTCTTGTATGCACACAATGTGTGCTTTTTTGGCCTGAAATGTTCTAAAAGCTTTCGTACGCTTTTGCAGAATATTTAGACCCTGAACATTGAGGGATAGAATATTCAATGGTGCCATAGTAGGTGTTGAGTCAGCAGACCATTTTTACCGAATATTCCAGAGTGTTGGTTTCTCGACCCAATGTCTGCGGAAAAAGATAGAAATAGGAGAAAGAAAAGTTCAGAAAGAGCTGAAATGGGTAAGGAACAAAAGATATGTGAGATCATGCAATAAATAGGTACAATAAAGATGTTAAAACATTCAAGGCTTACCCATGATGGACAATATCCTCCATCAGGGGAAATGTTGCCAACACTAAATCCCCCCATAATAAAACCGGGGATCCGGTGAAGGCGAATTGGGGAGCACGGATCTTCCGTGAGCAGAACACCCGTCTCAAATATATTAAATATAAACATCATAACGATGTTTGTTAATAAACCCTTTCAATATATCTTTAATTTTAAGCATTAACTGAATTTCCACATGATTAGGATAAATTGATCAGGAATAGATTTGTCTAATAATAGTATTGAAATGAGAAATCCTAATAGGGATAAGTGAATGGAAAAGAGATTAAACTTTAAACTATATAGTCTTATTTATCCTATGAATTTTAGTTATTTGGTTAATATAGAGACAAAAAATAAATAAAACTCGCACCTCTATGGATGAAACCCATCCATGGTGATTAAAATCAGTGTTAATGTATAGTTACACCAATATGAATCAAAAGGACAATAAAGGTCCAATTGGAAAAATGTAATTAAAAATAAAAATAAAAGTAAAAATAAATTAAAAATATAAATAAGAATAAAAAAAAATTTGAAAAAAAAAAAGTGAAAATGAAGGATAATATTAGGATTAAATATTAGCATCATAATGATCATTGTTAATAAAGACTTTCAGTATTCTGTTTAATTTAAGCATTAACTGAAATTTTCCACCTGGTGAGGGTAAATTGATAAAGGATGGATTAAACTAATAATAATATTGAGTGAGGAATCATAATACGGATAAGCAAAGGAAAAAAGATACTAAACTTCAATCTATAAAATCCTATTTATCTTGCGAATTTGAGATATTTGGTTAATATAAAGAGAAAAATAAATAAAACTTGCAACCCTAAAGACCCATCCATGATGATTAAAATCTGTGTTATTGTATAGACAAACCAATATGAATCAAAATGGATCACATAGGTCAAATTATAAAATAAAAATAAGGAATAATAAAAATGAAAATAAAAGTAAAATAAAAATAAAAATTTAATATGAGGGATAATGATCCAAAAAAAAAAGGAAGCAAAAAAAAATTATGTATAAAAAGTTGGAGTCATATGACTTTTAGAAGGGATTTTAGACTCCTTTACATATTGTGACCAAGTTCTGGAATAATTTGATAATATGCAGTCCATTAGTTATTGGGAGTAGGTTTCTCTACCAATGATAATGGAATTCTTCATGAATTCTTTTCCATTTAAGGATTATATTTGCAACTTCCCTCTTTGTGTTTTTCATTCCATAACATCTTCTTTTTCTCGAGGTAGGGATACATGTCTACTTCTTTTGTGTTGTGTTGATTTCCATTTTTCTCCACATATTGTGCAGAATTTCTTTGTGAGGGAGTAGATGCTGTTCTTCTTGAGGTAGATGTAGTTTGTGGAGATTCTGTCAATTTTAGATCTTGTAGCGGTTGTTGGAGTTCTTCAGATGTTCTGCAAGTGTGTCTGATACCTTGGTAAGTAAATCTTAAGGAAAATGGAAAACCTCATTGGTAAGTAATCTTGTTCCGTTGCAATTCCATTAATTGTGGCTTCATTGCACGCCTTTGGATATAGTTAGTTGTAATAGGTCAGCAAATAATTGATAGTTATGTCCTTGAAAGACTAAGTTAATCTTTTCTCTAGCAGCAATTAATAATTGCTCCTTTGTTCTGAAAAAGTGGAATTTAGTCATTATGTCTCTTGGGGGGGCATCTTCTTTTTTGGGCATAAGAGCCTGGTGCACTCTGTCCATCTCCAATCTTTCCATTGGTACACCTGGTAATAATTCTTGACACAATGCTGTTACTGAGGATTGCACATCTATAACAGATTCTGGTATCCCTCTGATATGCAGATTTAGCCTTCTAGCTCTGTTTTCAAAATCCTCAAATTTGTTTTGTAATACAATATTTTCTTCTTTAAGCGTATCCATTTCTGTCAATATCAATATCTTCCACTTTAATTTTAAGTGCTGCTGTGCGGTGTCGCAATTCTCTAATCTCCTTTGTAAGATTTTCAGTGATTTGCTCTGAAGCGCTTTATGTAACATTTTTTCAAATTGCTTCAAAATGTTTTGAAGTGTAATAGAATCTTGTGGGGCTGAATGAGATACAGATAATTAATTGTAATTCAGGCTGTATTAGGTTTAATTTCAATTGTTGTTTGCTAAGGTGTTTTGAGGTTTGAGGCTGCTTCTGAGGTAATTTGCGCCATTTTAGGTGACACCCGCACTGGTGTGCCTCCTAACTTAGTTTTTGTTTTAATGCGGGCTCCTCCAAGCACCATTCTTTTATAAAATGTTCCTCTCACCTCTCCGGTATATGGGATAATATTTCTGCTAATTGAATGTCCGCTGGGTTACCTCTATTCAGCGGGCAATCTCCTCACTTAGCAGAGCTCTAGCTGAACATGTCTGCCCTGCTAGACTCCACCCACGCACTCAAATTTATTTAATTCGATTTTTTATTTATAAAAACGCATTGCACAGAAAATTCAAGTTAGACTTAGCGTTAACTTGTTTTGCAGGAGTCTTTCGGGACAGCACCTGAGAGAGAGAGTGGCTCCACCCACTTGTCAGGAAACTTTAAACTTTAAAAGGAGGCTCCTTCCCACTTGTCTTCAGTTGTAGTAGAGTACATCCGGCCCAAGCTGGAGCACATAATCAGAATGTGGTTAGTCACAGCATAAAAATCAAACATTAAGGGTGGGTTGCTGCTGAAAGACAAGTTACCGGTATATCTAACTTGAATTTTCCCTTAATGTCTTTCAGGACAGCACCTGAGAGGATAAAATAAACTTACTCACTAGGGAGGGAACACAGCCTGCAGGACCTTTCTGCCAAAAGCCAGATCACTTGCTGACAGAAGATCTAGTCTGTAATGACGGACAAACGTTAGGTAACTTTACCACGTAGCCGCCTTACAAATTTGATCTGGGGCGGCACCAGTTTTTTCTGCCCACATAGTGGCTTGAGCCCTGGTAGAATGTGCTTTAATTCCTAGCGGGGGAGATGGCCCCTGATTGAGAGTAGGCTGCCAGAATAGCGGATTTAAGCCATCTAGCTATTGACCCCTTTGAAGCTTGGTGACCCTTCTTTTTGCCTGAAAACGGTACAAAGTCCAAAGACCGAAAAACCTTTGTTACTTCAAGGTAATGTAACAGAATTCTTCTTACATCCAAATTGTGGAATTGGCTTTCTTTTTCCCCTGAAGGGTTTGAACAAAAGGTTGGTAGTATGATCTCTTGTGACCTGTTGTGAGCTGACGCCACCTTTGGTAAAAACCCCGGATCTGTTTTGACTATAATCCTATCCACGTAGATGGATAAAAAAGGTTCTTTAACCGATAGGGCATGCAGCTCACTAATTCTCCTTGTTTTCATTCCATTTTTATTAATTTTATAAACAATTTATACAAATAAATATACATACTTTACTCCTATAGCTATGTATATTGTCCTGTATCCCTAACAAAAGACTCCTATTTCTATTATAATTGTTATAATCTTCCTTTTATATTCCCTTATCCTTTCCACAGGACCTCATTCTATTCCATTCGTCAAATAACCTTAACAACAACAAAAAAATTAAAAAAATTTCCCCACCACCTCTCCCTGGGGCAGTGTATTCCCCTTCATAAGTATTACATCATATATGCTGAGGACTGACATTCCTCCCATTGTTGCAATATTTTCAACCTTTGATGCTTTGTGTTTTTTTCTCTACTAATTTGTTCTTCCATATATTGTATTTTTGTTCAATTCACAAACCCACTCCACTATTGTAGAACGTTTTATTTTTCGCCATCTTCAGGCTATTACTGTTTTCATATGGTGAAGGATATCCATTTTTATTCATTTTATTGACCCTGGTATTATAGATAATAGTGAGACTTTTACATCTCGTTGTATTTCAATAACTGATACTTTCTGATATATTTCAAATATCCTTGTTCCAGAAATCCTTCACCCAATGTCACCCATACCAAATATGTATCCTTGTTCCCCTATCCTTAAGACATCTCCATCAAATATCTGTGTTATCTTTATTTTATTTAGGGCCACTGGGCTCCAATACCATCTCATCATAATTTTACAGTTTCTTTCTTGATGTTTAACCGCTACCGAGGCTTTATTTAATACAAAAAATGCTTTATCCCATTCCAATAATGAAATCGGACTCGCTAATTCTTCTTGCCAAAGTTATTGCAACTAAAAATAAAGTCTTCAGGGGCATGTCCAAGATGGCGGAGTGATCAGATGCATATCCCAGAGCTCTGCTGGAAATTCTTATTTTCTGCATACCTGGGAGAACCAACACCCCAAACAGAAGCTATAGCCGGCGGATGCCGTCCAGAACGATCAGGAAAGAGGATGCAGCTGGGAAGGACGTCCCCCTCACTGGTGAGGCATCTTTTGCCTGCCAGCCCCTGGAGTGCTGGGGTGCAGACCTGCCCAAACCTCCTGAGCCCCAAATCTGTAACAGTATCATCATGTCAGTGCACAGTATAATTTCCTGGAACGTGCAGGGCCTAAATTCTCCCACAAAATGCTCCCTGGTTTTTAACTACCTTAAAAAGTACTCACCCCAGCTAGTCATCCTTCAGGAGACCCACTTGGTAGGATCTCGGATCCTAGGTCTTAAGAAGGCATGGGTTGGAGCACACTACCATGCCACGCACTCCAGCTACTCTAGGGGATCAGTATCCTAGTTCATAGGAGGCTCCCTTTCCAGCTCATTGATCTGAAAACAGACCCGGAGGGTCATTTCGTAATAATGCATGGCCTTGTATCTAGTAATCCCTTGATCCTGGTGGGTCTATATTTGCCCCCTCCTGCTGATGTTTCAGTCCTTATTACGCAGAAAGTGATCGCATATGGTGTTGATAATGTTCTGATCATAGGAGATTTTAATATGACCCATTCCCCTGATCTGGACAGACTCCCCTCCAAATCACAGTGGGCTTCTGGCCTGGTCCAGTGGATGGGCGCGTTCGACCTGGTGGATATATGGCATTACTACCATCCTCAGGAAAGAGGTTTCTCCTGCCATTCAGCATCCATCCAGGCATTCTCGCGCATTTACTTGGCCCTCGCCTCCCAAGCCATGATGTGCCGGATCACTGAGTCCAGTATGCTCCCAAGGAGGGTCTCAGACCATGTTCCACTGCGGATTGGGTTGGAGGCCGGGATGCGGATGTGACGTCTGTCCAGATTTTGGATAGAGGATCCTGCTGTACAGGAACATATTCCCACGTGGCCTCTACTACTCCTGAGTCCACGTGGGATGCCTTTAAGGCTTGGGCTCAGGGGTCTATATCTCACGCATAGCTGCTGCACGCAAAGCCTCTGCACAATCTCTTACTGAGTGTCAGGAAAGGTTCCACCCGCTGATGATACTGTCTGACACTTGGCGTGCAGTACTGTGGTCCACCAGCAGGTGTCTCCTGGCAGTCTGGAACTGCCTGGGGAGCCTTCCCCTGTTGATAGTATCATATGATCCTTGGGCCGCATTACTGGTGTCCACCAGTGGGTGGTTCCTGGCAGTGTGGGTCCGACATCATCTCCTGCAATTAGATGTCACCTGAGTAATTGCAGGAGGTGTGTATAAGTACCCGGCAGACACACTGATGTCTTGCCTTGGTATCTTCCTTGCGCTGTGAACCTGCTCGTTTCCTGAACCCTGGACTCTGAGCCTTGTACCTGATCCGTCCCTCCTGTGATCCCTCCATCCTCTCCTTGTCCTGTTTCTCTTCCATCTCCAGCTGCTGAACCCCCGTTGTCGACCCTGGCCTGGCCCTGTTTTTGATTCCGGTATTCCCCTTTACTTGTATATATTTGTCTGTTACTATTTGTGGGTTTCTGTTGGTGATTGTTTGGTTGCACATTGTAGTATATTGGAGACGGTTGTGTTTATTCGCTTATCTTAATAAATTATATATTTTCACCTTATCTGCATTTGTTCCTCTGATGCTGTCCACACAGCTCTGGTCACACCAGATACGTGACAGTATACCAAGGCCATTCCTGACCAGAAGTGGCTGCACAGAGGAACCATTTCGGTTTTGTTTCACACTGCTGAGATGGATTCAGATATAATTGTTTATTATGTTCTGCTGGCAACAGAGAGTTCTGAATATCTCCGCCAGACATTGAAGGGGTGGTCCAGTGATCAGCTGATGGAGATTATTTGTTTAGCTCACTCTGTGGTTGATCAGGGCAGTGTACTGTTTGAGGATGTTCAGCCTTTGATTGGAATGTGTACAGAGCTGGCTCTGCCCTGTATCCCAAAGGGCCATGATGACTTTTCTCCCCCCTTCACCATTAACCAGGTTGTGTTCTTAGTATGGCTGTTGGAGTATGACTCTGCATCCTTTTTTGAGCACTATACAGTTTGTCCCAAACAGTTGTTAAAAGATTGTATAGATGAAGTGCAGTCCCTGGTCAGACAGAGGGTATGTGAGCCCACTTTTGTGCTACCTGTACTTCAGGCATGGTCAGACCTGTTATGCCCAGCTTCTGTCAGCTCTCCACAACCCAGACCTGCTACTAAAAACCCACCTGCCTCTTCTCTACTACCTGCAACTTCCCCAGAAAAACTTCCTCTGGCCGCTGTTCCCCTTCCTTGCCATATCCCAGCCCTTCGTTCCAGCCTGATGTCCCGGCCTTCCAGCCTGACACCTTCCAGCCTGATGTCCCGATCTTCCAGCCTGATGTCCCGGCCTTCCAGCCTGATGTCCCGGCCTTCCAGTCCGATGCCTTCCAGTCTGATGTCCCGGCCTTCCAGTCCGATGCCTTCCAGTCTGATGTCCCGGCCTTCCAGTCCGATGCCTTCCAGTCTGATGTCCCGGCCTTCCAGTTCGATGCCTTCCAGTCTGATGTCCCGGCCTTCCAGTCCGATGCCTTCCAGTCCGATGCCTTCCAGTCTAATGTCCCAGCCTTCCAGTCTGATGCCTTCCAGTCTGATGTCCCGGCCTTCCAGTCCGATGCCTTCCAGTCCCGGCCTTCCAGTCTGAGCCTGACTTGCCTTTGCCTGTTGCCCATCTTGATGTGCCCGGCTTGATGTACCTCCATCCGTTGTCCGGCTTGATATCATGGACTTTTCTCGGCAACGGCTAGTTGGAGCGTCCGGAGGCCGCTCCTTTGAGAGGGGGTACTGTCAGGAAAGGTTCCACCCGCTGATGATACTGTCTGACACTTGGCGTGCAGTACTGTGGTCCACCAGCAGGTGTCTCCGGGCAGTCTGGAACTGCCTGGGGAGCCTTCCCCTGTTGATAGTATCATATGATCCTTGGGCCGCAGTACTGGTGTCCACCAGCGGGTGGTTCCTGGCAGTGTGGGGCCGACATCATCTCCTGCAATTAGGTGTCACCTGAGTAATTGCAGGAGGTGTGTATAAGTACCCGGCAGACACACTGATGTCTTGCCTTGGTATCTTCCTTGTGCTGTGAACCTGCTTGTTTCCTGAACCCTGGACTCTGAGCCTTGTACCTGATCCGTCCCTCCTGTGATCCATCCATCCTCTCCTTGTCCTGTTTCTCTTCCATCCCCAGCTGCTGAACCCCCGTTGTCGACCCTGGCCTGGCTCTGTTTATGATTCCGGTATTCCCCTTTACTTGTATATATTTGTCTGTTACTATTTGTGGGTTTCTGTTGGTGATTGTTTGGTTGCACATTGTAGTATATTGGAGGCGGTTGTGTTTATTCGCTTATCTTAATAAATTATATATTTTCACCTTATCTGCATTTGTTCCTCTGATGCTGTCCACACAGCTCTGGTCACACCAGATACATGACACTGAGCTTGAGAGGGAAGTTGACCAAAAAGAGGCAGCATACGGGGCTAACCCATATCCCATTGCATATGGGGCATTGCAATTTGCACTGCAGCAGCTATCCCTGCTAAGGATAGACACGACACACAAATCCTATCTACACTTAGCCTAGAGGATTTTTGAGTTTAGAAAAAAAATGGCAAGATGTTGGCTTGATTGGCAAAGGGACAATTCGCAGTGACTATTAGTGGAGTTAGGGATCAGACGGGCACCATACTAAGCTCAACCTCTAAAATCAATGACCGCTTTCTCCTTTACTACAAACAATCTCTACCAAGGTTTCTTACACAACCTCTGACCTGCACTCCTACCTTAACAGAATTAACCTCCCTAGACTTGATGATGAGACGCGTGCTGATCTTGACCAGGTAATAACCCTCGAGGAGGTTCAGAAGGCCATGACCCAACTTAAGCCGCCCAACTGGGGTAGATGGGCTACCTGTAGAATTCTATTCACAGTATTTAGACCTGCTTGCCCCTAGTCTTACATCCCTTTTTAAACAATTTCTACTTCTGGGAGAATTGCCAGACTCCATGTCAGAGGCGGTGCTGGTGCCCAAGCCGGTAGGAATCCTGAGGACTGCTCCTATTACAGGTCGATATCCCTTCTCAACGGCGAGGCAAAAATCTTAGCCAAGGTGCTTGCAAATCAAATCTTTCAGCAGTTATGGAAGACATAATTCACGTCGACCAAACTGGCTTCATGCCAAGCAAAGGTGCCGACATTAACCTCCGACTCCTCTTTCTGAACCTCTCGTCACCCACACCAACAGTGGTAGCAGAGGCTTTTAAATTGGTTGAATGGGAATTTCTGTAGGAGGGGATGGATAGGTTCGGTCCTCATTTCCAAGGTGGGTCCGCTGGAAGAGAAGCTCTCCTTATACGCGAATGACGCGCTGCTTTATTTACAAAATGCGGATGGCTCTAGACCTGGTTAACGAATTTGGACATTACTTGGGAGTGTGCATCAACTGGGATAAGTCAATTATTTTCCCTCTTGATCCCCTAACACACAGTAATGACCCAGACAACCAGTTGGTGTGGGCGGAACAGTTTAAATACTTGGGCATCCAGGTTAGAAGAGATTCAGCCAGCTACTCTGATCTTAACATAACTCCTATACTTACCCAACTTAAGGACAAATGTATGGCATGTTCCTCACTACCCCTGAATCTTATGTGAAGAATTAACCTCTTGAAGATGATCTTCCTTCCCAATTTTTTTTACGTTTTTCACAATTCCCCGACCTGGATGCCCAACCTGCTCTTTAAGGCGGTGGAGAAAATGTATGGGTAGCTTTATATGGGGAGGGGCACTTCCTAGGATAGCAAAACATACCCTGGTCCTACTGATAAGATGTGGAGGCCTGGCACTCCCAGATATGCGTGTGTATTTCTGGGCAGCAGTGTTGGTCACTGTCCAATGGTCGTTTCTGCAGTCGCGAGCAAATGCGGTGGTCTGTCTAGAGGCAGAAATCTTAGGCTCTTCAACATGAACTGGGAAATTTGATTTACTGGGGGCCTCGAGCATATGTTGCGTTACCTCAGTCCACTAAGACTACACTCAGGGTATGGGCTGCTGCACGGACTAGATTTACATGCCCCAGTAGATGGTCTCCCTTCATCCCGCTATGGGATAATTCCAATCTCCCACATCTCCATACCATTCCTGACCCTCAGATCTGGGCTAGGTACAGGATAAAGACTTTAGGGGATATTCTAATGGCCGACAGACTGCTCTCACTAACAGAACTCAGGACCCGATTCCGTCTACTTGACTGGATGGCATTCAAGTACTTCTAGCTGCATCGTGCCATAAGAGCTCAGTTCTCTACTATCCTGAAGCTAGGCATGGATCTGATAGAAGGTAGATTGGCCCTAGAACAAATCTAAACCCTTGTCCACAGTGTATTTTGACCTATTGGGATGTTACTCCCCCAGGACTTGGGGAGGATTGGGATTACTGTCTTGGAGAAAGTGCCCAGACATTAATTTCATCGACACTGCTCCGTGTATACAGGGAGAGATGAGCTGCTGCGGCCCTAATGACAGCATACTGGATATATATTATCGGTGAGATATTGATCAGGCTGGTTACCAGTCTGTGGAGCGCTCTGTATCTGATGCTTTTTCACCTTATCTTTATAATGCTGGAACCTTAATACTGGGTTTACGCACAGGTGCATGAATTATCTGTTCAACTAGGTTTCTATTTGAAAGCCAGGATCTTCATGGCTGCTCCGTTATGTGGTGATTAGTCATTCCTAATGGGAAACAGGAATCCGGGTCCAGCATTCCCCCCCCCTTTTCTGCACTTTCCCCAATTTAATATGTATTTTGGGGTACGCCGCTTGTGCCTTTGGTTTCAACCCCCTGGTGTCAACAATTAGTGTTGTGGTTAATAGTCAGAATTCTGGTTCTGAGGAAGCTACTTTGTGAAACGCGTCAACCTTGGATTTTTGACACTTCAACCACTATTGTTGTAACCAAGTTCATATATTAATGTTTTTATCATGTATTTTCTAATTTTGTAAATAAATATTGTAAAATACTAGATTCTATCTCCTTCCTGGTACCGTTATAATCCATCATGCTGGTCTCTTCTTCTTTTTTGTATAAATTGTTTGGGATGAGGTACCCCCTTTAGTTTTTTGTCCAGTTTTATATAATACGGACACTGAAGAAGTAAATCTTGATGGAGAGGCAGTTGCCAAGATGGATTGACTGCCATCTGCAAAATGTTGGTAAACTATGCTCTTTTTTGGCCAAAATGGAGTAATCAGAATTACAGATACCTTTTCCCTCTGCATTTTCCTAAATACTAATGGAATTAGCTGGAACGGGGAAAGGCGTATCCCAGATGATAGTTCCAAGGCTGCGTCAAAGCATCTATACTCTGGGAACTGTTGTTTCTGTGAATGTAAAAGAAAACCGGGAGCTATGCATTTTCTTCTGATTCACACGGGTCCACTTGTGACTGGCCTCAGGCCCTGGTGATCATTGAAAAAACTTCTTAATTCAAGCTCCATTCTGCCTCTTGAATTAGTCTTGTGCTCAGAAAATCTGCCACTATGTTTAGCGTGCCTTTGAGGTGGACTGCTGATAAGGACAGTAAATGATTTTCCGCCAATCCTAGGATCTTTAATGCCAGCAACTGAAGAGTTTTGCTTCTTGTGCCCATCCCGCTTGTTCAAGTAGGCTATAGTAGTGGCATTGTGTGATAGAACATTTACATGGAAACCTTGGAGGATTGCAGAGAAGCCATCCAATGCTAAGGCAACTGCCCTTAGTTCCCTCCAATTTGAGGACCTTTCTGCCTCGGACCGAGACCATTCTCATTTGTGCAAAGTTTTGATCTCGGTGCGCCCCATCCCCACTTACTGGCATAAGTCGTTACCACTTTCTCTATTGGGAAAGACCACGGTAGGCCTTTTGATAGAATTGCCTTATTTCTCCACCAAAGCAAATCGCTTGACTTTGGTGGGAATTTTTATCTTTGCCTCCAGAGATTCTGTCCTTTGGTTTCATGGTTCAGGAGGAAACTCTGAAGAGGTCTGAAATGTTATCTTGCCCATTGAATGGCTGGCATGGTGGAGGTTAAGGTGCCTAGGGGTGACATAACACGTCTGGAAATTCCTGATTTGTTTGTAGCAAAGCAATGACATTTTGGACTTAGATTTTTTTCTCTTCAGGGAGAAAAACTCTTTGCTTCACTGAACTGATTTGATATCCCAGAAATTGTATTTCTTGGGTCGGATTGAAGTTTGACTTCTGAATATTCACGATCCAACCCAAGGCTTCTAAATGACTGCAGGCTTTTCCAAGGTCTTCTAACAATTGCTCCTTGGAAGGGGCAAAGAAGAGCAGATCGTCTAGGTATGGGATTACTGTGATCCCCTGCAGGCAGAGAGGTGCTAGAGCTTCTGCCATGACCTTTGCAAATACTCACAGGGCAGAAGAAAGGCCAAAGGGGAGGGCCTTGAATTGAAGGTGCAGCACCTCATTCCCCATGTTTATTGCCATCCTTAGGCATCACTAAAACTGAGGGGCTATAAGGATGTGCAGATAGGCATCTCAAAGGTCGATCGATGCCATGAAGCACTCTTGTCAATAGGTTTCTGACCGTGAATATGGAGTCCATATGAAAGGGATGGCTTTTGTTTTATCAGGAATATATGGGAATAGAATCCCTGATAATGCTCCCCCAGTGTAACCTGATTTACAACCCCTTGATTTATCAGACCCTTTAAAAGGTTCTTCATAGCTAGGGTCTTTGTTGCATCTCTTGGTAGGTTTGTTATATATTCCTTTCTGGGGGTAGATCCAAAATCGGGGCCAAACAATAAATCCCCTAGGAATGGGACCCTGCATAATTTGTTCTTAAAACCTCCAGCCACATCCTTAACCACAGAGCCCTTCTGACTGAGTTAGTAAGGGCTGCGGCTTTTGCGGTAATCCTGATAGATGCATCGGCTGATGTATCTGAGACATAAGCTATAGCTGCTGAAAATAATTTCTTGCTTAAGTGAATCAGCTATTATGTGAGCTTTAAGCTGATTCACCCAATACTCCATATTCCTATAGACGCAAGTAGTTGCCATTGCTGGCTTGAGGTTGCCAAGCCCTCTTCAGTTTTTGATTCATCCTTTTTATCCATGGGGTCTTTTAAAATCCCCATGTCCTTAAATGCCAGATTGGTTGATCTTGACATCTGAAAAAAAAAAAGCTGCATTGAGTTTTGAAACTTTATTCCAAAGAGTCGCTGAGTCTTCATTGAAAGGGAACCTTCTCTTATGGGATCTTGGGAAGAAAGGCTTTCTTTCTGGATCAGCCCATTCTTTCTTAATTGCCTCAGAAATGACTGCGTGGACAGGAAAAGTATGATTTTTGGGCTTGCTGAGTCCTGCATACATCCTGTCATGCAAAGACAATTCTTTTCGCTCTTCCTCTAGGTCCAAAATAGCATAAATTGCCCTTAAGAGGCCATCTACTTGCTCCAAAGACAATTTGTATTTGGAAGAGGTATTCTCCACCTCGTCCTCATCTGACTCTTCCTGAGAATGTGAGGGGGAATGCCCTTCCTGGTTCAGAGGACCCACTTCTGCCTCCACTGCCGGGACAAACTGTGAGCTCTGAGAGGATTGTGAGGTGGTCGGCTGGCTTGATGATGGATTTGAAAGCGAAGATCAAAAGGATTGAATGGTGGCATCCGCTCCTTTTTGACAGATGCAATCAAATCACTGCATGCGGAAGAAGCCTCTTCCTTCACTAAAGAGTCAATGCATGCTTGGCGGTCTTTTTCTAGCCTTCAGGTAATTTTGTTTTGCATGAAGGGCATTTCTTTTTAATCCCCTGGTCAGAGCTCTTGGCCTGCCGTGATAAAGGAAAAAAAAAAACCATCCTATTGAGTCAGCCTGAACCCATTCAAGATGCTCACCACAGGCACACAGTGAGAAAAACACAAGCCTCACATGCCAAGACAGGCCCCGCCACCAGGGGAAAATACACTCAAGTCCCACTAAGAACTAGGGAGAATAGCATGACCCCACAGTAAAAATAGAGCAGAACACCCGTCTGCTCCTTACCTGGGCTTTGCTGGTGCCTGTGCTTGTCTCACTTGCTGCAGTTCCTGAACCCATGCTGGTGCTGCAGCCCGATGCATGTGGCAAACACCATTTCCGGACTCCATTAGCGCCTCTGCGCCAGACGGGCACTGTAAATATAGGCACAAGACCTATTCCTCCCTCCTCCCCCTGTGCTTTCCGGCGGATGACACCCTGCGCCTACTTGTAGGATGCTGCCCCATTTCCGGCCGATGCAGTTCCTCTGACTGCCATTACCAATATGGAAGCGGCGCAGAGAAAAAAAATGTGGCACTGACGAGGGAGAAGGAGCCCATCCAAAAGGCTCCACATCAGCCTGTGGAGATTGGAGGAACTGGCTCTCTGAGTTAGGTAACAAAAATTGGTCAAGTATGGAGCCTGGCCTCTCAGGGACTTCCCCTCTGTCAGAATACTGATCAGTACTGTAGGCTATAGCTGGCCAAGGCTCCATTCACACCTCAGCGCAATTCTGCCTGCAATTTCAAATCAGGGCAATTGCAGGACACTTGTGCAATTACTTCCTGATTGCACCCCAATCATGCTGTGATTTTCCACAGTTGTTACTTGACAAATTGTGCTGCAAGAGCAGGAGCTTCTTTTGAATGACAGTGTTGCACGTTGTGATTTGCCACAATTGCAGCACGAACTTGGGACAATTGCAGCAAAATCGTTTCACGATTCAGGTGCAATTAGGAAGTAATGGCATTGCACAAGCATCCTGCGATTTGGAATCAGGGCAGAATTATGGTGATCCCGCCTGCGATCCAGATTGCTCAGGTGTGAACTGAGCCTAATTGACCAGGAAAAACCAGACAGGCTAGTTGTACAGAAGTCGATCTACCACTCAACTTCCACACAACCAGCCTGCCTATACATGGATTGAAAATTCAGTCGGTCCCTGCTGAACCACCCAAATTTCGATTCATCTATGACTGGCTTAAGATAATGGTCTCCTGCAGTAGCAAATATGCATCTCTTGTAGTAGAATTTCATATTAACCAATATATATTTTATGCTATTCATATTATTGTTATTATTATATAGTAGCGGTCTTATCAATATTATTCAAAGCAACAAAATTATTATTCTTTAATAACGTATACTGTGTTTTCCATAGATTTAGAAAGATTCAATTTTAAATGTTGAACTCTCTGCTTCTTTCTGATATTTTTTATAAGATAGTTTACTGGATGAAAGTTCATTAGGATACTTCTTGGTTTATAAATTCACTAATTAGAAGAAGAGAGAACTTGACAGTAGATATATCTAGAGCAATAAGATAAGAGCATCTTAAACAAGTGGTTAAAATAATTAGGTGGAATACGGGGAAGTTATGTACAGAACATTTAATTAAGTTTGACAGGGTCAAACAAAGGTCTGTTTGTGCCCTCATTAAAACTGTTAAAATACATACATATAGTGAGACATATAACACATTTGGTGGAGTTATTAAAAGTTAATTCTCCCAAAAGTCATAAATCTGTAGTTCTTGAACTTAGTTAAATCTTATCAAGATAAGGAGAGTTTGATAACACAGCTGGGTGCCAGACAGTCTCTACACAGGTGTCTTTAATTGGACAAAGGCAGTTATAAATCATTTTAATGAACATATAGGAATTCTGGGAGTAATTACGTTTATCTGGTTGTAGAACAAGTGTCAGATTTATGGTTAGTTACATTGACGTAGATATTAGCGACCAATCACATGTAGGAGAGATGATTAAGATAAGGCTTGTAGGGGGGCAGGTCCAAGATGGCGGCAGGAGCAGACGTCTTTTATACTCGCTCCGCCATCCGGATCTATTATCCGCTGATTCCGCAGTGCTGGGACCCGAACTTTGCTGCAGATGGCTCCTCCGTGGCCCCTAGCAGGTCCCGCAACAAACGGGGAGGAACAGCATGCCGCCAAAGCCAAAAGAAGGCCTGGACCACGCCGGGTGCAGGGGAAAAGGCCGCAGCCATATCCTCCCTTATGGCGGACCAGAGAGGGGAGGTGAGTTGTGGAGCGGCAGACCCCCACACCCCTCCGGAGCATACAGCGCTCCTGGAAGCCATAAATGGGTGCAAAACGGCCCTGACAGAAAAGATTGATCATGTGTACACTGAACTCGGCTTGATTAGGAGGTACATTGATTCTTTTAAGTGCAGAGTGACAGAGGTGGAGCATCGTGCCTCTGCAGCTGAGGATATACAGAGGGAACACACGGCTGATCTGCACTCCCTGAAAATCAGAGTTAAGCACTTAGAATCGCATGCTGAAGATGCCGAAAATTGCAACAGACGCAACAATCTGCCTGAGGGAGCTGAGGGGAACGACACTACCCTGTTTACAGAGCAGTTGCTGCGTACACTTCTGCCCCGTTCCTCCTTCTCATCCCACTTTGTGGTGGAACGTGCTCATAGAATACCCACTGTCAGAGGTCCAAAAGGGCCCCCCCACGCACGTTTATCTTCAAACTGCTGAACTATAGGGATCGTGACCTTATCCTGGGAGAAGCTAGGAATGTCGGGGACCTCAAGTATGAGAATGCTAAACTTCTTATATTCCCGGATTATTCCATTGAAACACAGCTACAGAGGAAATCATTTGACCATGTGTGCTCTCTACTTTGCGCCAAAAACCTGAAGTACAGTATGCTGTTTCCCACCAGGCTCCGAGGCCAGGATGGAGATAGAGTGAGATTCTTTATGTCACCTGAAGAGGCGTCCTCTTGGCTCGACACAATCCGTGCGGGCTGAAGCAAGTATACAAATGGCAGTTCCTTGTTACTATTTAAGTTCTTATGCTGAGCACTTACATTAAGTTTTCTGGCACTATCCGCTGCTTGAACAAACTATCTACCAGACGCCAAGACACTAGTGAGGGTGGTGTCCTTTTCCCCTAGGACGCACTATTGGATATCCTACCCTGGAGACTGAGGGGGGCCCTTGACCTTCCCCCTGGGGGGTTGTTTGGGGTGATGGGGGGATCATTGCCTGTCCCCTACCCCTCTCCCCTTCCCCCCACCTCACCTGACGCTTGCTGGTAACCGGTGTCCATGCCAGGAATTGTTTTTTGTTTTTTCCTTTCTCCATCCTTTGTGCTTAGCTGCTGATTTTTAATCCCACCTGATTGTTTTTATTTTTTACCTCATTATTTTTTCTATCTGCTTGCATGGGCACGTTTTTTGATGTCCATTTATCTACGCTAAGAATTGTACCCCCAGCTTGCTGGGTGGACGGCACCACTTATCCTATCCGGACGACCCCGATTATTATGGGGTCTGCAGACTCATGACTTGTGAGCCTCTTGCACACGTTTCCCCCGAACGCTTGCCGTGTGGTTACTGGGAAGGAAAGCCACCCAAAGTTCCTGGGGGGTTGGCGGGGGGGGGGGTTTGTTATTGGTTATTTTTTTGTTTTATTATTTACTATGGGAAGGTATGTTTGACACAGTCATTTGGGCCTGTAATTTTACTGCCCCTTGGGGGCTACTCAATGTATGCTATGAAGTTCTTTGCTTTACTCCATCCGGGTCGGGGCTGCTCCCTGACTGCTCTCCTCTATTGGTTAACCTGATGTTGATATGTCATCACTAACAATTATTTCAAGTAACACCAGGGGCCTAAACTCCCCAGTGAAGAGGTCACTGGTGTTCCAATTTTTGAAATCCCATAATCCCCTTATATGTGTTTTTCAAGAAACCCACTTAGTCGGGAAAAAGACCCTTAGTCTCCAAAAAACATGGGTTGAACATCAATACAATTCAACATACTCTAATTTTGCCAGGGGGGTCACTATACTTATACGTAAATCGCTACCGTTTAAACTCCTGGGGTTGTAACTTTACCCGGATAGACAATACATAATAATGCATGCTATGGTGGAGAATTTGGAAATGGTGATTGTAGGTGTTTATGTTCCTCCCCCTGCCTCAGTCAAATTGCTCCATAGGCTGGGCCTCCTCCTTGCCAATTACGGTACAGATAATTTGCCTATTATGGGGGATTTTAATATGACACCGAACCCTGGCATGGATCGCCTGCAGTCATGCGGGGGTTCCATCTCAGATCTTTCAATCTGGGCGGACACTTATGGGTTAACAGATGTGTGGAGATGGAGAAACCCTTCCGATAAAGCCTATACCTTTCACTCGGCCTCCTATAGGGCCCTCTCGCGTATCGACTTAGTGTACGCGGGGAGGCCTTTATTGCCTAGAGTGCAATTGATCTCCATTCTCCCGAAGGGAATATCCGATCATGCTCCGCTTCTCCTCTGGTTGTCCCTTGGAGGATCTCTGGCGAATAAACTGTGGAGGCTATCAAAATTTTGGCTCTCGGATCCTGGGGTTGATTCTGGGTTTTGCTTGCAAATGAACACTTACTGGACACTTAATTTGGGAACGCCCACCCACCCCCCCCCCCCCCCCCCCCCCGGCGGTGGTTTGGGATACTTTTTGGGATGTGTCTTCTTGGGGACAGTACCAGACACTTATAGGGGGAGTCCGTAAACAGTTGAAGGCAGACATTCTTGGGGCAGAAGACAGGGCTGCATCCTTGGAGTGGCAATATGTCCAGAGGGGGGACCCAGAGACTTATACCAAACTTCAGGATAGCACCAGGGAAGTTATGCTACTGTGAACTTCACTCACTAAAAAAAGGATGCTCCAGCAGTCCCAGAGAATTTTTGAGGAGGGCGTGATGGGGGGTAGGCTACTGGCGTGGTTGGTCAGGGAGCAGTCATGGCCCCATGAGTGTGCCCTCACTGCTTGATGAAGCTGGGATTAGACAGACCTCCTCTGAGGCGATTAGCGAGGGCTTCATGCACTAGTACTCTGAGTTATGTTCCACGCGGGTGGACTATTCTATGGAAGACCTTCACATATACCTCTCAGATGTTGACTTTCCTGTCCTGACACATATAGGGCCCAACTTGACTCTCCCATTACACTTCGAGAAGTCCAACAGGCCATATCCTCACTTCAGGCGGGGGAAAACACCGGGTCCGGATGGATTCTCCGAATTTTATAAAATGTATGCTGAGGAGTTGGGCACCAGGCTCTAATCTATGCTCCTTGCCTTGTTGAGAGATGGAGCTCTACCAAAGTCTATGTCAGAGGCAGTGATAGTGGTGATCCCCAAGCCCGGGAAGGATCCAGAACTTTGCAAATCCTACCGCCCAATCTTCTTGATTGATGTGGATACCAAACTGTTGGCCAAAATTCTGGCAACTAGACTGAACGGGGTGATCACGGCGTTGGTCCACCCAGACCAGTCGGGATTCATGCCGGACAGAGGAACAGATATAAATATCCGCAGACTACTCACTCACATTGATCTCGCGGGAGAGGGGAGTGCGGGTATAGTTTCCGATCTGGATGCCGAGAAGGCATTCGACTCGGTCGAGTGGCTCTATCTCTGGGAGGTCCTGGAGTGCTTTGGCTTTAGCCCCAGGTTTATCTCCTGGGTCCAGCTTTTGTACAGGGAGCCTACTGCCTCGGTTAGGGTGAACGGCCTGTTGTCCCCCCGTTCAGCCTACATAGGGGTACCAGACAGGGCTGCCCCCAACCCCCGGGGCTCTTTGTCCTGGCAATTGAACCCTTGGCAATTTTGCTACACCAGGATCAGAGAGTTAGGGGAATACAGGTTGGGGTACTACAGGAAAAAATCTCCCTGTTTGCTGACGACACCCTGCTTTATCTAGCTGATGCAGACACCCCCCTTCCGAGCTGCACTAGAAATAATAGACCAATTTGGGAGGTATTCTGGGGTCCGAGTCAACTGGGATAAGTCTGTTCTTTTTTCCCTCCATGACTCTGGCCTCAGGGGTGTCACTAATACGCCACTTCAATGGGTGGGCGAGCTTAAATATCTGTGAATAATTGTTAAAAGCTCCCCTTAGGAGTACATAGGAGACAATCGTTCCCCTCTTTTGCTCTAGCTTGGTAGAAAATGCAAAATGTGGAAAACACTGCCGCTGTCTCCGGTGGGCAGGGTGAACCTCCTGAAGATGGTGTATCTTCCTAAATTTGTTTACTTTTTTAGGAACACCCCGTGTCCACTCCCTAAGTCTTTCTTTCAGAAACTCGATTCTATCGTCTCCTCCTTTGTTTGGGCGGGGAGGACCCCGAGATTGGCAAAACGGGCACTCCAGCTCCCACTTCCAGCTTTACTACTGGGCCGCGGCCCTAGTTACGGTCCGGTGGTGGTTTTCTCAGCCCGAACAAAACCCTGCGGTGACTCTTGAGGCAGCCATCCTGGGATCCTACGCTGAATTAACCAACCTACCTTATAGGGGACCCAAAGCCCATCCCCAAACAACGACCCTAATGCATAGAACTATACAGTTGTGGCAGAGAGCAAGGGGAATATATAAGTCAGACTCAGTTGTCTCACCCCATACTCCTCTGTGGGGTAATCCTATGTCACCACATCTGTATGGGATGCCTGATCCCCAGCTGTGGACGGCAAAGGGGGTGATCACTGTTAGGCATGTATTCGAGGACGGCTCCTTCCCTTCCTTCGAGACCCTTAAGATCAAATACAACCTACCACACACTAAGAGGTTTAGATACTACCAACTTAGACACGCGATACTGTCTCAATTTCCGGTCCCTCCGACGCTCCAGACTGATGCGGTTGAAAGGTTAATTATCGCTAAACTGATGGACAAACCCCTGTCTACCCTTTAGCTTTATCTCTCTGTTGCACACATGACGTAGTTGACGAAAGTATTTAACAAGTGGAAGGCTGACATCCCTAAACTGACTGAGGAGAGCTGGGAGGAAATAGTTTCTGACTACACCACGAAAATGATCTCAGCGAAGGACCACTTTATTCAGGTCAAGCTCCTGCATAGGGCTTACTATAACCCCATGAGACTCGCTAGAATATACCCTGGAGCGAGTGATCATTGCTCCAGGTGCAGTATATCTCCTGGTACGTTCCTCCATGTGATGTGGTCCTGCCCTGTGTTGCACCCATACTGGGAAAGCATAATAGAGGTCCTGGGAACCTTTGGGGACTGGTCTCTCCGTATGGACCCGGCCTTGGCACTGCTTGGAAATATGGAGAACATTGAAGCATCAAGGCACGAAAAACTATTCCTGTTCTATGCCCTGTATTATGCTAGAAGAGAGATCCTCCTTAAATGGAAGCAGCCCACTCCCCCCACGCAACATATGTGGAGAGCTACAATAAATTCTGTTTTACCTCTATACAAACTCACATACAAGAGTAGAAACTGCCCTAACAAATTTAATAAGGTCTAGTCCCAATGGGTTGATGCACATGGATAGGGCCTTAGGGCTTGTAGAGAAGTGGGAATAAAGTTGTTGCTCCTTGCTGTAATTTCCTGGTCACGGATCAGAATTCTGTTTATTGAGTGCCTTGATGGATCTTCCATCTCCCCCCCCTTCCCTCTCCCCCCCCTTCCCGTTCCTCCGCCCCCCAACTTTTTTTCCTTTTCTCCCACTTCTGATCCAATGTCACCAGAAATAATGCTGCTGTTACTTTTTTACTGTTAAGGATTAACATGACCAAGAGTCATCAACCACACTTTAAATGATGTCTTAGACCTATATGACCTTATGCATGATTACTGTCTATAAACTGTGTCAATGTCAACTTTTTATATTTTCAATAAAAAAACTTTATACTGTAAAAAAGATAAGGCTTGTAAAATGGTATATAAATGCAAGCTCCACAATTGTTAGTCAGACAAGTCAGATAGGCGTCTATCAGTCCGACTGTTTGTCTATGCAACCCTATTGCAAGGGTGGCAGATGGTCAGAACCAAATATCTGTCCGTAACTTGTCTCCTCATATGAGTCAGAGAAGACTTCTTAACTTGTGCCAGAGTGTGGTCTCAGATGAATTTCCCTCACAAACTTGGTCAACCTGGAACCCAAAACTCTGAGGGAACCGGACCATTGGTCGATCGACTGGTCCCTATCAGGTGATGGGTTCCCAAAAATTGGCAGAAAAGATCCATTCTGGTTCAAGGTGAGAACAATTCACAATTGTTTCAATTTGGTTAGGGAATAAGAATACCTATATCTAATATACTTGCACTGTAAGAAACTGTATAAATTAGACCTGTATGTTGTAATACTTTGAACATAAACCTGTATGTTATCAGCTGTTAATAAACCTGCATTGCTTAACCAGTTGCCGACCGCCGCACGCCGATGTACGTTGGTACAATGGCACGGGCAGGCATAAGGACATACATGTACGTCCCTTGCCTCCCGCGGGTCGGGGGCCCGATCGGGCCCCCGCCCGGTGCCTGCGGCGGTCGGTATTCGTTCGGGAGCGATCCCGGACGAGGGGACGGCCATTCATTCATGGCCACCCCCTCGCGATCGCTCCCGACGAATAGAAATCCCCGGTGACATCACTTCCTCTCCTGTAATGTAAACACAGGAGAGGAAGTGATGTATTCTCTCCTCCGTGTCGGTATTTTTCGTTCCGACACGGAGGAGAGCGGATCAGTAAGTTGCACCAACACTCTACACACACAGTAGAACATGCCAGGCACACTCACACCCCCCCTTTACCCCCCGATCACCCCCCCAATTACCCCTGCCCCCCAGTCACAGTGACACCAATGTCATTTTTTTTTTTTTTTTTTTTTTTTTTGCATTGGTGTCATTTGTGACTGTAATAACTGTTAGGGCAGTTAGAGTTAGCCCCCTTTAGTTCTAATGTACCCCCCTAACCCCCCCAATAAAGGTTTAACCCCGTGATCACCCCCCGTCGCCAGTGTCACTAAGGCTGGGTTCACATTGCAGCGGTTTATGAGAACGAATGTGATTTGCACCGCACTGCAGTGCAAATCACATCCGATCTCTGTGCGATTCGAGTTCAGCCATTCGCCGCACCCGCCGCACCCGCCACACCCGCCGCACCCGCCGCAAATTCGCACGGGACCCTTTTTTTGGCCCGCAGCAGAATCGGATCGCATGGGTGTTCACACCATGCGATCCGAGTTTGCAGATCGCACTGCGATATGCGAACTGATCTGGGGGTGTCATTAACATTTCACTGACACTCCCAGCAGTTCGCATAGGGCAGTGTGAACTGCCGCCGGGAGGCATGCGATGCGGGAACCCGCCGCGGATTCGCGGCGTTTCCGCATCGCTCCAGTGTGAACCCAGCCTAATAAGCGATCATTTTTCTGATCGCCGTATTAGTGTCACAGGTGACGCTAGTTAGGCAGGTAGGTATTTAGGTTCGCCGCAGCTTTTTATAGCGCCAGGGACCCCCATATACTACCGCATAAAGCCCCCTGATTGCCCCCTAGTTAACCCTTTCACCAGTGATCACCATATAACTGTTACAGGTGACGCTGGTTGGTTAGTTATTTTTTTATAGTTTCAGGGCACCCGCCATTTATTACCAAATAAAGGTTTAACCCCCTGATCACCCGGCGGGTGTCATTTGTGACTAATAACTGTTAGGGCAGTTAGGGTTAGCCCCCTTTAGTTCTAAGGTACCCCCCTAACCCCCCCAATAAAGGTTTAACCCCGTGATCACCCCCCGTCGCCAGTGTCACTAAGGCTGGGTTCACATTGCAGCGGTTTATGAGAACGGATGTGATTCGCACCGCACTGCAGTGCAAATCACATCCGATCTCTGTGCGATTCGAGTTCAGCCATTCGCCGCACCCGCCGCAAATTCGCACGGGACCCTTTTTTTGGCCCGCAGCAGAATCGGATCGCATGGGTGTTCACACCATGCGATCCGAGTTTGCAGATCGCACTGCGATATGCGAACTGATCTGGGGGTGTCAGTAACATTTCACTGACACTCCCAGCAGTTCGCATAGGGCAGTGTGAACTGCCGCCGGGAGGCATGCGATGCGGGAACCCGCCGCGCATTCGTGGCGTTCCCGCATCGCTCCAGTGTGAACCCAGCCTAATAAGCGATCGTTTTTCTGATCGCTGTATTAGTGTCACAGGTGACGCTAGTTAGGCAGGTAGGTATTTAGGTTCGCTGCAGCTTTTTATAGCGCCAGGGACCCCCATATACTACCGCATAAAGCCCCCTAATTGCCCCCTAGTTAACCCTTTCACCAGTGATCACCATATAACTGTTACAGGTGACGCTGGTTGGTTAGTTATTTTTTTATAGTTTCAGGGCACCCGCCATTTATTACCTAGTCTCACTAGTGTACCCCTAAATTTAGGGGTGTCTACTTTCCAAAATGGGGTCATTTGGGGGGGGGGTTTGTGCCATCTTGGCATTTTATGGCCTTCAAAACTGTAACGCCCTTAGAAAGCCTGAAGGCGGTGCTTGGTTTTCGGGGCCCCGTACGCGGTTAGGCTCCCAAAAAGTCCCACATATGTGGTATCCCCATACTCAGGAGAAGCAGCAGAATTTATTTTGGGGTGTCATTTCACATATGCCCATGGCATGCGTGAGCAATATATCATTTAGTGACAACTTTGTGAAAAAAAAAAAAAAAAAAAAAAGTTTGTAATTTTCCCGCAACTTGTGGCAAAATATAAAATATTCCATGAACTCAACATGCCTCTCAGCAAATAGCTTGGGGTGTCTACTTTCTAAAATGGGGTCATTTGTGGGGGTTTTGTGCCATCTTGGCATTTTATGGCCTTCAAAACTGTAATAGGTAGTGAGAAGAGAACTCAAAAATTTACGCCCTTAGAAAGCCTGAAGGCGGTGCTTGGTTTTCGGGGCCCCGTACGCGGCTAGGCTCCCAAAAAGTCCCACATATGTGGTATCCCCATACTCAGGAGAAGCAGCAGAATTTATTTTGGGGTGTCATTTCACATACGCCCATAGCATGTGTGAGCAATATATCATTTAGTGACAACTTTGTGTAAAAAAAAAAAAAAATTTTTTTTTTGTCATTATTCAATCGCTTGAGGCAAAAAAATAAAATATTCAATGGGCTCAACATGCCTCTTATCAATTTCCTTAGGGGGTCTACTTTCCAAAATGGGGTCATTTGGGGGGGTTTTGTACTGCCCTGCCATTTTAGCACCTCAAGAAATGAGATAGGCAGTCGTAAACTAAAAGCTGCGTAAATTCCAGAAAACGTACCTTAGTTTGTAGATGTGACAACTTTTGCGCAAACCAATAAATATACAATTATTGACTTTTTTTTTACCAAAGACATGTGGCTGAATACATTTTGGCCTAAATGTATGACTAAAATTGAGTTTATTGGATTTTTCTAATAACAAAAAGTAGAAAATATCATTTTTTTTCAAAATTTGCGGTCTTTTTACGTTTATATCGCAAAAAATAAAAATCGCAGAGGCAATCAAATACCATCAAAAGAAAGCTCTATTTGTGGGAAGAAAAGGACGCAAATTTTGTTTGGGTACAACATTGCATGACCGCGCAATTACCAGTTAAAGCAGCGCAGTGCCAAAGTGTAAAAAGACCTCTGGTCATTTACCAGCAAAATGGTCCGGTCTGAAAGTGGTTAAGTTCTGCCTGGTTTACTATTCTACTTCACTCTGTCATTGAGGTTCACTGCTCTCCTGTTTTTCAGTATAGATGTCCACTCTGCTCAGTCATTATATATGCATGATATGCGAGTGTTGCAGACAGAGTTCTAGATAAACATATACAGTAAGTGCCGCCAATATTGTGTTTCCAGCGCGATCTTGTCGCGACAGCCTTCTCTAACCCGCGCAATTCCGTTGCGCTGGTTCTCGCGCTGGCTACAATAGGAAAATTTCATTTTCCTATAGTAGCGAGCAAGAGAGCGGCTATAATGTCGCCTCACTAATGAAACCTGCATGCCTTCGGGGGTATACCAGGCCCTTAGATCTGGTAGGGATTTTAAGGGGAATCCCCTACGCTGAAAAAAAAATGGCGTGGGGGGTCCCCCCAAAATCCATACCAGACCCCTATCCGAGCACACAGCCCAGCCAGTCAGGAAAGGGGGTGGGGCCGAGCAAGCCCCCCCCTCCTGAGCCATACCAGGCCGCGTGCCCACAACATGGGGGTGGGTGCTTTGGGGGAAGGGGGCGCCCTGCGACCCCCCCCACCCCAAAGCACCTTGTCCCCATGTTGATGAGGACAAGGGCCTCTTCCCGACAACCCTGGCCGTTGGTTGTTGGAGTCTGCGGGCGGGGGGCTTATCGGAATCCGGGAGCCCCCTTTAAGAAGAGGGCCCCTAGATACCGCCCCCCACCCTTTGTGAATGAGTATTGGGGTACCATGTACGTTAAAAATAGTTTATTGCACAGCTCCGGTGATCTTCCATGTTGGGGGGGTCTTCTCGCCGCCGCCCGGGGGTCTTTTCCCCTCTCGGTTCTTCTTGCCAGGCCTCCGCTTTCTTCCTTTTAGCTCTTTTCTTCCTTTTAGCGGCCTGGTACGGCTCAGGAGGGGGGGCACTCACTTGTCCCCACCCCCTTTCCTGACCGGCCGGGCTGCGTGCTCGGAAAGGGGTCTGGTATGGATTTTGGGGGGACCCCCACGCCGTTTTTTTTGGCGTAGGGAACTCCCCTTAAAATCCCTACCGGACCCAAGGGCCTGGTATGCCTCTGGAGGGGGAACCCATGCCGTTTTTTTTTTAAATTTGGCGTGGAGTTCTCACTTAGGATTCATACCAAATACAGTGGCTGGTATGGGCGGGAATCCAATTCGGATCCCTGCACCAGTGTGAACCCGGCCTCAATGTCAGCGATGCTCATCGCTTATCGGGAAAGGAAAATAAAAAATTTTCCTTTCCCGATGTGAGCCGGTTCGGCGCTGGCTCCCGCGGCGGGACTCGCAGGGTGTCAATCTCGCCGATAAACGCAGCGAGATTGACACAATATCGCGGTCACCTACTGTACCCTGCAGTGTCTAAGGCTCCATTCACACCTTGACTTTCCATTTTTTGTGGGTGGTATTGCCACGATTCTGCCCATGATTCGAAAGCGTCGCAAATCGCAGGCGCTCTTGCGGTCCCCACTATTTTGAATGGCACCAAATCGTGGCACAATTGTGCCACGATTGTCACCCGATGAAATGCAGTAAAAATGCACAAAAAGGATCACGAGAAACCCAAAACAAGTAGAAGAACTTATTTTGGGCGTCGGGCATCTTGTGATTCTGTTTGCGCGTTTTTACTGTGATTAGTTGGGCAAAAATCGCTGCAATAACGCGCCGCAATTTGGTGCCATTCAAAATAGTGAATTGCAGGCAGAATCCTGGAGATTCCGCCTGCAAAATAGAATGCCAAGGTGTTATTGGAGCTTAATAGTGTTGTCCTGAAGCATTGATTGACCACAATGAGCAGTGAAAGTTCTCTTCTACACTGAAAAAAGGCTTTAATACCTGATCTGACTTGGTGTTAAATCCAGGGGATTTAAAACCACGTTTACACTGGTTTTAAGACTCTTCTGAGCCAACACGGGTTATTAAACATGTACATTCCTATACTAACACTGTAGTTATCACAGAGACAACACAGTAAGGTGAAGAGAGGTGATATTTAGTTCCTAACTTATTTGAGGGCGGTCTCTGCTCACCGTCTAGGGACGGGCCGGTCGGAGCTGTCAGAGCCCTGCTCTCCACTATGGGGGATCGGATGAAAATGGACCGGATGAAGATGGAAAATAGGGTTCCATCTGTCTGCATTTAGTAGATCGGAGCAGATCAGATGTCAGCGGACATGTCACAGCTGACATCCGCTGCTTAATAGAGGTGCATGGAGCGTCTGTTCAGGTCCACCTGAAAAACTGGGAGGCGGACCTGTCCATTTGTATGAAAGGGGGCCTAAGGCTGCATTCACACCTGAGTGTTTCATTTACCGCAATTTTCACAGGTCGGAAGGTCACCAATGTAAAAAGCAGAAAACACCCAAAAAGAAGCTCATGTACTTTTTTGAGCTTCAGGCTACAAAACGCTCAGATGTGAACCAAGGCAATTAAAATGAATTGGATTTTGCTTGTTGGGAGTTTTTAGGGCTTTTTTTTTCCTGGTGTTTTACGAGTAGAAAATGCTTAGGTGTGAATGAGATTACAGCGTGGACACATTCCGACGGATTCTCCGACCATGTGTACAAGGGCTAAGACACCTGATTTCCCTTGTTACCTCCTCCCATGCTCAACATCAGGACTGCTCCAGAACTTCTGGAACTCCCCACCCCCATATTTCCAGCCAGCTCCTACCCTGACCACCACTAGGTGATCCCTAGAAACTTCTAGGGATCACCTAGGCCCTTCTATTCACGCCCAGCAGAGACTGTTGTCACTATCTAAATCCTGTTGCCCAAACCACCCAACTACCCAACTTTTAACTCCTCCCCAAATCCCAATGGAAGTTTCAATAGGTGTAAGGGGATGTCAGGTTTGCTATAAAACCTTTTTTCAGGGGTGATTGGGGTACAACCCGGTGTTCCTGCTATATCCATGCCAAGGGCAAGAGGAGATGTACAATAGACTCCCCAAGGTAGTATACTCTGCTGAGTACCATTTAACCTGATGCTGAAAACAGTGCATCATTAGACATGTGATACCAGCACCAGTACCCTGGTCTCAGCTCTCAAGTATTTTTAACTTTGTTTAGGACCCGTTGGGACACTACCCCTGCATCCATTAGACATGACCCCCTCCTGTACCAGCATTGTTGCCTTTTCCCATAGCGCAACACCTTCCTTTCTCCAGCACAGTACCAGTCATCTGAGGCTGTCCAGACTCAAACCATCAGAACAAGATGGACTCCAGGGTGTAACACAGTAGGGTCTGATAGGCTAGTACCTAGATTGATCATGATATCTGCACAATGTTCCATCACTGCCATTAGGGATGAAAACAGTGCAAGTTAGATTTTGACAATCCTGGAACTAAGTCATCCACCAATCTATTACGATTCATAGGCAACCTGGATACTACCCCCATCTGCCTGTCCTTGCAAAGTAATGCTGGACAGAGCAAGTTGGTTTTCCTAACCGCTTCCCTGATGTATAGCACAAGACCTCCCAATGTGGTCTCAAGTATCACCAGTTCCATAATGTTTTAAGGTACCCAGTGCCCCACCTCTCGCTCCAACAGCAGTCTCCATTAAGCCTCTCTTTATCCTAAGTAAGGGAAATAGTCTGAATACCCAGACTGAAACCACCTGCCAACAGGTACACTCAATTCTTTATAGAGGCTGCACACCTTCTCCCTCCTTTATCAATTCAGTAACCAGACCAGGTTATCCTTCACCCATACAAGATAAACTGTCTACACTATTAAGACAGGACTCATATGAATGACAGGGACATGGGGGAACTGGTCTTCCTGGCAGGCAAGACACAGACAACTAGTTAAGGTACACAAGGAGTCTAGGATCGGAACACATATATCGGAAGTGAGGGCCCTTGGAACAGCCAAGAGCTGGGAACACCCCATGCAATTTTCCTGCACAACTTTTCTCCAGACTCAACCAAAACTATACAATATGAGGCCCCACCTATACACTTTCAACTTGTATGCAATCCAGCAGGCCCTCGTACTTCACATCTGCAGGTAAATCTAAAGGAAATTGTAAAACAAAAATTGCATAATGTGTATCCAGCTCGAGGAACTGTTGCTACCAGACACAACTGGCCAAAGGGCAAAGAAAAATCCCTTGCAGCACTGAGGCATCGGGATCACTGAACAGTAGCAGGTACACGAGCTGACCAGTGTGCCTTAAAACACATAGATATTAGTGACAGATATGCCACAGACACATTAGGCAACAAATAGCCACGTAAAAACAGTGACACTAGACGGGAAGCAGTCTTGAACTACACTTGGGGACCCACGGACTGCTAAGGGACATTAACATACCTTAGCCTGAGGCATTGAGCAGAGCTGGAACAGCCAGGCATGGCTGGGCATGTAACTAATTACAATAGCAGCGGGGGGGGCGGGTGAAGCAGTCATGAGTGTCTTGTGACATAACATGTAATAGCCAACCCTTAACAGTTAAATCCATGGAACTACAAGTATCAACATGGCTAAGCAGTGGAGCAGAGAAATTCGTTCATACCATAGCTTCATACATGTTGGATTAGAACATATCAACCCAAGTTAGTCCAATCATAGCCAAACAGACTGAAACGAAAGCACCAACTAAATAATGGTGATGAAAACCTAAAAACTGACAAACCAGGAAAAAGAAAAACATTGTCTATTGAGGTTCTGAAAGCCATGAAACCCAATTATCGAATCTGAGTGATAGAACACCAATAAAATTTTCTTTATTTATAATCTTACCTGTAAAATTCTTTTCTTGGAGTACATCACAGGACACAGCGCCTCAGTATTCACTGATGGGTTATATTGGTAGCAAAAGGTGATGGACACTGGCACACCCTAGACAGGAAGTTTAGCCTCAGTTTTGTAGCAAAGCAATACGAGTGTAATACATATACATATCCCCAAAAAGAGGGGCGGGAGCGCTGTGTCCTGTGATGTACTCCAAGAAAAGGATTTTAGAGGTAAGCTGTTATAAAAATCTTATTTCCTTTATCGTACATCACAGGACACAGAGCCTCAGTATTCACTGATGGGATGTCCCAGAGCAATGCCACCTGAGGGGAGGGGACACAAACAAGTAGATAGCCATCAGACCTGAGGACCCTGCACTGCGGCCTGCAGTACACCGCGCCCGAAAGCGATATCCTCATGCCTTTTCATGTCCACCTGATAGAATTTGGTGAATGTATGGACTGAAGACCAAATTGCGGCCTTACAGATCTGAGCCATGGAGGCCTGGTGATGCACTGCCCAAGAAGCACTAACAGCCCTGATTTGAAAAGGTGGAACTTTCCCCTTTAAACCATAGGCTTGAAAAATAACCTGTTGAATCCATTTAGAAATGGTGTATTTCGATGCTGCCTTACTTATCTTATGCCCTTCAGGCAACACAAACAAAACATCTGTTTTGCGAACCTGAGCGGTTGCTTCCAAATAAGCTTTGACCGCTCTAACTACATCCAGAGAATGTAGCGACTTTTCTTCCTTAGAACAGGGATCTGGGAAGAATGTAGGCAGAACAATATCCTGGTTTCAATAAAACTTTGAAACCACCTTCGGAAGAAAGCTAGGACGAGGATGTAAAACCACTCTATCCTTATGAACAATTAAATATGGCTCTTTACAAGAAAGGGCCACCAATTCTGATACCCTTCTTGCAGAAGAAATGGCTACCAGAAAAACTAGCTAGCTTGTCAACAGGACCAAGGGAATATGTCGTATCGGCTCAAAAGGCTGCTTCTGTAAAGCCGACAGAACTAAATTCAAGTCCCAGGAGTTCAGGGGACTCTAACCGGTGGATTAAGCTGCGATGCCCCCTGAATAGATCTTCAGATCAAGCAATGAGAGGCAAGCGGTTGTTGAAACAATACCGACAAGGCCGAGACCTGGCCCTTGATAGTACTCAAGGCCAACTTAATTTCTAACCCCATTTGCAGAAAGGCAAGGATTCTCCCTATGACATACTTCCTGGGATGCCAACCCTTGGATTCACACCAGGAGACATAAGCCTTCCAGGCTCTATAATAAATGACTCTGGAAGCTGGCTTCCTTGTATTAATCAAGGTAGAAGTTACTGGGCCTGAAAGCCCACGACTCTTCAGAATGTGGGTTTCAATAGCCAAACCATCAAATTTAGCGTTTGTAAGGTAGGATGGAACACTGGTCCCTGCGATAGCAGGTCTGGACGTAGTGGTAGGGTCTATGGGGACCCTACCACCATTCTTACTATCTCTGCATACTAAGGTCTTCTTTTCCTGCTTGATCCTGCGAAGAAGCCGTGGTAGCAGCAGAATAGGAGGGAACGCATAAATCAGTGAGAACTGACGCCATGGAATCACCAACGTATCCGTCCCGCATGCAAGTGGACCCCTTATTCTTGACACAAAGTTGTCGATCTTGTAGTTGAACCTGGACGCAAGTAGCTCTACATCCGGGATCCCTCATCTTTGACATATGGCCTGGAAGATGTCGGGATGAAGCGACTATTCCCCTGGGAACAACTGCTGGCAACTTAAGTAGTCCACCTGCCAGTTCTCTACCCCTGGAATGAAGACTACCGATATGCATGGCACATGCGTCTCTGTCCAGATCAGGATCTGGTTCACCTCTTTCTGGGCTGCACGACTTTTGGTACCCCCTTGGTGATTGATATAAGCCATAGCTGTGGCATTGTCGGATTGGATCCTCACAAGACAACCATGCAATTTGAATGTCCAGGCTTTTAGGGCCAGGTAGGCTGCCCAAATCTCCAGAATATTGATGGGTAAGGTCTTCTCGATCCTGGACCAGTTTCCTTGGACAGTTGCCTCTTCCAGAACGGCTCCCCAGCCCAAAAGACTGGCATTTGTCGTTACCACCTTCCAGGTGACTGGTAGAAAGGATTTCCTTTTCTGCAGATTCTCGGGTACCAACCACCAACTGAGACCTTGGCGTACTATTGGAGATAAGTACATTGGAAAAACTAATGCCTGGGCTTTCTTGTTCCAAACAGAAAGGATACTGTTTTGCAACAGTCTTGAATGAAATTGGGCATAGGGAACCGCTTCGAACAAAGCCACCATCTTTCCCAACAATCTCATACAAAGGCAAATAGAAGGACTATTCTTTGCCCTGACTAGTTGAACCAGTATCTTTATTGCCCTGATCTTTGCTTGGGGTAGAACCACCCTTTCTTGGGTTGTAGCTATGATCAGATCCAAATACTCTAGCCTTCTTACTGGTATTAAAGAAGATTTCTCTAGGTTAAGAAACCAACCCAGATATTCCAGATAGTTGACTGTAGTGACCAAGCTTTGGTTTAAACGGGCTACCGATCGGTTTATTAAGAGCAGGTCATCTAGGTACGCAACAAGCGTTATACCTTGGGCCCTTAACCTGGCCAGAGGAGGAGCCAGGACCTTTGTGAACACCCGAGGTGCAGTAGCTAGATGGAAGGGCAAAGCTACAAACTGAAAATTACAATTTTCCACTTCGAACCGCAGATATTTCTGATGAGCGGGAAAAATAAGTACATGCAGGTAAGCATCTTTGATGTCTATTGAAGTTCTCCTCCTTGTAGGATGGCGACTACAGTTCGGATTGATTCCATGTGAAAAGATCTAATCCTTAGAAACCAATTTAGATCCTTGAGATCCAGGATGGGTCTGACATCTCCATTTGGCTTTGGTACCATGAATAGGTTTAAATAAAAGCCCAACCCCTGCTTTTGCATGGGAACTGTCATGATCACTTTTTGTGACAGAAGTTGATCCAATGCTTGTAAGAGAGGCTTCTTTTTCTCTGGATCTATGGGGGCATTTAATCTGAGGAAACAAGGAGACGGGAATTCTCTGAACTCTAGTTTGTAACCTAGAGTTATTGTGGAGACCACCCTTCTGTCCTGAAATTCCTCATGCCAAACCCTTGAGAACTGTAGCAGTCTTCCCCCCACTCGAACGAGTGGGGTGCCCCTTCTTAAGGCGGTCTTAGTGTTCTGTTTTGTAGACTTTCTCCCCCAGGATTTCTTTTGTCCTTGAGGTTAACTCTGAATTTTACCTCCTGAACCTGATGGCGACTGCCTGGATGTTGATGCCTCAGGCGCTGGAGAAAGAGTCCCTTTAAACAAAGGACGCTTACTCCGTTTCTTAACTGGCAAAAGTGTACTTTTACCACTTGATATCTTTTGTGTATATTTGTCCAAGTCCTCCCCACACAGCCTTTCACCACGAAAAGGAAAACCTGTCAGGAGCTTTTTGCATGGAGTTTCAGCTGACCAATTTTTCAGCCACAAGACTCTACGCATATGTACCAGCCCAAGCGTAAGACGAGAAGTCTGAAGGATAGAATCTCTGATTTTGCATCAATCGCAAAACACAGGGCTGTTGGCAACTTGACTAATTCCTGGGCCTGTTGTTCAGGGAAGACCTTGAGCACCTGTTTCAAGTGATCTCTTAAGAACTGGTAAACTCCAGTTGCCGCCATTGTAGGTTGAGCTACTGAGCCTGCCAAGGCAAAAACATTTTTTAACAGAAATTCCATCTTTTTATCAGATGGATCTCTAAGCATTTGAGCATTGTCAACCAGACAAGTCAAATTTTTGTTCACAGAGGAGATAGCGTCGTCAATTGCCGGTATACCCCACATTTTTGTGAATTTTTCCTCCATAGGATAAAGAGTTGAGAACTTTTTAGGAGGGAAACATTTTTTTATCTGGGTGATCCCACTCAGAATATATACGTTTTTCCAGCAGGGAATGAACAGGAAAAGCTTGAGGAAGCTTTAAGCCCCGTACACACGAGAGGACTTATCTCCGACAGACCTCCAAAGGAGTTCCGCCGGAGTTCCGCCGGAATTCCGCCGGAGTTCTGGCGGACTTTTCGACCGAACGGACTTGACCACACACCATCACACCAAACTCCGACGGAGTCGAACGTGATGACGTACGACTGGATTCGACGTAGGAAGTTCATAGACAGTAGCCAATAGCTGCCCTCGCGTCGGTTTTAGTCCGTCGGAGTAGCATACACACGAGCGGATTTTTCGACGGGGACCGGGTCCGGCGGAGTTCCGTCGGGTAAATTTGAAGCATGCTTCATTTCTAAAGTCCGTCAGACTTTGGCGAATCAAAAGTCCGTTGCAGCCCACACACGATCGGATAGTCTGACGGACTCAGTCCGTCGGAGTTTGGATGTCGAAAAGTCCGCTCGTGTGTACGGGGCTTAAGTGAACCCAAGCTAGATGTGGTTCTTTCAGGCCGGTCAGATACGGGTAACCTAAATGTGGAGTGGACCCTTTGAGTAAGCGATTGCGCCAGTAATCTTTCAGCTTGTGAAGCCAGAGAGGGACTTTCCTCACTAGATTCCCCCGGAAGAGGAGTCATCCTCATCCCTATCTCCAGAGGGTCAATAATCTCCCCATTCCCAGAGTTCCTACGTTTGAGGGTCCTGGGTAGAAGGGGATCTAATGTGATTTCTTCCCCCTAGTGAAGATGTTATCACGGCCATTAATCTTTCCTTTAATCCACTTGTGGTTGAGGAAAAAACCTCCTGAGTGTTGAATACAAGGGCTGATATGCCAGCAGCAGATGTAGCCCCTGACCCCCGATGGCTCATCCTGACCAGCCTCTCTATGTCCTTCCGGAGGAGATGGTGCTCCAAAAGGGGGGTCCTCAGAGCCTGAGGGAGATCCCCTTGAGCCCCTATTTTTTTGGGGTACCCATAACTCTTTTGCCCATAGTGCAAAGCACAAATGCTGAGGTACAACCAGAAATGCATGTACCACCGAGCAATAGTTCAGCAATCTACGGCTGCTATAGAAGGCTCAGTCTGGTGCTAAGTAATGCTGCCTGGGGGATGCTTGTGTCAGCCACACTTACATGCTTCCAACCAGTCTGTGTGCCTCCTAAGCAGTGCACCTGCAAAAGAGTGCATCTTAAATGCTTACCAGCCCTCATTGTGGGTGTCAGCCCACGTCGGACACCACGCTAACACTCCGCCCCCTTTTTCCAGACCCCCATACCACCCCTCCCCTTGAGCTTTTTTCAAACAGATGCTGTTTTCCCGTGCAAGCCGAGTTCCGATCAGAACATTGAGGGGAGGCTGGGGTGGAGGAGTGGAGCCAGATCTCTACCCCACTAGGTAGGAGAAAAAACCCTGTAATGGTGGCAATGGTGGCGGCGGCAGGAGGTGTAGCAGGTACCGCTAGCTGCCCTTGGAATAAAGAGTGCTGTGGGGAGACATTCTCAGCAGAAAAATAACCCACACCACCATCCTACCTGCAGCCTGGGCTCTGAGGAATCCTGCAGCCTGATCACAGAGATGAGAAAGACAAGCATGGAAGGTATGTGCTCATCTCCGCCCCCCCCTGGCGACTTTAGGCATAGCAGCATTACTTAAAGTGGTTGTAAACTCAATTTTTTAACTTTTACCTACAGGAAAGCCTATAATAAGGCTTACCTGTAGGTAAAACAAATATCTCCTAAACCTGTACGGTTTAGGAGATATTCCCCTCGGTATGCGCCGCTGACTGCAGCGGCGCATGCGCACAAGGGGATTCTCGGCCTGAAAATCCGGCAGTGGCCGACCGGCCGGAAAGAAATCTCCCGCGCGCATGCGCGGGAGTGACAATATCGCGGCTCCGGCCACTCACAGCGCTGGAGCCGCGATACCCGGAAGAAACACAGAGGGAGAATGTCAGCTCCCTCGGCGTGGATCGGGCCAGATGTCGGGGCCTCGTTCGAAGGTAAGTATTTCATAATGAGCTAGTATGCAGTGCATACTAGCTCATTATGCCTTTTGCTTTGCAGGTTTAAAAAAAGAAAAAAAAATTTGCGGGTTTACTACCGCTTTAAGGGGGAAATACCATAAGAAACTGAAAAAATTCCTTAGGAATCTCCCTTACCTTATCCAGCCGCAGGATCTGTAGTGACAGACCCAATCTTCGCCTCTCACGGTGGGCTCCGTTTGAAAAAACCTTCAGGGACTAGGGCCCCCTTAAAAAGGGGGGATCCTAGCTCGGGGACCGTAAAGCACCCCGCCAGGGATATGGCTGAAAAAAACAAATACTGGATACCGGCGTCCATCTCTCTAAAAAGAGAAGCATTACAGCCAGAACCTTGTTTCTTCGGACACAAGGCCTGGGTACCATTCAATTCAGCCTAGAAAAAAGTACTTTGAACAGATCCGGTTGCATGGCTTTGCCCCAGTAAGAAATATTCCAGCAGAGCTCAGTGAGCACATCTTTACTTGTGACCAACACCTAAGACACTGGCGAAAAAACTGAGATACTCCCAGTTAGGGGGGGGGGGTTATATAGGGGGCTAAACTTCCTGTCTAGTGTGTGCCAGTGTCCATCACCTATTGGTGCCTATATAACCCATCAGTGAATACTGAGGCCCTGTGTCCTGTGATGTACGATAAAGAAAAGACACAAGTCCATCAAGTCCATCCTATGTGTGTGATTATATGTCAGTATTACATTGTATATCCTTGTATGTTGTGGTTGTTCAGGTGCTTATCTAATAGTTTCTTGAAACTATCAATCACTCACCTCGCTGAGACCACCGCCTGTGGAAGGGAATTCCACATCCTCGCCGCTCTTACAGTAAAGAGCCCTCTACGTAGTTTAAGGTCAAACCTCTTTTCTTCTCATTTTAATGAGTGGCCACGAGTCTTGTTAAAATCCCTTTTCCAAAACATTTTTTATCCCTATTGTGGGGTCACCAGTATGGTATTTGTATATTGAAATCATATTGTCTCTGGAGAAGAGATGCTTGAGAGGGGATAAGTTCAGTGCTTGCAACCTTTCCTCATAACTAATATCCTTCAGACCCTTTATCAGCTTTGTGGCCCTTCTTTGTACTCGCTCCATTTCCAGTATATCCTTCCTGAGGACTGGTGCCCAGAGCTGGACAGCATATTCCAGGTGCGGCCGGACCAGAGTCTTGTAGAGCAGGAGAATTATCGTTTTATCTCTGGAGTTGATCCCCTTTTTAATGCATGCCAATATTCTGTTTGCTTTGTTAGCAGCAGCTTGGCATTGCATGCCATTGCTGAGCCGATCATCTACTAGGACCCCCAGGTCATTTTCCATCCTAGATTCCCCCAGAGGTTCTCCCCCCAGTGTATAGATTCTATTCCTACTTTTTCCACCCAAATGCATTATTTTACATTTTTCTACATTTAACCTCATTTTCCATGTAGTTGCCCAGCCCATTAATTTGTTCAGATCTTTTTGCAAGGTTTCCACATCCTGCAGATAAGTTATTGCCCTGCTTAGCTTAGTATCGTCTGCAAATACAGAGATTGAACTGTTTATCCCATCCTCCAGGTCATTTATGAACAAATTAAATAGGATTGGTCCCAGCACAGAACACTGGGGGACCCCACTACCCACCCCTGAGCATTTTGAGTACTCCCCATTTATCACCACCCTCTGAACTCGCCCTTGTAGCCAGTTTTCAATCCATGTACTCAACATTTATGGTCCATGCCAAGGGACCTTATTTTGTACAGTAAACGTTTATGGGGAGTTGTGTCAAATGCTTTTGCAAAATCCAGATACACCACACCTACGGGCCTACCTTTATCTAGCTGGCAACACACTTCCTCATAAAAGGTTAGTAGATTGGTTTGGCAAGACTGATTCTTCATGAATCCATGCTGATTACTGCTAACGATACCGTTCTCATTACTAAAATCTTGTACAGTAGGTGAGCACGATATTGTGTCAATCTCGCCGCTTCTATCGGCGAGATTGACACCCTACGAGCTCCGTCGCGGGAGCCAGCGCCGAGCTGGCTCGCATCAGGAAAGGAAAAATGTTTCTTTTCCTTTCCCGTTAAGCGACAAGCATCGCTGGCCGGGTTGACACTGGTGCGGGGACCAGAATTGGATTCCCACCAATACCAGGCACTGTGTTTGGTATGAATCCTAAGGGAGAACTCCACGCCAAATTTAAAAAAAAAAAAGGCATGGGTTCCCCCTTGGGAGCCATACCAGGCCTTAAGGTCCGGTAGGGATTTTAAGGGGAATCCCCTACGCCGAAAAAAACTGCGTGGGGTCCCCCCCAAAATCCATACCAGACCCCTATCCGAGCACGCAGCCCGGCCGGCCAGGAAAGGGGGTGGGGACGAGCAAGCGAGCGCTCCCCCCCCCCGAGCCGTACCAGGCCACGCGCCCTCAACATGGGGGTGCCTTGGGGAAGGGGGGCCACATGGCCCCCCCCCACCCCAAAGCACCTTGTCCCCATGTTGATGAGGACAAGGGCCTCTTCCGACAACCCTGGCCGTTGGTTGTCGGGGTCTGCCTACAGGGGGCTTATCGGAATCCGGGAGCCCTCTTTAATAAGGGGGCCCCCGGATAGCGGCCCCCCCACCCTATGTGAATGAGTATGGGGTACAATGTACCCCTACCCATTCACCTGTAGAAAAAATTGTAAAAAAAAAAAAAACACAACACACAAGGGTTAAAATAGTTTATTGCACAGCTCCGGGGGTCTTCCGTCTTTGGGGTCTTCTCGCCGGAACTCCTACGCTATCTTCTGCTCTTTTGCTAGCTCTTTTACTAGCGGAGGAGCCTGGCTTTCTTCGTCGCCGCCCTTTTCTTTCTTGTCCCCCTCTTCGGTTCTTCTTGAATGCTGCTCGAATAGAGGCTGGGAGACAACATGCCACCAATAGTTGGGGCCCTGCGGGAGACTGATCTAATACCCTTAGATAGAATTTGAGCATAGACGGCGACGGTGAAAGAAGACCGGGCCACCACTAGTAAAAGAGCTGGAAGAAGAAGCGGTGGCCCGGACTTCTTTCACCGTCGCCGTCTATGCTCAAATTCTATCTAAGGGTATTAGATCAGTCTCCCGCAGGGCCCCAACTGTTGGTGGCATGTTGTCTCCCAGCCTCTATTTGAGCAGCATTCAACACCCCAATTGGTTACAGTTTAAAGGATCGTTTCGATGTGGGGGCAATACTTGTCCATGTTGCCCCCACATTTTACGAGGCGATACCATCCTTTCTAGGTCTCTAAATAAGGATTTTAAAGCCATGGCCTTCATTAACTGTAACACTAAATTTGTTATTTACGTGATTACGTGTGAACAATGTCGCATACAGTATGTTGGACGCACAACACGAAGACTGAGAGACAGATTATATGACCACCTCTATGATATTTCCAAAAACCACCCCACTAATGTGGCGAAGCATTGGAATCTTTGCCATGATAAGGATGTCAGGGGCTTACGCATTCAGGGGGTTGAAAAAGTCACTTTATCTAAAAGAGGGGGTGATAGGTTTAGTCTGTTATGCAAAAGGGAGGTTTATTGGATATTCCATCTCCATACGAGGCAGCCTAAGGGCCTTAACTTTGAGTGGGACATTTCATTATTTTATGAGTGAATTTTCCACATATTGATTGCCCAGTATTTACTAAGCCAATATGTATGGCTCCCATTTCACTGGTTGTCGGTCTGGTGCTGACAGGTTTTTTCATCTGGTTCTGCTGGGCTTATTTTATTATGTTTCTGCCAGAGTTTATTCACCATTTTCCATTTATTATAATTGCTTTACATTGAGGACAGGCCAATTATTCGATTGAAACTGTTTTTTGAATAGGGCTGTATGTGTATATTGCAGCATTTTTCTCTGTAATGAATATGAATATCAGTATTTTTCTTATGTTAATTAATATCCTATTAGACATGTTTGTCATTCGTTTGATAATCACACAGCTGATATATTATGTTGGGTGTGTGATCAATCAACAGAGTTTTTGTATCAGCTTCTTATACCTGTCGGTATAGTGATATTCGCATTGAACCTGCCCTTGGTTTTAGAACATTCGATATCGATCGTTCATTTGGTCTATTCCTATATTTATATTTACTTTTATTTTTGATATCTATGCATTGTATCATAGGAGAAGACCTAAGTAGACACATCCAATAATGAGATATTTGCAATCTTTCTATTATGAAACCTTTTTTGGGATGTGTCATTTTTAGGGAGTATTTTTAGGGAATATTTTTTGTGTGTTTTTCTCTGGTGGGTTTGACATTCAATGAGCCCATGTATTGGCATGCACACACATTGAGAGTTTGTTTCTTTCTCTCCTTTTTTTGTGTGTCTGCCAAAGCGTGTGAAAAAATAAATAAACATTTTTTTACATACAAAATGAAAAATGTTTTTACTTATGTCATTTTTTATTTCTTTAGGTTACACCTATACCTCTTCACCTAAGGATAAGATTTATCATGTCATTCATTTATTACCATTATGTATGCTTTCAATGTGTCAGCTTGATTTTGGTGTTTTGGGGGAAAAAGTATTTTTCCTTTCATCCATTTAAATGTTAATCTTCAGACTTTGGGTGTTCACAGGTGTTTTCTTAATTGCTATCTTGTCATACACATATTTTATTCATTTGTCTAATTGCTTGTGTGTGTGTATATAGCTCTGTATGTATATTCTGCTCATTAGCTATGACTAAGCACCGTGTTCGGCGTGAAACATGTCAGCGGCTGTGCAGTTAGTCTGTTTACCAGCCTAGATGCTATGATTTTAATTACATTTTTGAAATAAAGTTGAATAATTCGGAGTGCGGCTATTCAGCTACATTTTTTCTACTTCAGTTCCTGTTGCAAACAGAGCCAGCACCCTGTGGGATTGTGGAGACAGCTGTTTTGGGAGAAGTCATTACCTTAGAGTGGTAATTCTTTGTATTCCAGTAAGTAGACTGTCAGTAAAAATTAGGAACAATGGTCTGGCAATTACTTGACTGAGTTCCCCATGTACCCTCAGATGCAAGCCATCTGGTCCCAGTGACTTATTAATGTTAAGTTTCCCAAGTCTAATTTTAATTCTGTCCTCTGTTAACCATGGAGGTGCTTCCTGTGATGTGTGTTGAGGATAAGCACTGCAGTTTTGGTTACTGAAGCCTCGCGATTCTCTCGTGAAGACTGAGGAGAAGAATAAATTCAATACCTTTGCCATCTCCCCATCCTTTAAAACTAGATGTCCTTCCTCATTCTTTATGGGGCCAATAAGGGCTGTCCTCTCTTTTTTGCTATTTACGTACTTAAAGAATTTCTTGGGATTTTTTTTTGCTCTCCTCCGCTATGCGTCTTTCATGTTCTATCTTAGCCATCCTTATTGCACCCTTACATTTCTTGTTGCATTCTTTATAAAATCTGAATGCTGATGATGATCTCTCCACCTTGTATTTTTTGAAGGCCTTCTCCTTTGCTTTTATATGCATTTTTACATTGGAGTTAAGCCATCCAGGACTTTTGTTCACTCTTTTAAATTTATTACCCAATAGGATGCATTTGCTAATACCCTTATTTAATATGCTCTTAAAGAAAACCCATCTCTCCTCCGCGTACTTTGTTCCTAAGATTTTTATCCCAATTTATGCCTTCTAGTAAGGTTCGTAGTTTAGGGAAGTTGGCTCTTTTGAAATTCAGTGTCTTTATATTCCCCTTATGTTTCCTATTTGTGTGATTTATACAGAAGCTAATTGACCTGTGGTTGCTGTTTCCTAAATTGCCCCATATTTTCACATCCGTGATTGGGTCTGTATTGTTGGTGTAGCACTAACCCCCGAAGGAGCTGCTGAATTTTGATGGGCTTACCGATTACCTTCTCCAGCTTGTACTCATTGTTCTTCTCTATGGGTTCCCAGGGTTGAAAACGAAGTAACTGCAGAGGCCGACACCTGAATTCCTTGTTAGGATTTTTATTTTGCATGAAACTAATGAACAAACTCAGTCTATAAGTTGGGAATAGAGGGTATCAGGGTAAAGTTTAGCTCAGGTGCTTGGAACTGCTGACTTCAAATAAAGTCTCTTTCTATGTACGCAATCCAGGGAACAGCCACTCGCAACTGGATCCTTTAACTGTTGGATAAATCCTTAAATTTTGGGTTTAGCAGCCCACAGGTAATTCTAGCTTTCAAAGTCTCTCACACAGACTTGGTTGGAAACTTAGTTACAACTGGAAGGGTAGAAATAGAAACATTTCTTACTGTACCAGAATCTTTCAGCCTGTCCGGTGATACCGTAAGAATTGTGGATTCAATCAATGTGCATGGCAACTCTGCTTCCAGGCTCTTACCAAGCAGCCAGCCTTGTGCGGGGCTCTCCTACTGAAGAGTCCTCCCCTGGTTGCGTGTAGAGTTGCTGAGCCTCTCCAAACCTGAGATGGCACCAGAACACCTTAGAATCCTCCTTCCAGTTACTGCTCCTCGAACTAGCCAGTTCAGAGGCTCAGAAATGGATGGATCCACACCCCAGGCTATGAGGGCTCCCAGGGGCTGGTCAGGAGGACCAGGACCATGGAGTCAGCAGCAACTTCTGGACCGGAACCCAGAACCACGTGACTTCAACACCTTAAGTACCCCATCCCGGACTATGCAGTGAGACAAACGCGCCCACTGATTGGTTCCGAGATAAGGATTGGTACCTAATGCATCCAACCAGACTACGTTCTAATGCCTCCCACAGGTGTACAACCCCACCTATGACCAGACAGAACTCCTATGCAGTCCAGCTAAACTGATGCCAAAGTGCAATTTAACAAAATGAACCCCAAAACTCACTATAGTTTTGGGCAAAAACTAAATTTGAAAACATAGCGTGTACTCGTTAGAAGTACCGGCGCTACATTGGTAATCAGTAGATCCAGTAACGCTTTATTTCTAGTTGGTGCATCTACCATCTGACCCATAAAATTGTGCTGCGAGACATTTAGGAACTGGCGAGCCTTAGATGAATGCGCGGTTCCCTCTGCCCAGTCTATGTCTGGATAATTAAAATCCTACATTATGATAACACTTCCCACCCTTGCTGCTAATCCAAATTGTGATAGCAGATCAGTCTACCCTTCCTCCCTCAGGTTAGGGGGCCCATAGCATAAACTCAGTATTATTTTCCCCTTAGCTTCATCCCTTTGGAGCTCTACCCATAAGGTTTCCACCTCCTCCCTAGCACCCTTAGTGATGTCATCTCTCACATTCACTTGTACATTATTCTTGATATATAGGCATACCCCTCCCCCTTTTTACCCTCTCTATCCTTGCAAGAGGGAGCATATAGCTCAACAATAGGAAAAAACTCTGGGAGAAGATTTCCTAAAATCAGTGGGAGCAGTAGGGACTATTGCTGTATCAGATAATATTCAATAACAAAAAATTTAGATTTAAAATTAAATGAAGTTTTATTTTAAATAACTACACAAAGAAAGTGAAAGGAAAACATACAGACATGGGTCAAAACAAACAACATGATAATCAATCCATGAAATGGACAATGTCGTACAGAAGGTGATTGAAAACCCCAAACAAGAGGGTTTTTTTTACAAGGATGTAGAGTAGTTGTGTGGCTCGACCGGTTTCGCTGCAAAAAAAAGCACCGCTTCCTCAGGAGACGTCACCTACAAGTCTGACATATACAAGAAGATAATATTTCAATGATTACAAATACAAAGTTAACAATGTTAAATAAGGGTTCATAGCTATTGAAAGGTAAATGCAATAGGACCAGAGGTAATAACCATAAGGAAGTCATGACTCACCCAGAGACTTTTGTACCCCTCAACAAAGAAACGACAAACTGTTAGACACCCTAAATTGGGGTGCCCCCCCTGGGAGTGGGCACGGGGGGTGATACGTGAGAGGGCACACTTTGCACTACAGGTAGGAGAAAATGATAATATAAAATAAGATGACCCATTTTTAATTGCTGCCAAAAGAATTGTAGCCCATGGACAGAGTAGTTTAGTATGTAGATATTAAGGTATTGAAAGATAGCTTGGAGTAAGCAAAAGGATTATGCCGAGCCAAACTGAACACCCAGTGGTCCATGGTTCATACATATAAATGGTGAGTAAAGGGAGCAGAGAGAGTGAAATGATAAATAGAACCTACCCCGGATTTGCCAAGGTAAATGAAGGGTTAAGCATTGAGCATCACACTTCACTGAGCTTTGAACGGCCAGAGGTGTCTTCAGCACAGAGCCCCCACGGAGTCCAAAATGGTTACTCTAAGGGCAAAGTTAATGTAAAGGTAAAGCAATATGCACAGCTAAAGAGGGTCACTATCAAAAATATATTATAACCCCCCTCTCCCTCTATCCCTAGTTTGGCAGCCATCTTACCTTCAGGGAAATAGCAGAGTGCATGTGTGTCTCTCTCCTTGGCGCCGCTCTGAAGATAGCATTAAAAAAAGCAGCGCCTCATACACCCCCAACCCGGAAGTGATCAGAGCGTCAACAGACGCTCACTTACATCGTCTCTAGGTACTGCGCAGGCGCGGAGTACGCGCGTGCGCATATATAGTCTCCCATTGGAAGGATAGTGTAGAGGGGGAGCTCAGGAGGCACGGCAGGCGGGCGCACGAGCACCAATCAGCGCCCGTCCGCTGTCACTTCGACCTGAGGCGAAGTACTTCCGGGTCAGGTGACCAGCGCGGCACGTATCTTCATGCACGCTCCTCCCTGTCAGACCAAGTGTCCGCAGAGGAGTAAAGAGGGCGGGCGTGACTTACGCAAATAGCCAAACAACCGTCCTCATATGGTCACCACATGTCCGCCCATGGGGGGGAGAGCAAACTCCTCAAGCCGCTCGAGTAGGGGACAAGCCTGGGGGGAGCCAAGACGAATACAATAAAAAATAATAGACACAAAAAAAATAAAAAATATCGGGAGTCAATCGACGGCCGACTCAGGCATCAAAGGGAGGGATCATACCAAGGCCAACACCTAGATAACCAGAGCCAGCGGCCGATAGCACCAAATAATAAACATAACACAGTATATAAAACCTACCCACCAAGAATTCGCCTAAATCTTAATCAATAATATCCTCCCAATTCATCGGAATAGGGGAGGGGTAAAAAATAATAAATAAGATAAATTTGCAATTGAAATACTGGGTATATCCCAAAGAACCAGAGCCCCGGTGAGGGAAAGTGAAAAGGAAGGGGAAGACAAAGAATAGAGGGAAAGAAAAAAGAAAAACAGAAAAACAGAGGGGAGGAAGGGGGAAAAAAGAAGAAGAAATGGGAACAGAACTTTACTTTGACTTTCCTATAAGGAAAAAGCGCACATTTCTGAGCAGTATCATCAACGAGAGAATATTAATTAGCACCACCTTTCAAAGGAAGGACTTATAAGAGTGAGCTTCATTCAAGCCTGGAGGAGTAAGGGTGTTTAGCCGCTCTATCCATAGAGCTTCTCGTCTAAGGATAGCCCGGTCCCAGTCCCCCCCTCTGGGATCCTGTGGGATAACCTCTAGGACCAGGAATTTTACTTTTTTCAAATTGAAATCTGTGGTGTATACCGATGTGCTGACCTACGGTAGTCATCTTGCCATTAGTTGAGTAGTTCCGTAATGGTCTTGCCTACGTAGAAGGCCTGGCAGGCACATACCATTAGGTAGACTACCCCCCTAGTGGATCCACGGACACTTAGGACAATGTCCACATTTATAAGTACCTCTTGGTCCTTCCAAGCGCCTGAGATGGGCTCTATAATGGCTGCTCATTGTTGAGCTCAGCTTATTTATTTTTTTCTGAAAGCCTGTGGCATGCAAAACACACTCTAAAACTTCACCCGGTGCATAAAAAATGTGCACACACATAAAGAGTGACACAAAAAAGTGCAGACGGGTACACAAGCCCTCTAAAATCAGAGGGCCTTGTCCTGAATCCCTCAACTTATTATTAACATGCATTACTTAATACATATTAATACCACATGGATTTTTGTTTTATGGTACACCAATAAGTCCCCAAAAAAAAAATGTATTCACCATAGTGAGAAAAAAAAATAGCAACTCGTAATAAATCTTTTAGCAGTACTATCTATGAAAAAAAATAGAATACCTCACCACAAACCTCTCGCAGAACTGTCTTCTCTGGAAAACAAACACAATTTAGTAAATGCACCTTTCAATTTAGTATTACAGATAATTATCTTGGCTCAGTTCGCTTTACACTCTCACTGACCTAGTCAGAAAGAAGGGGGGGTCATTTGGGTGGGCTGTCAGCAGCTGAGAACAAACATCACATGGCACGACATCAGTGGCGGAACTACCGCCATAGCAACACATGCGGGCGCTATGGGGCCCGCAGTCAAGTGGGGCCCGGTGAGGACAGGCGCCACGGCTCCGCGGGAGATAGCCGGCGGCTCCGCGGGAGGTCTGCGGGTAGTCCGCGGCTCCGCTGGTGGTCCGCGGGCGGCTCCGCGGGTAGTCCACAGGCGGCTCAGTGAGTGAGAGCGGGCGGTCAGAGGATCCGTGGGAGGCGGATGAGAGTGGCCAGTTCGCTGGTGAGAGAGTGGGCTGGCCAATCAGGGAGCTGACAGGCGGGGAGCATAGAGATGACATCATCTCTGGCCGCCCTGCATCCCTGCAGTGCAGTTCCCCCCTCACTGGGCAGGCAGCCAGGAAGCAGAGAGCTGACATTATCTCTCTGCTGTCTGACTGATAATCTGCTGCCTGACTCAGTGACACAGCAGGAAAGTGGCAGAGCAAGTGACAATCCATAATGTGTGGCAGGCGACGTGGCAAGTGACAATCCGTAACGTGTGGCAGGTGACGTGGCAAGTGAAAATCCATGACGTGGCAAATGACAATCCATAATGTGTGGCAGGCGACGTGGCAAGTGACAACCCGGGACGTGGCAAGTGACAATCCATAACGTGTGGCAGGTGACATGGCAAGTGACAACCTGGATGTGGCAAGTGACAATCCATAACATGTGGCAGGTGACGTGGCAAGTGAAAATCCGTGACGTGACAAGTGTCAATCCGTAATGTGTGGCAGGTGACGTGGCAAGTGACAACCCGGGACGTGCAAGTGACAATCCATAATGTATGGCAAGTGACAATCTAGGATGTGGCAAGTGACAATCTGTAATGACGTGGCAAGTGACAATCCGTAATGTGTGGCAGGTGACGTGGCAAGTGACAACCTGGATGTGGCAAGTGACAATCCGTAACATGTGGCAGGGGACGTAGCAAGTGAAAATCCGTGACGTGGCAAGTGACATTCCGTAATGTGTGGCAGGTGATGTGGCAAGTGACAATCCGTAATGTGTGGCAGGTGACGTGTCAAGTGACAATCTAGGACGTGGCAAGTGACAATCCGTAATGTGTGGCAGGTAACGTGGCAAGTGACAATCCGGGATGTGGCAAGTGGACAATCCACAACATGTGGCAGGTGACATTCTGCAACGTGTGACAAGTGACAATCTGCATCTGGTGGCAGGCGATGTGGCAAGTGGACAATCCGCAACATGTAGCAGGTGATGTGACAAGTGACAATCCTTAATGTGTGGCAAGTGACAATCCAGGACGTGGCAAGTGACAATCCATAATGTGTGGCAAGTGATGTGGCAAGTGACAATCCAGGACGTGGCAAGTGACAATCCATAATGTGTGGCAAGTGACGTGGCAAGTGACAATCCAGGACGTGGCAAGTGACAATCCATAATGTGTGGCATAATGTGTGACTTATCTATCTTGGCAAGTGACAATCTGGGATGTGGCAAGTGGACAATCTGCAACATGTGGTAGGTGACATTCCGCAACCTGTGACAAGTTACAATCTGCATCTGGTGGCAGGCGATGATGGCAAGTGACACGCTCAGGGATCCCACTGATTTTGCATTATGGTGAGTTGAACTATTTCATTTTATATAACAGAACAGAAATTGGTTAGAAGGCCTGGAGGTCTGCAATGTGTTCCCTTCAGGGGCTGCATACAGTATAGTGCATACTTTGTTGTTCAAAATTAATATAAGCTGTTGCCTGGGTACTGTGCCACATGGGTGTGGTAGTCTGTTGTTCAATGGCATTAGTTCATTTTTTTTTTTTTTGATGGGGGGGGGGGCCCATACAACATTTTGCTATGGGGCCCTGTGATTTCTAGTTACGCCCCTGCACGACATACAGTATATTGCATATTCCACATAAAAAAATAAAAAAAATAAAAACTCTTACCTTCCAGGGATTTATTCTTGCAGAAACACTAGGGATGGAACATTGTTGCTACATACCTTAGTTGTGGTGGATGTCCCTCTGAATTCAGACATACCCAAATCCGTTGCTCTGTTATCTCCTCTATCTGACAGGGCAACTGAAGTCATATGGCCATGTCATCTTTGTGTGCTGAGCATGGTACAGATCTTCCCATACTTTAACCTTTCCTAGAAAACTCTTCCCAGTCCAACAATCCCAATCACGGATATCCTAGGGCCCATATTTAACCCATTATTATGGATGCTTGGACCCTGCCCTGATTTCCCAACCTTTTATAGGTTGATCCTCCAGAGGTAACGACCCTCTGGACCGTGATTGGGTTGACAGGTACCGCCCCTGTCACTGTTGCTGCTTTTTTTTACTACTTGGCAGAACAATTTTTTGATGGACTCTGCATACAGAGAACCCTGCGCTTTACTTTTGGAGCAGTTATTGTTTGCGCCTTTATCACTATAACTGGCCCTCGCATCCCGGTTACTGTGCACGGCCTGAGTGGGGCTGCTAGCATACTACTCCTAACTTCCCTGTTCTGACTATAGTCCTTCAAAAAAATTGGCCTGGAGATTTTCCAAACTATAATATTTCAACCCCCCCGTGGACTTTTCTGAAGTATTCTAAAAGAAATGCTTAACGAAGGGCTATTACTGTTATCTCAAGAATGATTAGCACAAACCTGGATAATCCAAACCCTATGAGTGCTTGTAGTACAGGAGGCAGTCAACTGAGGCACACCTAATTTCAATATGATTTGTAGCAGTTACAATATAGCCAGTGTTTACAGGTCTAATTACAAAGCTCACAATCCACAGTTAGTAGTTTACAACGAAAGACAGATTCATACTAGGGCTGAAAAAATGAATTGATCAATCGACAACTAATCGATTATGAAACTAATCGACTACTATTTTCACAATCGATTATTCGGCCAGTAATACAATGGGGTAAAAAAGCAAAAATGAGGCATCTATAGTACAAAAAGAGACAACGTAAATATTACCTTCACAGTTCTACAGTAAAATGAACCCCTTACAGCAGTGACTATCCGCTCCTCCCCATACCACAAAGGGCCAACCCTAGCTTTCTTAACCACCTCAATACAGTGCAGTTACACCCCCTTCCTGACCAGACCAATTTTCAGCTTTCAGCGCTCTCACAGTTTGAATGACAATTACTCAGTCATCCAACACTGTATCCATATGAAACTTGCGTCCTTTTTTCCACACAAATAGAGCTTTCTTTTAGTGGTATTTAATCACTAGTGGGTTTTTTATTTTTTGTGCTATAAATAAAATAAAACGTAAATTTTGTGAAAAAAATGCCTTTTTCTTTGTTTCTGTCATAGATTTTTGCTAATTAGTAATTTTTCTTCATAAATTTTGGCCAAAATTTATACTGCTACCTATCTTTGGTAAAAAATAACCCACATTAGTGTATATTATTTGGTTTTTGTGAAAGTTATAGAGTCTACAAACTATGGTGCCAATCGCTGAAAATTGATCACATCTGATCAGGCCTTCAGTACATCAGGTGTACCTCATTTCTTGAGACACTAACAAGTTAGGAAAGTACAAATAACCCCCAAATGACCCCTTTTTACAAAGTAGACATTCCAAGGTATTAAGTAAATAGCATGGTGAGTTTTCTTAAGTTGTCATTTTTTTCCCACAATTCTTTGAAAAATGAAAAAAAAATTTTATTATTATTTATTTTTTACAAAATTGTCATATTATCAGGTTATTTCTCACACACAGCATATGCATACAACAAATTACACCCCAAAATACATTCTGCTACTCTTCCCGAGTAGGGCGATACCACATGTGTGAGACTTTTACACAGCCTGGCCACATACAGAGCACCAACATTGATGTAGTACCTTCAGACGTTCTACGAGCAAAAATGACGCATCTCATTTCTCATCCACCTATTACACTTTTGAAGGCCCTGGAGTACCAGGACAATGGAATTTCCCATAAAATGACCCCATTTTGGAAAGCAAACACCCCAACGTATAATCTGTAAGGCATAATGAGTCTTTTGAATGGTTAATTTTTTTCCAGAAGTTTTTGGAATATGTGGAAAAAAATTCAAACGCATTTTTTTTTTTACACAAAATTGTCAATTTATAAGATATTTCTAACACATAGCATGTATATAGCAAAAATTACACCCCAAAATACATTATGCTACTCCTCCCGAGTATGGCAATACCACATGTGTAGGACTTTTACACAGCCTGGCCACATAGAGAGGCCGAACATTGAAGTAGTACGTTCAGGCGTTCTAGGAGCATAAATGACACATCTCATTTCATTCCTACCTATCACACTTTTGAAGGTCCTGGACCACCAGGACAGTGAAATTACCCACAAAATGACCCCATTTTGGAAAGAAAACACCCCAACGTATATTCTATGAGACATGGGCTGCAAATAGGTACTCCGGTACTCTGATGGCCTGGTGACAGGTACTCGGGTACTCTGATGGCCTGGTGACAGGTACTCTGATGGCTTGGTGACTGGTATTTGGGTACTCTGAAGGACGGTGACAGGTACTCATATGGACTGTTACAGGTACTCGGGTACTAAGATGAACTGTGACACGTACTCGGGTACTGAGATGGACTGTGACAGGTACTCGGGTACTCAGATGGGCTGTGACAGGTACTCGGGTACTCGGATGAACCGTGACAGGTACTCGGGTACTCTGATGGACCGTGACAGGTACTCGGGTACTCTGATGGACCGTGACAGGTACTCGGGTACTCTGATGGACCGTGACAGGTACTCGGGTACTCTGATGGACCGTGACAGGTACTCGGGTACTCTGATGGACCGTGACAGGTACTCGGGTACTCTGATGGACCGTGACAGGTACTCGGGTACTCTGATGGACCGTGACAGGTACTCGGGTACTCTGATGGGCCGTGACAGGTACTCGGGTACTCTGATGGGCCGTGACAGGTACTCGGGTATGCTGATGTGCCGTGACAGGTACTCGGGTACTCTGACGGACCGTGACAGATACTCGGGTACTCTGATGGACCGTGACAGATACTCGGGTACCCTGATGGACTGTGACAGGTACTCGGTACTTTGATGGACTGTGACAGGTACTCGGGTACCCTGATGGACTGTGACAGGTACTCGGGTACCCTGATGGACTGTGACAGGTACTCGGGTACTCTGATGGACCGTGACAGGTACTCGGGTACTTTGATGTGCCGTGACAGGTACTCGGGTACTCTGATGGGCTGGGACAGGTACTCGGGTACTCTGATGGGCTGTGACAGGTACTCGGGTACTCTGATGGGCTGTGACAGGTACTCGGGTACTCTGATGGGCTGTGACAGGTACTCAAATACTCTGATGGACTGTGACAGGTACTCTGATGGACTGTGATTGACAGGTACTATGAGGGGTGGTGACAGGTCCTCTTTATTGGGGGGGGGCAATCAGTATGATTGGTGTACACTGTAGGCGGTAACGAGATGTTACCGCAATCTCCTCCTCACACACGATCGGTGTGTGAGGAGGAGAACCCAGTAACATCTCGTTACTGTGGTTTGTTTACATTTTAGTGATCGGCTGTGAAAGGATCACAGCCGATCACGTGGGTAAACAGCCGGCCAATGGCTGTTTACCAGCGTCGGTGATGAGCAGTGTTCCCGGGGAACACGCCGCCACTGACGTGCACGCGCAGCACGCTCACGATCGCGCGCATGCGCCGTGCACAGTCGGGGTGTGACCATCTGTGATCGGCCGTGACTTCAGCACGGCTGATCACGTGGTAAACAGCCATAACCAATGGCTGTTCACCCCCTTCGGTGGTGAGCGGTGTCTCCGTGACACGCCGCTACCGAAGAAACAGGGATGCGCGCGCACGATCGCGCGCATTCCCTGTTTAAACGGGAGGCTGTCATATGACGGCCTCCCGCCACAATAGGTGCGCCGCCTGGCCGTCATTTGACAGCCGGCGGTCAGCATCTAGTTAAAGAGGTTTTGTACAGAAAATTTCAAGTTCATCTTATCCAAATCGCTTTGGAACATAGATGCAGTTATGAGTATTGAAATAAAATAATATGCAGTATTTACCTTGTATTTGTAATGTTTATGCTGACTTCCGGGCTCTCCTCCCGTGGGAGTAGGCGTGTTTATCGGCTTTGCAATGGTCCCTGGGAACTTTTTTAGCTATTTCCCAAGAATCCATGGGGGACACAGTCTTGCTGAAATCTCGTGAGATTTCGGAAGGAGGACGCCGGTCACGTGACGTGACGTCTTCTGTTACTTTCGTTGCCATCACAACAGGGCGGGAACTTCCGAGGACGCCGCCCGTTGCGATGGCAACCAGAATCTACAAGAATGCGCGTGATGGAGCGGTGGATGCTGGGAGCACAGCGTCATCGCATCCAGGAAGTAAATGCTTGTGGGCTTCAAACGCCCACAGTGAAAATGGAAACCGCCGGACTGCATTTTTAAAAGTTATCCTTAGAAAGGAAGATCTCGTCGTTTTTTTTGTCCGTGTGACAGAATGTCCTCCTTTAAGGGGAAGCTCTGCAGGCAGCACACGACATCTCTAGGGGGCGCCTCGTCTGGTGGTTTCAGCCGCAATGACCTGTGCGCCCGTACAAATTCAATATGAGTGTCCAAGGGCCTCTCCAGCAGGTTATTGAAGATTGACTGCAGGGCATGGGTTAATTGGTCTGGGTTAACGCTTTCTGGGATCCCCCGTACCCTGATATTCTGACGTCTGCCCCTATTGTCGAGATCTTCCAGGTGGCGATTGATCTCGATTCTGTGTTCAGAATGCGCAACAGTGGTGGCTTCTAATCTGCGGACGGCCCTGTCCCTCTTGTCCTCAGCCCTTTCCAGCACCGCCATTTTCTCATTTAAGGACAGGAGGTCAGCTTTCAGGTCCGTGATGGCAGAAAACAAAGTGGTCTTAATGTCATTTGCTATTGCGGTCATGTCTCCTAGCGTAAGTGGGTGAGTCAGCTCAGCTCCGCTTACCATATGCTCGTTTGCGGATTGGGATCCCTCACTGAGATCATCCTCCTCCTCACGAGGCAGCGCCATCTTGTGCGGTGTCCCGCGGCTGGAACGGGGTCTATTACGGAAGATTTCCGGGATACTGCGAGCTTGGGAAGCCGCCATCGAGCGGCGGGCAGAACTCCCGGTATTGCGCTTGCCGGATCCGCTCATTGTGGAATGAATTGTCCGCCGACAGAAGGCTCAAAAGCTGCGGCTCTCACAGAGCTCCTCGTTCAGGCGTCCATGCTCTCTGCGCGCCAGGCCACGCCCCCCAAAACAAAATTTTTTGAAGGAAGACATTGTTTTTTTTATCTCAGAGTCAGATGATAGCCTCCAGACTCACCCCCCCCCCCCCCCCCCCCAAGTACACACAGCATATCTCTTCTGTATGGCCCTTCCAGAGTGGACCAGACACCCTGCTCCCTAACAATTAATGCAAAGAGATATCTAAAAATAAATTGCCCCCTTCCTAAACTCGACATACCAACCAAATCATACACCACACTTTCTTCCAAGGCCATTAACCGATCAGTCGAAACAACAATTGGCCAACCAATCAACCACGAAAACAATCGTCAGTTGCAGCCCTAATTCATATCATTCAGTGTGACCTAGGCTCCGTTTCCACAAATGCAATTTGCCATGCAACTTTGGACACAAAGTTGCATTACAAGTCGAAGCCCATTGAAAGCTGACAACTGTGGAAAGGTCAATAAGAGGGGGAAAACACTTCGCTCCCTATATAAGTGACAAAAAATTGTGATATAACACAAAACAGCAGCTAACATACAAACAAAGTAAAAAAATAATGAATGATAACAAACAATGTAGAGCTATAATGTAAAAAAATTAAAAAAACCTAGACATAAATCACCAAATGATCTGGTAGTGAAATCAAACTTAAAAGGTCAGCACACATATCACATGTTGTGCAGTCTAGTAAGGAATACTGAAAATGTGCTACAGTGAACTAACAATATAAGCATAAAAAAGTCCAACTATGACAAAATAATGTGAAACATGAGTCCAGATATTCCGTTGGTATGAACCATGTATAGCCTTCCGTTCACAGCCAGAAAATATTATAGAAAATGGTGGATACCCTTACTGAAAATGGTGGACACAAACTACTATATAGTAAATGTGTCATGCAGGCTTATGTGCGTCACACACCATTCGTATACATCAGGTCATGGATCACCATCTGAATAGTCGCTGCCCACTTCAGGATCGATACACCTCAGATCTCCACGGTTTTCAACTTTCTCTCGAAGGTTCCGGTCAGATAGGGGCTCGGAGCAGGTTCCCCATAAACAAAAGGTAAGGACAAAATGCCTCTCATAGTGAAATTCCACCATTAAAGGTTTTATTTGAAAATAAAATCCAAATGACATATAAAAAATGACATAAATATCCAAAAAGAATCACGTGATCCAATAAAAATTAACGATAAAAAGAGCAATATGGGGAGTAGGAAACGCTAGCCCGACGCGTTTCGACTAATAAGCCTTCTACTGGGGCATTACCTGTCCCCCCCATATTGCTACCATATATATAAGTCTTTACATATTAATCAATGTCTCCCACCTGTCAGAAAACACCTCCTCCAACACCTCTTCCATTAACCCTTGATGTGTGTGCACACAGCGCCGCACGCATTGACAGTACCAGCACCCAGCCAACATTATCTCACCTTACAATGAATGGTTAAACACTCCATCTCAAGAAAGTAATTGAGGGCAGGTAACCATCAGATCCAAAATGGCGGCCGTGCGTGCGTTCCACCGAGGTTAATACCAGAAAACCAGAAATGGTAATCAACTCCAATATATAAATGATCTATTATCCTAAAAATTACCAACATGAAGCAAATAGGTCCTTTAGATGGTACCCTGATGATGGACAGAGAAAGGGACCTCCCTTCAAAAATAGAGGTCAGGACCATAATAGGAAGGGGAACAACCCACCCCATTTACATAAAAAGGGGCCTGTGTGGAACGATCACTTGGCCTCTAATTATATGGATAGACCTATGAATAGGGAAGTTAATTATCAACATAATATGCCTATATATACACAGAACCATTATGCGGTCCTGCGCAACGAGGATCCCCGCAATATACAATTTGATCGTTCGTACACAAATAGAGAAGATAGGTATATGCAGAACCCCTATAATCACCAATTCCCTGATCACGTCCAGCATTTGGGTTTTCCCGAACCCAGTCCCAATTTCGCTCGAAGTCCAAACCCAAGAGAGGCAGTAGGGAAGGGGATCTTTAACCTAAGCAAGGCCATACTTTCTGACGATGAGAAGGTTGTCCTTGATAAAGGGCTTAAGTTCGTCCCACCTCGACAATTAGATAAATTTCATACTTTTATTGATGTGCAGAAGTATGTACATAAATTGACCATACAGAGACATTTTCTTGCCAATCCATCAAACGAATTGGAGGGGAGACCACAGGGAGCTATTTTACACTAAGGCCTCTCCAATCCGTCACTTTATAATCCACCTAACACCTCCAGTCATTCTATTAATGTATTTAAAAATGTAGTTCTTCGTGATTTAAATGCATTACTGAAAAAACGAGTTCATCATGATCCATCTATTGCAGCTGGTTTAAAATCTTTGTGTGATAGAAAGGATCTTATTGTTCGACCAGCCGATAAAGGCGGAGGTATAGTTGTTTTAGACAAAACTGACTATATTACCCAGATGAAAAATCTGTTAGATGATCGTACTACCTACAAAGTTCTTCTGTGTGACCCCACAACTGAATATAAAACAGCTCTTAAATCTTTAGTTGACGAAGGCCTTTCGTTAAAGATTTTGAATAAGAAAGAACATGATTTTTTGATCCCCGTGGCCCCACGAATCCCTGTGATATACTATCTTCCAAAGATACACAAAAACCCAATCAATCCCCCAGGGCGACCGATAGTAAGCGGTATAGATTCCGTCACAGCAAGGATTAGGAGGTATATTGATTTCTACCTACAACCCTTAGTTAAGACCGTACCCTCATACCTTAAGGATACTCGTGATACGATCAGGTTACTTGAGAGTGTGGAATACCAAGAAGATTTGCTTTTAGTAACGGCTGACGCATCGGCTTTGTATACATCCATTCCTCTAGATTTGGGTCTAGCTGCAGTTGAGTATTTCCTGAATAAGTGTTCCTCTTTATCCCCCTTACACAAGAATTATATTATGGATCTGTTAAAATTTGCGATGGAACATAATTACTTCTGGTTTCAAAACGTGTTTTATTCCCAAATCAAGGGAGTGGCTATGGGGGCAAAATATGCCCCCAGTCTAGCCAATTTGTTTATGACCCAATGGGAGGAGGATGTCGTCTATGCTTACAAACGACCTGAATTAGTCCTATGGGCTAGGTACATAGACGACATCCTCCTCCTGTGGAAAGGGGACCATGCATCATTGCAGTTGACAGAATTAAATGCTAACAATAGAGGTATCATTCTCACTTTTGAAGCAAGTGTTAGTTCCATAAATTTTTTGGATCTGAAGATTTCAGTCATTAATCAACAATTATTTCTACAGACCAACTTCAAGACTACGGACCGGAATGGTTACATTCCGGTCGATAGCTGTCATCATCAACAATGGTTACGATCTGTCCCTAAGGGGCAATTTATGCGCCTTAGATGCAATTGTTCGCGTACTGAGGACTTTGTTATTCAGGCTTCTGTCTTGAAACAAAAAGTTTCTTGGAAAAGGGATACAGATCTAACACATTGGATGATGATATTCGAGCAGTACAATGCATGGACAGATGCTCTTTGTTGGCTGATAAGCCAAGGATGGAGATCACTTCAGATGGTCTTTTTTCACAACCTTTTCTATTCAACATAGGGAAGTTGGAAAGATTCTGAATAGACATTGGAAGGTGTTAAGCGAGGACAGAGTGCTGGGACCTGTGTTGCCTGATAGGACTGGTATTATTTTTAGGGGCGCCCGTTCAGTGAGGGGTGAGATTGCTCCCAACACAGTGGACCCTCCAACTAAACCAACATTTTTCTTTAATTGTAAAGGCTTTTTTCCTTGTAAGAAGTGTACTGTGTGTGCGCATAACGTTATGAGACGCAAGACTGACACCTTTGCATCCAGCGTAACAACACGGATATACAAAATGAGACACTTCACAACGTGTGCGACCAAGTATGTCGTATACTTAATTACATGTCCATGTAATAAACAATATGTTGGCATCACATAGCGAACTTTCTCTGTGCGTGTCAACGAACATATTGCTAAAATTAAGAAAGGCTGTGATAAGCATACGGTCCCCCGCCATTATTTAGAGTGCCATGATAGAGACCCTAATGGCACCCTATTTCAAGTGATAGACAAATTTGTCCCTCACTGGCGGGGTGAACCTAAGATTAGGGGCGTTTCGCGCTTAGAAACATATTGGATATATGAGCTGACACTCACCCTACGGCATGAATGTTGATTGGGATATCAACAGTTTCATAGACCGTGGGTGAGTGGCGCCTTGGCCTGTATTCCTTTGTTCTTTTCCCCTTTTTCATTTATTCATTTTTCATTTTTTATTTTTATTTTTATATTTTTTTATTTTTTATTTATTTTTTTATTATTGCTAGCATACGATTACATTCACTGGTAATGTTAGCTATATTTATCGATTATTTCTGACTCTGGAATATTGAAGGATCATTCTATTACTATTTTTTCTCTATTATGAATGTATGAATGAATTCTGGTAGTTGGAGTTCCGCCTTAGGATGGATCCCCACTCCGGAATTGTTGTATCAGATGTAGATGGGTGAGATAAGTATGACTGTGTTAGAAAGAGGGCAGCCTTCTCTTCCAGGTACATATTTTTATTTTTACCCTTATTTGTTTTTATTTGACTGTAGCAGATTACTGATTGCATTATTAAATTAATTCAGGCATTTTGACCTTTTCTGGTTTGAGAATGAGGCTTGGTAAGTGATCCAGGCTCACTTCCTGCCACAATTCCTCTTACCATTTGAGTTTCACATTGAGGTGTGGAATGCAAACAATAGGTTTGCTTCCTCCCCATTGAAATGTATGTAGAGAACGTGTGAACCGGAATTGGTGTGTGACTACTTCCGGTTTCACAACGAAGCTTGGAATGCAAACATTGGTTTCTGTTCTCCTCTGTATGTAATGTGCTCTATCACCCGGAACCGGAAGTGACGTATGATCACTTCCTGATTTCAGATGGAGGCTTGGAATGCAGACAGTGTTTTGCTTCCTCCTTTGTGGATTGCATGGAAACAAATGTGACAGTTTTGTGCAAACTTGGATGGTTAGATTTGCTGCCCTTACATATAGACGGCAAGATCTGGCTTTGTGGTATAATCTTTGATAATAGATCATTTATATATTGGAGTTGATTACCATTTCCGGTTTTCTGGCATTAACCCCGGGGGAACGAACGCACGGCCGCCATTTTGGATCTGATGGTTACCTGCCCTCAATTATTTTCTTGAGATGGAGTGTTTAACCATTCATTGTAAGGTGAGATAATGTTGGCTAGGTGCTGGTACTGTCAATGCGTGCGGCGCCGTGTGCACACACATCAAGGGTTAATGGAAGAGGTGTTGGAGGAGGTGTTTTCTGACAGGTGGGAGACACTGATTAAACTGTAAAGACTTATATATATGGTAGCAATATGGGGGGGGGGGGACAGCTAATGCCCCAGTAGAAGGCTTATTAGTCGAAACGCATCGGGCTAGCGTTTCCTGCTCCCCATATTGCTCTTTTTATCGTTCATTTTTATTGGATTACGCTGTTCTTTTTGGATATTTTTTATGTCATTTTTTTATATGTCGTTTGGATTTTTTTTTCAAATAAAACCTTTAATGGTGGAATTTCACTATGAGAGGCATTGTGTACTTACCTTTTGTTTATGGTGAACCTGCTCCGAGCCCCTATCTGACCGGAACCTTCGAGAGAAAGTTGAAAACCCTGGAGATCTGAGGTGTATCAATCCTGAAGTGGGCAGCGACTATTCGGATGGTGATCCATGACCTGATGTATACGAATGGTGTGTGATGCACATAAGCCTGCATGACACATTTACTATATAGTAGTTTGTGTCCACCATTTTCGGTAAGGGTATCCACCATTTTCAATAATATTTTCTGGCTGTGAACGGAAGGCTATACATAGTTCATACCAACGGAATATCTGGACTCACGTTTCACATTATTTTGTCATAGTTGGACTTTATTATGCTTATATTGTTAGTTCACTGTAGCACATTTTCTGTATTCCTTATTAGACTGCATAACATGTGATATGTGTGCTGACCTTTTAAGTTTGATTTCGCTACCAGATCATTTGGTGATATATGTCTAGGTTTTTTAAATTTTTTGACATTATAGCGCTACATTGTTTGTTATCAACTGTGAAAAGGTACCTGCAGCACTCTGATGTGACTCTGGATGCGACTCCGACCCAGAGTGTAAATTTGGATCAAAGTCGCACCCAAAGCCACACCAAAGTCGCACCGCACAGACACACTTAGGGATGAGCCAAACACCCCCCCCCCCCCCCCGGTTCGGTTCGCACTAGAACCTTCGAACGGACCGAAAATTCGTACGAACTTTAGAACCCCATTAAAGTCTATGGGACTCGAACATTCGAAATCAAAAGTACTAATTTTAAAGGCTAATATGCAAGTTATTGTCCTAAAAAGGGTTTGGGGACATGGATCAATGCAAAAAAAGTTTTTAAAATGGTAGTTTTTCCGGGAACACTGATTTTAATGACACTTAAAGTGGAAAAAAAGTGAAATATTCCTTTAAATATCGTGCGGGGGGGGGTGTCTATAGTATGCCTTTGAAGTGGCACTTGTTTCCCGTGTTTAGAATAGTCCCTGCACAAAATACATTTAACGGAAAAAAGTTATTTAAAACTGCTTGCGATTTTAATGTAATGTCTGGTTCCGGCAATATAGATAAAAATCATTGAGAAAAATGGCATGGGTAGCCCCCCCCGCCCATTACCAGCCCCTTTGGGTCTTGTACGGGAATTAAGGGGAACCCCGTACCCAAATTAAAAAAAGGAAAGGCTCTATATACTCAAAACAGCAGTATACAGGTGGTGCAAAGAAGACAGGGACTGTGTAGGTTTGTTGCATTAAGTAGAATCTGTTTGTAATTTTGAACTGGTACATTTTTAAAGTGTAGCTCCAGTCAAAAAAATCTATTTTTAAGCTTTTAGGAAAACATAGGGTAGGGTTATCACCCCTGTATAATTTTTTTGGCCATCCGTCTTTTCATCTCACTTCCTGTTGTCTTCTTCCATTTGCAAGTAGGAGACGTTTGTAAGTTGGATGTTTGAAACTAGGGGCCTGCCCTATATGCTCTGCAGAAATTTGGCCCTAAGGTGTTGGTGTTGCCACAACACTGTAAGCCCTCAAAGTGACTCTTGGTGGGCGCTGGAGCGCCCTGCTTTGAACTATTATATCAATAATTGTAATTACATGCCATTGTTGAACAGTGGTAGAAAAACTGGGCCTTTGGTGGTTGTGGTGGTACTGGTGCCAAAACACTGTAAGTCCTCACAGTTACTCTCGGTGGGCGCTGGAATGGTCCCTGCTGGGAAATATTATATCAAGAATTGTAATTACGTGCCCCTGTTAAACAGGGGCTGAAAAATTGGGCCTTAGGCACTGGTGCCACAACACTGCAACACCTCAGAGAAACTCTAGTTGGAGAGCAGGAATGAGCCCTGCTGAAAAGTATTGCATCAAAAATTGCAATTACACTCCCCTGTTAAACAGGGGCTGAAAAATTGGGCCTTAGGCACTGGTGCTGGTGCCATGACACTGCAATCCCTCACAGATACTCTAGTTGGAGCGCAGGAATGAGCCCTGCTGCAAAGTATTGCATCAAAAATTGTAATTACATGCCCCTGTTAAACAGGGGCTGAAAAATTGGGCCTTAGCCACTGGTGGCGGAGCCCAGAACCAAAAATGTTCTTCCAAGCTATCAGCTGGATCATTGAGGAGGAAGAGGATAGTCAGTCAACATAACAGGATAATCACTCAGCATCAGCATAGGCAATGAAATGTAACATTTATTAAATTATTTAATTTTAAATGTATTAAATAAAATTATTCGGTTAGATCAGCTTCAGGTTCTTGGTAGCTGGTGGTGATCCAAGACGTATTCATCTTTATGAAGGTCAGTCGATCAACCGAGTCGGTAGACAGGCGCACCCTGTGATCGGTTACAAAGCATCCCGCAGCACTGAAGGTGCGTTCTGAAAGAATGCTGGATGCAGGACAGGCCAGTAGCTCAATTGCATACTGTGCAAGCTCTGGCCAGTGATCCATCCTCAAGACCCAGTAACCTAAAGGATTTTCGGTGGGAAAGATATCCAAGTCTGACCTTTCTGACCTTGCCCCTAGGTATTCCTGTACCATGTAAATCAGACGCTGGCGATGGTTGCTGGAACCAATCATACCTTGGGGCTGCGGACTAAAAAAATTGTCTGAACGCATTGGTCAGACGGCCACCTTCTCCACCGCTCCTTCTGTGACTGACCGAAGCCTCAGCAACACGTTGTCCAGGACCAGGAGTTTGTAACCTCACAGTCTCTGGGAACACGTTGCACAGACCTTTCTGCAAGCCTCCTGGAGATGTCTTATCCTCTGCTCCCTCTGCAATGGCAAGATAAGGTCTGCAACCTTACCCTTGTACCATGGATCAAGGAGAGTTGCCAGCCAGTAATGATCCCTCTCCTTGATCCGAAGAATACAAGGATCCTTCCGCAGGCTTTACAGGATCAGGGAGGCCATGCATCGTAGGTTAGCTGAGGCAGTTGGTCCGGAGTCGTCTGAGTCACTAAGAATGACATGATCCGCAGCCACCTCCTCCCAGCCACGTACAAGTCCACAGGTTTCTTGGGACTGTAAATCATCCTTAAATGACTGCTGCTGCTGATGCTGAGTGCCAGGCTCCACCTCCATGCTGACACAATCCTCCTCCTCTTCCTGTGTGATCGGTGGGACAGCAGGAATACTGTCTGAATAAAGGGGGCCTTGAGAGGCACCGAAGTCCTCCTCTTCCTACCTCTGTTCTGCCTCAAGTGCCCTGTCCATTATTCCACGCAGTGTATGCTCCAACAGGTGGACAAGAGGTACAGTGACACTGATGCATGCACTGTCACTGCTCACCATCCTTGTGGCCTCCTCAAATGGTGACAGGGCGTGCATCCCTGATCATGCGTGGGGAAAAAAATTTGAGCTCCCCTAACCATGACCTGGTGCCGTAGTCGCACAGGTACTCGTTGATGGTCCTCTGCTGCATGTGCAGCCACTGCAGTATGGCCAACGTTGAGTTCCACCTGGTGGGTATGTCACAGATAACACAGTTATTGGGCAGGTTCAACTCCTCCTTTTGGAGCTCAGCCAGCCGAGCACTGGCATTATATGATTGGCGGAAATGCACACAGACTTTCCTGGCCTGCTTCAGGACATCCTGTAAGCTCAGGTACCTGCCCAAGAACCGCTGCACTGCCAAGTTAAGAACATGAGCCACACAGGGCACATGGGTCAGTTGTCCCTGTCGGAGGCCGGAGAGGAGTTTGGTGCCATTGTCGCAAACCACTATTCCTGGCTTAAGTTGGCGTGGTGTGTACCACCTCTCAGCCTGCCCCTGCAGAGCTGACAAAATATCTGCCCCTGTGTGGCTCCTGTCCCCCAAGCACACCAGCGCAAGCACAGCAAGGCATATTTTTGCCTGCGTACTTGCATAGCCCCTTGAACGCCTACGGAGCACCGCTGGTTCCAGGGACAAAGCACATCAAGATGCCATGGAGGAAGAAGAGGAGGTGGTGGAGGAGAGAGGTGTCACAACCAGTTAGTAGCATTTTGGAGGCGTGGTGACGGAACAACCTCCAACACTAATGCACCTTGTCCTGCATCCTTCCCAGCCAGAAGAGTCACCCGTTGTGCCGTGAAAGATAGGTAACATCCCTGTCCATGCCTGCTGCACCATGAGTCAGCGGTAATATGCACCTTACTGCTGACCGCCCTGTCCAGCGAGGCATGGACATTGCCATCCACATGCCAGTAGAGCCGGAATTGCCTTCCATGATAAAAAGTGGCCTTTGGGAACCTGCCACTGAGGAACAACACATTGTAAAAACTCACAGAAGGGTGCCGAGTCTACAAATATAAAAGGCAGCAGTTGAAGTGCTAGCAATTTAGCCAAGCTAGCATTCAACCGCTGGGCATGTGGATGGCTGGGAGTGAACTTCTTTTGACGGTCCAGCAGCTGGGGCAGGGAAATTTGCCTGGTCGGTGTACTGCTAGCAGAGTGCCCGCAAGTACTTGGCTGTGACACACCTAATTCTACACCTTCATTCCTCTCAGTGCAGGTTTCAGAGATGACTGAGGGTATAATGGGGTTGGAGATCCCAGCTGATGAGGAGCAAGGAGAGGTCTGTTCTTTGGTGTGGGTCTGTAAGGTACACTTGCCAACGAGCTGCATGGCAGGTCAACAAATGTCTGGTCAAACATGTGGTGCCCAAGCGGCTGATGTTTTGGCCATGCGAGATACGCTTGAGACATATGTTGCAATTATCAGTGGTGCGATCTGATGCTCTAGTCTAAAAAAAGGCCCACACCAAAGAACTTTTGGGATAATGCGCACAGGCAGCGCCCTGCAGAGGCAGAGCCCTGCACAGGCAGAGCTCTGTGGTGTGATTTAGTCGATGTGCTGCCCTTAAGTTGGCCCCTGGAGGGCATCCTGCCTAATTGGAGATGTTTCTCCTCCTCCTCCTCCTCTCACCTATCAGGCACCCACATGGAATCAGTGACCTCATCATCCCCTCCCTCTTCATCACTGGAGCAAACCTGGCAGTGTGCGGCAGCTGGTAGAACATGACTGCCAGATTGCTGTCCTTCTTGAGCATCCCCTCTCTCTGGGCTCACGCTACTGCCTTCCACTAGCTGGGACATTGAGACGAGGGAAGAGAATGCGTTGGCAGCTGCTTTGCCAGTACCCTGAGCCTGAGCGAGAGAGGATGAGGAGGGCTTGGTCATCCACTCGACCAAGACTTCGACATGTTGCAGCTCAACACGTCCAGCTGCCGAAAATAAGGACAAGCCTGTCCCATGGCCACGTGCTGATGACGATGCACCGCATCCATGATCAGCACTGTTGCCTCTAGACACAGAGCCTGCTTGCCCTCTTTTATTGGCTCGTGACTGTCTGCCTCTTCTTGTTGGCTTCCAGACATACTAATGGCCTGCAGGGAGATGAGAACACCAGCAATTGGGGTAGCTTTAGGTGCACACTGAGCAGATGACACAGTGCACCGACTGTAATTACTGCAGCTGCCTGCCTGTGGTATAAGATCTGAAGAACAGGGGCAATTGGGGTAGCTTCAGGTGTATACTGTGCAGGTGGCACAATACACCGACTGTAACTGCTGCAGCTGCCTGTGGTATAGGAACAGAACAACACCAGCAATTGGGGTAGCTTCAGGTGTATACTGTGCAGGTGGCACAATACACCGACTTTAACTGCTGAAGATGCCTGTGGTATAGGAAAAGAACAACACCAGCAATTGGGGGCATCTTCAAGTGTATACTGTGCAGGAGGCACAATATACCAACTGTAACTGCTGCAGCTGCCTATAGTATAGGAACAGAACAACACCAGCAATTGTGGTAGCTTTAGGTGTATACTGTGCAGGAGGCACAATACACCAACTCTAACTGTGCTAGGTTCAATCACAAGAAAAGATGACACTGTCCCTGCCTATCTTTCCCTCTCTGAACGATGCAACACACTACACAAGGCCGCTGTACTAAACCCCCTGAGCTATAATTGGCCACAGGCAGCCTGCGCTGTGATTGGCCAAGCATGCAGGTCACAGTGCATGCTTGACCAATTAGCCAGCAATGCACTGCGATGGCGCAGTGCATTGTGGGCCGTGAGCGCAACACGAATATGGGGTGAACGGCCCACAAAGTCCTGGCTTTGCCGAATGGGCAAACAGCCGGTGTTCGAGTCGAACATGCATTCGACTTGAACACCCAGCTCATCCCTACTCTAAATCACTTTGACTAAATCACTAATGCATGACTTTGGAGTTGCACCAGTGGAAATGTAGCTCTATGTCCACCAGTGTGTTTCAATCACGATTAGCCTAATCTCATTAAAAAGGTCAACTGAACTTGCTTATCATTTTCCACTTCCTCCAAGATTCCAAATGGAGCCCTCATCATTCACCCTTACAATTTCATTTCTTATATACATTATTCAAAATCAGTCTCAAAGTATTAGTACAGACAAAAGGTAAACAAGAAATTTCTGAGAAGTTTTTTAGTCTGGGTATTCAGTATAAATCAGCTCTGTCTTCCATACAAGAAATCACATTCACCCAAACGTTAAACTTCCTCACACAAGGAGGCACCATCTGACATGGCTAATTTTATACCTACCTCATTTATATGCTTACCGATATATAAAATAAACCTTTGTCTATATAAGAATTAAAAACGAACGATAACGGTGTGAACAGATAAACAATTACCGTATATACTCGAGTATAAGCCGAGATTTTCTGCCTCTTTTTTGAGGCTGAAAGTGCCCCCCTCGGCTTATACTCGAGTCATCGCTGTCTGCCCGCTCGATCAGCGTGTCGAGCAGACAGACAGCGGCCATTCTATCATTCAAAAGCCGCGCCTCCGGCTCCGCCTTCGCCTGTGATAGGCGGAACACTGAATTTCCCAGCAGCCTGTGTTCCGCCTATCACGGACATCGTATCATCCTCGTACTACGGACGAGGATGATACGATGTCCGTGATAGGCGGAACACAGGCTGCTGGGAAATTCAGTGTTCCGCCTATCACAGGCGAAGGCGGAGGCTTTTGAATTTTACAATGGCCGCCGAGGCGCCGACGAAGAGGGCACGGGACGGAGGCAAGGCAAGGCACGGCACGGGACGGGACGGGACGGAGGCAAGGCAAGGCACGACACGGGACGGAGGCAAGGCACGGCGGCAAGGCACGGCACGGGACGGAGGCAAGGAGGCAAGGCACGGGACGGAGGCTCGGGACAAAGGCTCGGGACACAGGTAGGCTGGACACACACACACACACACACACACACACACACACACACATGGATGGAGACACACACACACAGGGATGGATGGATGGAGACACACACACACAGGGATGGATGGATGGATGGATGGAGACACACACACACAGGGATGGATGGATGGATGGACACACACACACACAGGGATGGATGGACGGACACACAGGGATGGACGGACACACAGGGATGGACGGACACACAGGGATGGACGGACACACACACAGGGATGGACAGGCATGTCTCACCCTCGGCTTATACACGAGTCAATAAGTTTGCCAGTTTTTTTGGGGGTAAATTGGGGGCCTCGGCTTATATTCGGGTCGGCCTATACTCGAGTATATACGGTACATTTATTCATACAGAAAAGAAAAGTTAGAGATTACCAAATATAACATGGGGGATACAATCTTAAAAACAATGATGTTACCAATGATACAAATTATTGTTATAATGGTCATACACATGCTATCGATGTAAGGCAACTCCTAGGATAGAAAACGTTAAGAGAAGAAAAGAGACATGGAGATAATACAGATACATTACCTTAACAGCCCTTATGTTACCATGCATGCAGGGGGGGGGGGGGGCACACTGAGAGGCAGAAAGCGTGTGTAGCTCTCTATACTGTCTTTTATACCCCCGCCCCTATTCCCACCAGTCCAGATTCTACCCCCCTCCCCCCCGGAACCTTGTCATTGGCCCAGCGTTGCATAAAATTCTGATTGGCTGTAAGTTCAATCCTAGTTTGTCATCATGCTTTCCACCAAGAAGCTATCTATGGTGTCTCTGTGTCTGAAAACCTGAGTACCTGTTTAATCATCTCTTGATTTCCAATCGTCAGCCCTCTTTGATATAACAGAAATTAGCATTTCAAGGACTTGAGAGCCACAATGTCTGCCCAGGCTCTCTCTACGAACAATAGGGTAACTTAGTTACTATGCAGTCAACAGACCAATATACATTGCTGTGTTATCCAAAAACAGTAAATAGGCCCTAGTAAATATGTTCCTATAAAACATACACATATATAAAAAACGGGGCATGGTAAATTAATTAGAAAGTCCTCACGATGAGATATATATATATATATATATATATATATATATATATATATATATATATATATATTATAGCAAAATGTAAAAAATTCGTTTTTTTTTCAAAATGTTCTCATTTTTTGTTTATAGTGCAAAAAATAAAAACTGCAGGGGTGATCGAATACCACCAAAAGAAAGCTCTATTTGTGGGGAAAAAAGGACGTCAATTTTGTTTGGGAGCCACAACGCACGACTGCGCAATTGTCAGTTAAAGCGACGCAGTGCAGAATCACAAGAAGTGGTCTGGTCTTTGGCCAGCAAAATGGTCTGGTTTAAGTGGTTAAAGTGATTTATAACTGGTTTTGTCCAATTAAACACCTGTGTAGAGACAGTATGGCACCCAGCTGCTTTGAATCAAACCCCCTCATCCTGATAAGATTTAACCAACTTCAAGCATAAGAGATTTACAACTTTGGAAGAATGAACTTTCAATAACCCCACCAAATGTGTTATGTCTTATTGTTTTCTTTACCTATACAATCCTATGTGTATAGTTTCACAATCTGTAATATATATATATATATATATATATATATATATATATATATATATATATATATATATATATATATATATATATATACACATACACATACACAAACATATACACACACTCTATTCAATGTATTTTAACAGTTTTAATTAAGCCACAAGCAGACCTTTGTTTGACCCTGTCAAACTTAATGTGCTGTACATAGCGTTCCCACATTCCACACAATTATTTCTAAACCACCTGTATAAAATGTTCTTATCTTATCAGGCTGTAACTCCACTTCTATGAAAGTTTTTCTTTTCTAATTAGCGAATTTAAAAACTATGAATTATCCTAATGAGCTTTCACCCAGTAAACTCATTTCATCTCTGTGATTTATATGCATTTCAATGACTCAAAGAAATTCTGTGTAACTTGAAATTATTCTACTTTTAAGCAATCTCATGCAAGCATTCATTAAATGATTATAAATAGAGATGGACGAACTTCCGACGGGATGTTTTGCAAACGCGAACGTGGCCAAAAGTTCGCGAACCGCTAAGTTTGCGGCGGGCCCCATTGACTTCAATGGCAGGCGAACCTTAAAAACCTACAGGTCATATTTTCAGCCACAAAATACTTACTAGCTGTGCACACATGGTCCCACCACATGGTCCCACTACATGGCCACTGACATAAAAAATGTATGAAGTGAATCTGGGATCGACAACTACAAGCATTCTTTTTTTATCTGTGAAATTTTGACAATTCAGGACTCAGGAGCGCATGAAGGCAATGGAGAAGAGGAAAGGTCAGGGTAGGCTATGAAGAGGGTGCAGGAGATGATCACCAGCACCGTGATAGAGAGCACTGACACCAGCACCGAGATAGAGGGCACTGACACCAGCACCGAGATAGAGAGCACTGAGACCACACCAGTACCGAGATAGAGAGAGAGCACTGACACCAGCACTGAGATAGAGAGCACCAACAGCAGCACTGATACCAGCAACTCGCTGCTGGGCCCCAAAAATATGACACCGCTCAACCTCTTCAAACAGGAGGGTACGGGCATATAGTACGGTGTGCTTTTTTCGTACAAGGAAGTGAGGCAAATGTAGAAAGTCTGTGTGCTCGATTAAATAAATTGTTTATAGAGATATACATGGTCTACTGGTCACGTGTTGAAGTCGTGAGCTAGGCGAGTGCGCTTATCGGTCACGATCCACCCTGCTGCGCTGAACGTCCTTTCGGACAGGACACTGGACGAGGGGCAAGCCAACAGTTCCATTGCAAATTGGGCAAGCTCTGGCCAGAGGTCAAGCCTGCCCACCCAGTAGTCCAGGGGTTCATCACTCTTCAGAGCGTCCAGATCGGCCGTTAACCCGATGTAGTCGGACACCTGTCGGTCTAGGTGTTCCCTGATGCTGGATCCGGATGAGATCTGTCAATGGGTCGGCTGAAAGAATGACCTCATATCAGAAGTCACCAACACATCTTCAAACCGGCCTCTTCTTGCAGGCGCTGTTGGATTGGTACCTGCAACTCTTTCTCTGGGAGTGGGAATTCCTCCTCTGCCAGCCACGCAAAAGCAGAATTCAGCATTTCTCGAAGCAAAGCCTGGAAGTGCTCCATTCTGACAGCCCTCTGTGACGGTGGTAACATTAGGGTTGTACACGTATAATATACTTTCTTCCAAATATAGAAATAATATTATACTTGACTGCTGCCCTATTCTGCAGCAGTCCTTTATCAGTGTAGGGACTGAGGTACAGTCTTCAAATCCCTAGCTACTTGGTCCATAAAGGTCCTTGTAAGGACTGGTATAGGTGTACTATTTGGTGTGCAGTATATAGGTGTGTAATACACCTATAAAATACTTGCACATATAGAAAGCATAGTATAGTGCATTTCCACTGTGCAGCATTGTGACTGCTGAGCGTTTCTTCAACAATACTACAAAGAGTGACAAACGCAATAAAAAAAAGTATTATAACTGGTGTGATAGACCAGTGGCCCCCAAAAACAACAGATTGAAGCGGGGTGTTATATACCTCCTTCCACATACATACTGCACTTACATAGTTACATAGTTAGTAAGATTGAATAAAGACACCAGTCCATCCAGTTCAACCTGAGTGAGTGTCTACAATTGTCCCTATCCCTGTATATTGCACACTCACATAGTCTCTACCCTCAAGGAGCCCACAATCCAAGGTCCCCATTCATATACTAGGGCCAATTTTGGACAGAAGCCAATTAACCTACCTGCATGTCTTTGGAGTGTGGGAGGAAACTGGAGTACCCAGAGGAAACCCACGCAGGCACAGGGAGAACATGCAAACTCCATACAGGTAGTGTCGTGGTTGGGATTTGAACCAGCGACCATTCTTACTGCCAGGTGAGAGTGCCAACCACTACACCACTGTGCACTTGTCATACTATGTCTTCCATATACATACTGCTGGTGTCAGTGCTCTATATCACGGTGCTGGTGATCATCTCCTGCACCCTCGTCATAGCCTACCCTGACCTTTCCTCTCCTCCATTGCCTTCATGTGCTCCTAAGTCCTGAATTGTCGAAATTTCCCATATAAAAAAAGAATGCTTGTACTTGTCGATCCCAGATTCACTTCATACATGTGTTATGTCAGTGGCCATGTGGTGGGACTATGTGTGCACAGCTAGTAATTATTTTGTGGCTGGAAATATGACCTGTAGCTTTTTAAAGTTTGCCTACCATTGAAGTCAATGGGGCCCGCCGCAAACTTTACAGTTCGCAAACTTCCGGCCGCGTTCGCTAAACGTCCCATCGGAAGTTCGTCCATCTCTATTAGCCACTGATCTGCCTGTGAACGCAAAGCTGAAAGGAGTGCAGCGCCAGTGTGGCTCTTGGCTTCCAGGCACAACAGACGCAGCACAGCATGGCAACGTCTCACCTGGCATGTTGAATAGGTTCTGGGGAGCTTGGGCGGCGCAGCAGAAAAGGAGGAGTCAGCCGAGGAGGAGAGGGAGGAGGATGGAGTCGGAGGAGGAGAAGAACCAGGCCTGCATGCAATCCGTGGCGGTAAAACCAAATCTACACAGGTGCCACGGGTTACATGCTTGACGGCCGGCAGAAGGTTCACCCAGTGGGCAGTAAAAGTGATATACCTTCCCTGCCCGTGTTTGCTAGACCACGTGTCTGTGGTCAGATGTATCTTGGCACCGACACGGTGTGCCAGAGATACATTTACTTGCCGCTGAACATGGCCATATAGCTCTGGGATGCCCTTCTGTGAGAAATACTTCCTTCCTGGGACTTTCCATTGTGGTGTTCCAATGGCCACAAATTTTCTAAAGGTCTCCGAGTCCACCAGTTTATATAGCAGTAGTTGGCGGGCTATCAGTTCTGACAAGCCAGCTGTCAACCGTTGGGCAAGAGGGTTATCCGGCGTCATCATTTTTTTTACGCTCGAACATTTGGCCCACGGAAGCCTGCCTTTTTGCAGAAAAATGTGAGGACGGCATGATGGATGGTGGAGTGGAGGACAATTGTGAGTGGAGTGTGGCTTTGTGGGTTCCGTTGCTCCCACTGGGCTCGGTGATGGCAGCTCATGTGCCTTCTTAAGGCGTTCGTCACTAGGTGAGTGTTGGGCTTACCGCGACTTATGCATTGACTGCAAAGATTGAAGATGGCAACACTATTGTCACCAGCGGACACGTTAAAAAAAGCCCACACTGCGGAGCCATGTGCCGGCATCCTGGGAGCAGCAGATGTGACCGTACATGGTTGATGCCTCACTCCTGATACATTAGCAGTCTGCTTTGTCCCTCCTGTGCAATGTAAGTTCTTCCTGCTTCTCCTCCTTATCTGCTGGTCCATATCGCCCTCTGAACTCCCCTCCTCTTCCTCTCTTGTGGGCACCCACGTGACATCACTAGACATGTCCTCATCGACGTCACCTTCCCTACCGCTATAATTAGAGATCTCGGAGTAGGCAGCAACAGTGGGGACCAACCTCCTCCTTGGGCTGATCTGGGTACTGTCGTCAGACTACTGAGTGGCGGTTGTTGCTACCTCCTCTTCCTGATCCAATGCCAAGAGTGGCTGCGCATCGGAAATGTCTTGATATGGATCAGGAAATAATTCCGGTGACTCAAGTGGAAGGTATATGGTGGTGGTGTTGGTGGTAGTGTCTTTGGGGTGCACATAGCAGAGGTTGAAGAAGAGGGTGCAGATCGAGAGGATGAGGAGGGTACAGAAGAGTAAGGCTGAGTGAGCCACTCAACCAAGTCTGGTGCATCCTTTGACGTAATCGAAAGCACCTTCTGCAATTTGCCACTTTGGCTCAAGCCTGTTGCTCCTGCCCTACCCCTACCACCCCTGCGGAAGGGCCTGCCTCTTCCTCTGCCTGTCATTTTTTAAATGACCCTATGACAAAAGTCTCTAGAGAAGTGCAGTATGTATGTGGAAGAAGGTATATAACACCCCGCTTCAATCTGTCATTTTTGGGGGCCACTGGTCTATCACACCAGTTGTAATACTTTTTTTTTATTGCGTTTGTCACTCTTTGTAGTATCGCTGCAGAACCGGTCAGCAGTCACAATGCTGCACAGTGGAAATGCACTATACTATGCTTTCTATATGTGCAAGTATTTTATACGTGTATTACACACCTATATACTGCACACCAAATAGTACACCTATACCAGTCCTTAAAATGACCTTTGTGGACCTAGTAGCTAGTGATTTGCAGACTGTCCCTCAGTCCCTACACTGATAAAAGACTGCTTCAGAATAGGGCAGCAGTCAGCAGCAGTGCACCAGTACCCTATATATTGTACACCTATACGAGTCCTTAAAAGGACCTTTGTGGACCTAGTAGCTAGTGATTTGCAGACAGTCCCTACACTGATAAAAGACTGCTGCAGAATAGGGCAGCAGTCAGCAGTAGTGCACCAGCACCCTATATACTGTACACCTATACCAGTCCTTAAAGTGGTTGTAAACCCTTACAAACCACTTTGACCTACAGGTAAGCCTAGATTAACGCTTACCTGTAGGTCCAAGAAATATCTCCTAAACCTATACGGTTTAGAAGATATTTGCCCGAAGAAAGGCACCGCAGGCGCACTGAGCGCGGCATTTCCAACAATGGAGCTGCCGCGCGTGTCGGCTCCCGTGCGCATGCGCGGGAGTGACGTCATCGCGGCTCCGCCGAATGACAGCGGCGGAGCTGCGAGACCCCACCGAAAAGATGGATGTGCCGGACTATAGGGGACAGCGGTGACATCGCTGGCTCCTGTGTCAGGTAAGTGACACATAATGGGCTACTATGCGATGCATAGTAGTCCATTATGCTTTGCCTTTGCAGGGAATGAAAGAGGAAGTAAACCCATCAGGGTTTACTTCCTCTTTAAAAGGACCTTTGTGGAACTGCTCCACACAGCGTCCTGTCCTTACACTGAAAAAAGACAGCTGCAATCACCAGCACAGCAGTGCACTGAACCCTATATACTGTACTACACCTATACCAGTCCTTAAAATGACTTTTATGGACCTAATATCTAGTGAGTTGTCACTAGTCTCTCCCTGCTGCACACAGAATCCTGTCCCTACACTGACATAAGACAGAATGTATAATGTATTTATAAGGTAGGGGGTATGTCCAATTGTCCATGTGCTGAAATGTCTCAATTGGCTGTCCTGTACCCTATGATGGATGTGTCATCATGGGTCAAAGTCCTTTCACACTGTAAACACATATGTCTGCCGGGAGAACAGCGGCAATAGTCCGCCCTGTTTGGCGAATCGTGAACACGCAAAATTCGCCGCGAACCAAGCGCCGGGCGAACAGTTCGGCCATCCCTAATTATAAAATAAGAATCTAAATTCTCTAACATTTCCCCCGTTTATAGTCATTTATGACAGTTCTTTCAGCACTTCAGCTTTTGGGATTTCACCAAAGTCCATCATATAGTTCACACACGAGAGTCAGGGGTAAAGTTCTTATACTCGTCCTCACCTGTTTCAGAAAGAAGTCCAGAATAGAGTTAATTTAGATATTTTTGGAGAAACATAGTCTTGGTCAAGGATGTGTCAATGAACCGTTGAAGGAGTCCTCTGACACAGGGAATGCAACAGCAACCCCACTGGGTCAGTACTGTGGCTGCCATCACTATTGAAATTAACATATTTCTCTCCAGTTCATGCCATTTACTGAACCATGTCCAACCAGAGATCTTCCACACCAGAGTTTTCCGCCAATTCTTGGGACAGCATCTGCAATCCCTGAAGGGCCTTTGTTATGCTACCATCGGGGGCTGTAATGTTAGGAATGAAGGTGCAACAAAAGTTTCCGAACATCTTGCACACCCCTCCCTTCTCTGCCAACAGCATATCAAGAGCAATACGATTCTGCCAGGCTGTCAATGAGATTGCCTGCAGTTGGCTGGCTACTCTTTTAAGGGCATCTCTGGTATAGTTCACAAACTTTTGCTGGTTATAGTAGATGTAGTTTACCCAATCGAAATTCTTGTTAGGTTGAATCCACAAAAAGATGGTGGTGAATCCGGCGGATATCTGGTCTTGTGCTTTGAATTCATTAGGGACTCCTTGCATTACTCCGATGGAATCAATGTAGACTTGATTATCAAACAAATGAAAGAGGAACGGTGCCTTCTAAGTGCAGTAAAATGGTAAATTTTAATAAAATTTTTAAAAATCAATACACTCACAAGTGGTTCATAGATGGGCATTGTAATTATTTCAACATCCGCTAGTCGCCATAAGAGAGGAGAGGCCATCAGCTGTAAATCCAGCAGAGGGATAGATGATGTGGATGGTCCCAGGCCCGGAAACACCGCTGGATACGATGTTTCTGGTGGTTGTGGAGCGCAAACACTAGGCAACAGCACTGGCGGGAATCGCATCACTTCTGAGTTAGCAGGGAGGAGCTTGGGAGGAGCTTGCGTTCGGGTCATGCGTGTCCCTTCTTCAGGCTTTATGGCAGCCATCTTAGATAAATTCCTTTTATAACCCCTAGGTCACGTGGATGTTACCATAGCAGCATGAGAATCCGGAAGTACCAGCATAAGAAACAGGAAGTAGATAATGTCCTTTAATACCCCCTAGGTCACGTGATTGTTACCATAGCAGCATAAGAAACAGGAAGTAACAAGAAGGGCTCTATATATAAAAAAACACGACAAAGCTAATGATAATGATGAGTATAGAGTGATGGGGGGAAAAAGTATACATACATGAGAATAAATATAGCTAAGATATGGATTGTTGGAATGGTAAAACAGAGGGGAATAGCAAGTGAGATAATAATAATAATAATAATAATAATAAATAGATGTAACAATTAGAAATTAAATTAGAAAACCATAAGAGACTTTCGGATGTGATGGACTATAGATATTACTTATGTTTAATGCAAATGGTGACTAATACATGCCTAGTTTAATTTTAGTTTGATTTGTGAGGAAATTATACATTGGATTATGGGGAAATTTTAGATGTTTTTGAATATTAATATAATTATAAGGGATAAATAATAAGTAGTAGTATTATAAAATAAAATATAAAGAGCAGGAATAAAAAAAATGATGGTAAAAAGGTGGGGTGGGGGGGGTAAAAAAAAAAAGATAAACTATAAATAACTAAGCGCATTGGAATATGAATTATATTAGTATTCTGAATGTGTATCATTTATAACAGAGTATTTTAATTATTTTCAATGGTTTCATTCATTTATAATAAATAATATAGAGACAAAAAAGGTAGTTGGAGGGGAAGGGGGTTATTATGGTGCCTAGATTCATCAAAGACAAATAAATATATTTAAAAAGAACAACTTTAATACATAATAAAACAAAATACAAAAGTCACAATGGCATCAAAAGGATTTGTACAATCATAAATAAAAACAAAAACACATCCAATGAGGTAGGGCCAAGATGATATAGGCCTGGGTGTGCGGACGGGTCAAAATCCTCCCTACACGTTTCGCCGTACAAACGCCTTCATCAGGGGAAAATGGAGTGAGACCACCATATGAAGACAAATTCTAAAAAAAAAGAAAAAAAAAAAAAGGGAGAGAAAACAATTTAATAAAAAAATTATAAGCCCCAGTAAGTACTGCATCAATCAAAAGGAAAAGGAATCCCAACAGTGCTATAAACTGCCAAATGTCCCACAGTTTCCATCCTAGATGGATAATACATGTAACCCATAGGGGCCAAGTACATACCTCCAGAGCCAATGCAGAAGGGACAAACCCGGCGCTGAACAAGCGCACGAGCCCCCAAGTGGCAGGACCACCTAAGTGCAACTGCAGGGGGTAGTCTAAAACAAACAAATAAGGTAATTTTAAACTCAAATATACCCTTGTGGGGTATATAGATCAAGAGGCAAAAACCCAAAGCGGGATATACTCAAATACAGCAAGAGGCCACCAGGGCCTTCTAAATTGACCTACCCTATTAAAACAAAAACGAATATGAGACAGAGGCGCCAATAGGAAGGTGAACAACAGTAAATTTGAAGTCCAAAATGCTAAGTCCTAAATTAAAAAAAAAAATAAAAAAAAGGGGGACCTTACCCGAACTTTAGGTTCCACAGACAAGCCTGATAAGGGCAGTTGGAAATATATATATATCCCCTAAATGGGACAAAGCTGTTGCAGATAAACCAAATGAGGGTAATAGAGAATAGAGAAAGAGCTTCAGTGCTCAGCATCCAACCTAATGAATACAGAAAGGATTAAGGAAAATGTGAATCAAAGTGTAATCATTAGAAAAAAAAAAAACTCTGAAGGAAAGACCAAGCATCATCTTAAATATTACTGACCTAGTCATGGACGAACTGACAGAAAGGCGCCTCCGTGGAACCGGCAATGGACAGCCTGCTCCACTTCCTGATATACCCCCCACCCGTTCGACGTGATTACGTCACTGCCGAACGGGAGCAGACGTACTACGATCCGAACGCATGCGCACCAGACCCGATCCATAGCCTACAATGCCCATAATGCTGATAAATGGACAACTTTGTATAAAAAATAATGCAAATGACAACACATTTCTGTTTTATATCGCTCCTCACTATATGCAATCTGATGGGCACTTATTATTGCTATTTTACATAGAATCGATTTGATTCATGGGGATTTACATGATTCTAGTTCCCATCCCCATGATCGAATCTAGTAATAACCTTGAAATAACCAGATCTGAATGCAGCTTCTCCCCTTAAGGTCCAGTTTTGTCTTTAATTTAGCAAAGTAATTTATGTCACATAGGTCGAATGTTATTCATTTTGAAATAATCCATTCCATTTGAGTCAAAAAATTCTTTCCTTTATCCAATTCCTTTCTTTCCTCTTATTTGATTTACACATACATTCTGGATAGGGAGGCGCAGGATGGACCCAGTTTTTCTTGAGACATAACAACTTAGCCCATAGGAAAAACATAGTTCCCTTCTATTAGGATTCAACAGAAATCCAAATGTATTACCGTATTTATTGGCGTATAACACGCACAGGCGTATAACACGCACATTCATTTTAAGAGGGGCGTTTCAGGAAAAAACTTACATATTTGTATTGGCGTATAACACGCACACGCTATTTGCACCCGATTTTCATGGTGAAAAAGTGAGTGTTATACGCCAATAAATACAGTATTCATTTTTTCCCTCATAGGTCCCCAAAGGTTTTTTCCTTTCTGGGTCTTTAATTAATTTTTAATTATTTTTTTTTTTTTTTTACATTTTTAATTTTTCTTTATTTTTATATTTTTCTTTAATTTTTTTGTATATATTTTCATATAATTTTTTCAAATTTTTTTCACTTTTTTCCTTTAATTTTAATTTGATCTTCTTATTATGTGTTTTTCTATTAAAGAAATGTTTTTCATGAATAATTTAAAAAAAATACTTTATTGCCATGTATTCACTTTTAAATTGTGGTTATGTAGGTCTACCATTATGCAATACCAGGTGCTGAGATTGGGGACATATTATATGTTGTGGAATGCTTATATAATATAATGGGACCATCCCCTTATAATAGCAGCGCTGGTTGACCTAATGTAGGATGCAGAGCTCTACAAATTTTTTCCTCCTCTCTGGTTTAGGAATTTTGTTTTGTTTTTTATATAATTAGGGACCACTTATACTTCCGCATTCTGCGGAGTAATGTGAGTGGTATTCCCATAACCAAAATGGCGGTTTTGACGCCGCGCAATCGCAGTAGAGCCAAAGGATGCACACTCTCCGCAATCAGCTGTAACAGCCGGCAGACGGTTTTATGCACTGGCGTTGTCATTTTTATCTAAATGTGAGTAGAACCTTTTTAATTTAATAAAATCCTTGTTAAAAAACAGGTCACACTATGGATATTCCTCTTTTCCATTGAAAGCCTAGTGATATTTCCCCAGCGGGTGACAAACGAACCCCCCAGAGAATCTACAAATAGCGACACAGGGGCTCACACTGTGGAGGCTATCCCACCCCAGTAGGGGTAAGAAATCTGGTGAGGGCAATATCAATACTTGTCACACGCACCGGGAAGATGCTGTATTAGTCATCACATACCTCCTGCACAGTCTGCTTCTACATTCTTTGGAACTTTTTTGAATTTCTATCAGCGTCTTTCTGCATTACTTTTTTATTTTTACCATCTGTGTTTTTTTTTATTAGTATTTAAGTTTATACATACACGTACATTAATATTATAGATATTAAACCATTACGTTTTTTTTTCTCACATGTGGTAATATCACACTCAAATTAACCCCAATTTAGGGGATCTGTAATTATTAAGTTTTCTCATTTATATTGGGGACATAACCATCACTTATCACTTTAATTCATTTACTTTTTATTCTTTCACTGTTTATTAAAAAAATTTTTTTTGCTTTTATAAGGAAGACCATTAATATTTGGTTACATCACAGGCCTACCTCTTCTTTTTCCACAAAAAAAAATGCGTTTTAATTTTTTCCCACATTTTCCAAAAACTTCTGGAAAAAATGAACCGTTCAAAAGACTCATTATGCCTCATAGATTATACGTTGGGGTGTCTGCTTTCCAAAATGGGGTCATTTTGGGGGCAATTCCATTGTCCTGGTGCTCCAGGGCCTTCAAAAGTGTAATAGGTGGTTGAGAAATGAGATGTGTCATTTATGCTCGTAGAATGCCTGAAGATGCTACTTCAGTGTTGGGCCTTTGTATGCGGCCAGGCTGTGTAAAAGTCTCACACATGTGGTATCACCATACTCAGAAGGAGTAGCAGAATGTATTTTGGGGTGTCATCTTTGCTATGTACATGCTATGTGTTGGAAATATCTGATAAATTGACAACTTTGTGTAAAAAGAAACACGTTTTCATTTTTTCCCCCATTTTCCAAAAACTTCTGGAAAAAATAAACCGTTAAAAAGACTCATTATGCCTCATAGATTATACGTTGGGGTGTCTGCTTACCAAAATGGGGTCATTTTGGGGGCAATTCCATTGTCCTGGTACTCCAGGGGCTTCAAAAGTGTAATATGTGGTTGAGAAATGAGATGTGTCATTTATGCTCGTAAAATGCCTGAAGATGCTTCTTCAATGTTGGGCCTTTGTATGTGGTTAGGCTGTGTAAACGTCCCACACATGTGGTATCGCCATACTTGGGAAGAGTAGCAGAATGTATTCTGGGATGTAATTTGTTGTATGCATATGCTCTGTGAGAGAAATAACCTGTTAATATGACAATTTTTGTAAAAAAAAAAAAAATCTTAATTTTGCAAAGAATTGTGGGAAAAAATTACAACTTAAAAAAAAAATAATCATGCTACTTACTTGGAATGTCTACTTTCTAAAAAGGGTTAATTCGGGGGGTGTTTGTACTTTCCTGACTTGTTAGTGTCTCAAGAAATGAGATACACCTGATATACTGAAGGCCTGATCAGATGTGATCAATTTTCAGTGATTGGCACCATAGTTTGTAGACTATAACTTTCAAAAAGACCAAATCATTTACACTAATTTAGGTTATTTTTACCAAAGATATGTAGCAGTATAAATTTTGGCCAAAATTTATGAAGAAAAATTACTATTTTGCAAATAAAATTTGATGGAAACAAAGAAAAGGGCATTTTTTTCCACAAAATTTACGGCATTTTTTATTTATACCACAAAAAAGAAAAAAACCCACTAGTGATTAAATACCACCAAAAGAAAGCTCTATTTGTGTGAAAAAAGGACTCAAGTTTCATATGGGTACAGTGTTGCATGACTGAGTAATTGTCATTCAAAGTGTGAGAGCTCTGAAAGCTGAAAACTGGTCTGGTCAGGAAGGGGGTGTAAGTGCACTGTATTGAGGTGGTTAATAAATGTTCTTTTTATACCACTATATTCATATGGTCGTGCCTATAAAGCCCAAGCCCTTCTTTTCCAAATATATGCAACAAATTATAGGACCTGGCACTGAATATTTTAGCAGTATCCACATTACCACTCTGTGGTGATACATTAACCATTTTATGATTATTATTGTAGAAACTGACACCAATGCTGAGGATTAATATTGCAGAAACTGACACCAATACTGGGGATTCTTATTGCAGAAACTGACACCAATGCTGGGGATTAATATTGCAGAAACTGAACCAGGTCAGCCACATCCACTGGTAAACTAGCAGAGGCTTCAACAACATCTTGGCCATTGCAAAACCAGGTACACGACCTCCCCCCCCTTTCCACCCTATGCCTAATCTTTCTGGCTTTTGCTGCGGGCTCTCTTTCCAAAAAGACAAAATTACAGCACAGGTAGATAAAAGTTGCGAAATGAAAAAAATAAATAAAATGGAGGCAAGATACATTCTAGTGGTCGGTAACAGATGCTTAAAGGCAGTGGCATAGCTAGCACATCTGGCACCCAGGGCTGATAATTTTTGTTCACAGTGGGAGGGGCTTAAAGGGCCATATGCTTTAAAGTGGTTTTAAACCCCTCAAGTCCAGGGCCTCCAGTGTACTCCCTTTTAGTCCGGGGCCGCCTCTGCACATTTCGCACCAGTCTCACTTCTCCTTTGGGTGACAAAATTCTTGCTGCTCAGGTTCATGCTGCTCCTGAGTAGGGATGAGCTTCGAGTTCGAGTTGAACTCATGTACGACTTGAACATTGCATGTTCGCCTGTTCACTGAACAGCGAACAATTTGGGGTGTTTGCGGCAAATTCAAAAAGCCGCGGAACACCCTGTACAAGTCTATGGGAGGAATCTAAAATGCTAATTTTAAAGGCTTACATGCAAGTTATTGTCATAAAAAGTGTTTGGGGACCTGGGTCCTGCCGCAGGGGACATGTATCAATGCAAAAAAAAGTTTTAAAAACGTCAGTTTTTTCGGGTGCAGTGATTTTAATAATGCTTAAAGTGAAACAATAAAAGTGTAATATTCCTTTAAATTTCGTACTTGGGGGATGTGTATAGTATGCCTGTGAAGGGGTGTATGTTTCCCGTGCTTAGAACTGTCCCTGCACAAAGTGTCATTTCTGCAGGAAAAAAAGTCATTTAAAATCACTCAAATGTATTAGTGCCACTGCAGCTCCCTGATGATGCAACATTTATATTTGCGAAATGTGTAGTGGCTGCCTGGACCCCTGTTGATTAGGTTCGGTGGATGAGGGAGAAAGATTGGGACGTATTCTCAGGAACCACGGATTACTGCTGAGGGCTTTTGACCATACGGAAAGGTGGACCCTATCCATACTCCCACGTACATGGCTAGACATGCTTGGTGCTGGTTGTAAACCCTTACAAACCACTTTGACCTACAGGTAAGCCTAGATTAACGCTTACCTGTAGGTCCAAGAAATATCTCCTAAACCTATACGGTTTAGAAGATATTTGCCCGAAGAAAGGCACCGCAGGCGCACTGAGCGCGGCATTTCCAACAATGGAGCTGCCGCGCGTGTCGGCTCCCGTGCGCATGCGCGGGAGTGACGTCATCGCGGCTCCGCCGAATGACAGCGGCGGAGCTGCGAGACCCCACCGAAAAGATGGATGTGCCGGACTATAGGGGACAGCGGTGACATCGCTGGCTCCTGTGTCAGGTAAGTGACACATAATGGGCTACTATGCGATGCATAGTAGTCCATTATGCTTTGCCTTTGCAGGGAATGAAAGAGGAAGTAAACCCATCAGGGTTTACTTCCTCTTTAAAAGGACCTTTGTGGAACTGCTCCACACAGCGTCCTGTCCTTACACTGAAAAAAGACAGCTGCAATCACCAGCACAGCAGTGCACTGAACCCTATATACTGTACTACACCTATACCAGTCCTTAAAATGACTTTTATGGACCTAATATCTAGTGAGTTGTCACTAGTCTCTCCCTGCTGCACACAGAATCCTGTCCCTACACTGACATAAGACAGAATGTATAATGTATTTATAAGGTAGGGGGTATGTCCAATTGTCCATGTGCTGAAATGTCTCAATTGGCTGTCCTGTACCCTATGATGGATGTGTCATCATGGGTCAAAGTCCTTTCACACTGTAAACACATATGTCTGCCGGGAGAACAGCGGCAATAGTCCGCCCTGTTTGGCGAATCGTGAACACGCAAAATTCGCCGCGAACCAAGCGCCGGGCGAACAGTTCGGCCATCCCTAATTATAAAATAAGAATCTAAATTCTCTAACATTTCCCCCGTTTATAGTCATTTATGACAGTTCTTTCAGCACTTCAGCTTTTGGGATTTCACCAAAGTCCATCATATAGTTCACACACGAGAGTCAGGGGTAAAGTTCTTATACTCGTCCTCACCTGTTTCAGAAAGAAGTCCAGAATAGAGTTAATTTAGATATTTTTGGAGAAACATAGTCTTGGTCAAGGATGTGTCAATGAACCGTTGAAGGAGTCCTCTGACACAGGGAATGCAACAGCAACCCCACTGGGTCAGTACTGTGGCTGCCATCACTATTGAAATTAACATATTTCTCTCCAGTTCATGCCATTTACTGAACCATGTCCAACCAGAGATCTTCCACACCAGAGTTTTCCGCCAATTCTTGGGACAGCATCTGCAATCCCTGAAGGGCCTTTGTTATGCTACCATCGGGGGCTGTAATGTTAGGAATGAAGGTGCAACAAAAGTTTCCGAACATCTTGCACACCCCTCCCTTCTCTGCCAACAGCATATCAAGAGCAATACGATTCTGCCAGGCTGTCAATGAGATTGCCTGCAGTTGGCTGGCTACTCTTTTAAGGGCATCTCTGGTATAGTTCACAAACTTTTGCTGGTTATAGTAGATGTAGTTTACCCAATCGAAATTCTTGTTAGGTTGAATCCACAAAAAGATGGTGGTGAATCCGGCGGATATCTGGTCTTGTGCTTTGAATTCATTAGGGACTCCTTGCATTACTCCGATGGAATCAATGTAGACTTGATTATCAAACAAATGAAAGAGGAACGGTGCCTTCTAAGTGCAGTAAAATGGTAAATTTTAATAAAATTTTAAAAAATCAATACACTCACAAGTGGTTCATAGATGGGCATTGTAATTATTTCAACATCCGCTAGTCGCCATAAGAGAGGAGAGGCCATCAGCTGTAAATCCAGCAGAGGGATAGATGATGTGGATGGTCCCAGGCCCGGAAACACAGCTGGATACGATGTTTCTGGTGGTTGTGGAGCGCAAACACTAGGCAACAGCACTGGCGGGAATCGCATCACTTCTGAGTTAGCAGGGAGGAGCTTGCGTTCGGGTCATGCGTGTCCCTTCTTCAGGCTTTATGGCAGCCATCTTAGATAAATTCCTTTTATAACCCCTAGGTCACGTGGATGTTACCATAGCAGCATGAGAATCCGGAAGTACCAGCATAAGAAACAGGAAGTAGATAATGTCCTTTAATACCCCCTAGGTCACGTGATTGTTACCATAGCAGCATAAGAAACAGGAAGTAACAAGAAGGGCTCTATATATAAAAAAACACGACAAAGCTAATGATAATGATGAGTATAGAGTGATGGGGGGAAAAAGTATACATACATGAGAATAAATATAGCTAAGATATGGATTGTTGGAATGGTAAAACAGAGGGGAATAGCAAGTGAGATAATAATAATAATAATAATAATAATAAATAGATGTAACAATTAGAAATTAAATTAGAAAACCATAAGAGACTTTCGGATGTGATGGACTATAGATATTACTTATGTTTAATGCAAATGGTGACTAATACATGCCTAGTTTAATTTTAGTTTGATTTGTGAGGAAATTATACATTGGATTATGGGGAAATTTTAGATGTTTTTGAATATTAATATAATTATAAGGGATAAATAATAAGTAGTAGTATTATAAAATAAAATATAAAGAGCAGGAATAAAAAAAATGATGGTAAAAAGGTGGGGTGGGGGGGTAAAAAAAAAAGATAAACTATAAATAACTAAGCGCATTGGAATATGAATTATATTAGTATTCTGAATGTGTATCATTTATAACAGAGTATTTTAATTATTTTCAATGGTTTCATTCATTTATAATAAATAATATAGAGACAAAAAAGGTAGTTGGAGGGGAAGGGGGTTATTATGGTGCCTAGATTCATCAAAGACAAATAAATATATTTAAAAAGAACAACTTTAATACATAATAAAACAAAATACAAAAGTCACAATGGCATCAAAAGGATTTGTACAATCATAAATAAAAACAAAAACACATCCAATGAGGTAGGGCCAAGATGATATAGGCCTGGGTGTGCGGACGGGTCAAAATCCTCCCTACACGTTTCGCCGTACAAACGCCTTCATCAGGGGAAAATGGAGTGAGACCACCATATGAAGACAAATTCTAAAAAAAAAGAAAAAAAAAAAAAGGGAGAGAAAACAATTTAATAAAAAAATTATAAGCCCCAGTAAGTACTGCATCAATCAAAAGGAAAAGGAATCCCAACAGTGCTATAAACTGCCAAATGTCCCACAGTTTCCATCCTAGATGGATAATACATGTAACCCATAGGGGCCAAGTACATACCTCCAGAGCCAATGCAGAAGGGACAAACCCGGCGCTGAACAAGCGCACGAGCCCCCAAGTGGCAGGACCACCTAAGTGCAACTGCAGGGGGTAGTCTAAAACAAACAAATAAGGTAATTTTAAACTCAAATATACCCTTGTGGGGTATATAGATCAAGAGGCAAAAACCCAAAGCGGGATATACTCAAATACAGCAAGAGGCCACCAGGGCCTTCTAAATTGACCTACCCTATTAAAACAAAAACGAATATGAGACAGAGGCGCCAATAGGAAGGTGAACAACAGTAAATTTGAAGTCCAAAATGCTAAGTCCTAAATTAAAAAAAAAAAGAAAAAAAAGGGGGACCTTACCCGAACTTTAGGTTCCACAGACAAGCCTGATAAGGGCAGTTGGAAATATATATATATCCCCTAAATGGGACAAAGCTGTTGCAGATAAACCAAATGAGGGTAATAGAGAATAGAGAAAGAGCTTCAGTGCTCAGCATCCAACCTAATGAATACAGAAAGGATTAAGGAAAATGTGAATCAAAGTGTAATCATTAGAAAAAAAAAAAACTCTGAAGGAAAGACCAAGCATCATCTTAAATATTACTGACCTAGTCATGGACGAACTGACAGAAAGGCGCCTCCGTGGAACCGGCAATGGACAGCCTGCTCCACTTCCTGATATACCCCCCACCCGTTCGACGTGATTACGTCACTGCCGAACGGGAGCAGACGTACTACGATCCGAACGCATGCGCACCAGACCCGATCCATAGCCTACAATGCCCATAATGCTGATAAATGGACAACTTTGTATAAAAAATAATGCAAATGACAACACATTTCTGTTTTATATCGCTCCTCACTATATGCAATCTGATGGGCACTTATTATTGCTATTTTACATAGAATCGATTTGATTCATGGGGATTTACATGATTCTAGTTCCCATCCCCATGATCGAATCTAGTAATAACCTTGAAATAACCAGATCTGAATGCAGCTTCTCCCCTTAAGGTCCAGTTTTGTCTTTAATTTAGCAAAGTAATTTATGTCACATAGGTCGAATGTTATTCATTTTGAAATAATCCATTCCATTTGAGTCAAAAAATTCTTTCCTTTATCCAATTCCTTTCTTTCCTCTTATTTGATTTACACATACATTCTGGATAGGGAGGCGCAGGATGGACCCAGTTTTTCTTGAGACATAACAACTTAGCCCATAGGAAAAACATAGTTCCCTTCTATTAGGATTCAACAGAAATCCAAATGTATTACCGTATTTATTGGCGTATAACACGCACAGGCGTATAACACGCACATTCATTTTAAGAGGGGCGTTTCAGGAAAAAACTTACATATTTGTATTGGCGTATAACACGCACACGCTATTTGCACCCGATTTTCATGGTGAAAAAGTGAGTGTTATACGCCAATAAATACAGTATTCATTTTTTCCCTCATAGGTCCCCAAAGGTTTTTTCCTTTCTGGGTCTTTAATTAATTTTTAATTATTTTTTTTTTTTTTTTTACATTTTTAATTTTTCTTTATTTTTATATTTTTCTTTAATTTTTTTGTATATATTTTCATATAATTTTTTCAAATTTTTTTCACTTTTTTCCTTTAATTTTAATTTGATCTTCTTATTATGTGTTTTTCTATTAAAGAAATGTTTTTCATGAATAATTTAAAAAAAATACTTTATTGCCATGTATTCACTTTTAAATTGTGGTTATGTAGGTCTACCATTATGCAATACCAGGTGCTGAGATTGGGGACATATTATATGTTGTGGAATGCTTATATAATATAATGGGACCATCCCCTTATAATAGCAGCGCTGGTTGACCTAATGTAGGATGCAGAGCTCTACAAATTTTTTCCTCCTCTCTGGTTTAGGAATTTTGTTTTGTTTTTTATATAATTAGGGACCACTTATACTTCCGCATTCTGCGGAGTAATGTGAGTGGTATTCCCATAACCAAAATGGCGGTTTTGACGCCGCGCAATCGCAGTAGAGCCAAAGGATGCACACTCTCCGCAATCAGCTGTAACAGCCGGCAGACGGTTTTATGCACTGGCGTTGTCATTTTTATCTAAATGTGAGTAGAACCTTTTTAATTTAATAAAATCCTTGTTAAAAAACAGGTCACACTATGGATATTCCTCTTTTCCATTGAAAGCCTAGTGATATTTCCCCAGCGGGTGACAAACGAACCCCCCAGAGAATCTACAAATAGCGACACAGGGGCTCACACTGTGGAGGCTATCCCACCCCAGTAGGGGTAAGAAATCTGGTGAGGGCAATATCAATACTTGTCACACGCACCGGGAAGATGCTGTATTAGTCATCACATACCTCCTGCACAGTCTGCTTCTACATTCTTTGGAACTTTTTTGAATTTCTATCAGCGTCTTTCTGCATTACTTTTTTATTTTTACCATCTGTGTTTTTTTTTATTAGTATTTAAGTTTATACATACACGTACATTAATATTATAGATATTAAACCATTACGTTTTTTTTTTCTCACATGTGGTAATATCACACTCAAATTAACCCCAATTTAGGGGATCTGTAATTATTAAGTTTTCTCATTTATATTGGGGACATAACCATCACTTATCACTTTAATTCATTTACTTTTTATTCTTTCACTGTTTATTAAAAAATTTTTTTTTGCTTTTATAAGGAAGACCATTAATATTTGGTTACATCACAGGCCTACCTCTTCTTTTTCCACAAAAAAAAATGCGTTTTAATTTTTTCCCACATTTTCCAAAAACTTCTGGAAAAAATGAACCGTTCAAAAGACTCATTATGCCTCATAGATTATACGTTGGGGTGTCTGCTTTCCAAAATGGGGTCATTTTGGGGGCAATTCCATTGTCCTGGTGCTCCAGGGCCTTCAAAAGTGTAATAGGTGGTTGAGAAATGAGATGTGTCATTTATGCTCGTAGAATGCCTGAAGATGCTACTTCAGTGTTGGGCCTTTGTATGCGGCCAGGCTGTGTAAAAGTCTCACACATGTGGTATCACCATACTCAGAAGGAGTAGCAGAATGTATTTTGGGGTGTCATCTTTGCTATGTACATGCTATGTGTTGGAAATATCTGATAAATTGACAACTTTGTGTAAAAAGAAACACGTTTTCATTTTTTCCCCCATTTTCCAAAAACTTCTGGAAAAAATAAACCGTTAAAAAGACTCATTATGCCTCATAGATTATACGTTGGGGTGTCTGCTTACCAAAATGGGGTCATTTTGGGGGCAATTCCATTGTCCTGGTACTCCAGGGGCTTCAAAAGTGTAATATGTGGTTGAGAAATGAGATGTGTCATTTATGCTCGTAAAATGCCTGAAGATGCTTCTTCAATGTTGGGCCTTTGTATGTGGTTAGGCTGTGTAAACGTCCCACACATGTGGTATCGCCATACTTGGGAAGAGTAGCAGAATGTATTCTGGGATGTAATTTGTTGTATGCATATGCTCTGTGAGAGAAATAACCTGTTAATATGACAATTTTTGTAAAAAAAAAAAAAAATCTTAATTTTGCAAAGAATTGTGGGAAAAAATTACAACTTAAAAAAAAAATAATCATGCTACTTACTTGGAATGTCTACTTTCTAAAAAGGGTTAATTCGGGGGGTGTTTGTACTTTCCTGACTTGTTAGTGTCTCAAGAAATGAGATACACCTGATATACTGAAGGCCTGATCAGATGTGATCAATTTTCAGTGATTGGCACCATAGTTTGTAGACTATAACTTTCAAAAAGACCAAATCATTTACACTAATTTAGGTTATTTTTACCAAAGATATGTAGCAGTATAAATTTTGGCCAAAATTTATGAAGAAAAATTACTATTTTGCAAATAAAATTTGATGGAAACAAAGAAAAGGGCATTTTTTTCCACAAAATTTACGGCATTTTTTATTTATACCACAAAAAAGAAAAAAACCCACTAGTGATTAAATACCACCAAAAGAAAGCTCTATTTGTGTGAAAAAAGGACTCAAGTTTCATATGGGTACAGTGTTGCATGACTGAGTAATTGTCATTCAAAGTGTGAGAGCTCTGAAAGCTGAAAACTGGTCTGGTCAGGAAGGGGGTGTAAGTGCACTGTATTGAGGTGGTTAATAAATGTTCTTTTTATACCACTATATTCATATGGTCGTGCCTATAAAGCCCAAGCCCTTCTTTTCCAAATATATGCAACAAATTATAGGACCTGGCACTGAATATTTTAGCAGTATCCACATTACCACTCTGTGGTGATACATTAACCATTTTATGATTATTATTGTAGAAACTGACACCAATGCTGAGGATTAATATTGCAGAAACTGACACCAATACTGGGGATTCTTATTGCAGAAACTGACACCAATGCTGGGGATTAATATTGCAGAAACTGAACCAGGTCAGCCACATCCACTGGTAAACTAGCAGAGGCTTCAACAACATCTTGGCCATTGCAAAACCAGGTACACGACCTCCCCCCCCTTTCCACCCTATGCCTAATCTTTCTGGCTTTTGCTGCGGGCTCTCTTTCCAAAAAGACAAAATTACAGCACAGGTAGATAAAAGTTGCGAAATGAAAAAAATAAATAAAATGGAGGCAAGATACATTCTAGTGGTCGGTAACAGATGCTTAAAGGCAGTGGCATAGCTAGCACATCTGGCACCCAGGGCTGATAATTTTTGTTCACAGTGGGAGGGGCTTAAAGGGCCATATGCTTTAAAGTGGTTTTAAACCCCTCAAGTCCAGGGCCTCCAGTGTACTCCCTTTTAGTCCGGGGCCGCCTCTGCACATTTCGCACCAGTCTCACTTCTCCTTTGGGTGACAAAATTCTTGCTGCTCAGGTTCATGCTGCTCCTGAGTAGGGATGAGCTTCGAGTTCGAGTTGAACTCATGTACGACTTGAACATTGCATGTTCGCCTGTTCACTGAACAGCGAACAATTTGGGGTGTTTGCGGCAAATTCAAAAAGCCGCGGAACACCCTGTACAAGTCTATGGGAGGAATCTAAAATGCTAATTTTAAAGGCTTACATGCAAGTTATTGTCATAAAAAGTGTTTGGGGACCTGGGTCCTGCCGCAGGGGACATGTATCAATGCAAAAAAAAGTTTTAAAAACGTCAGTTTTTTCGGGTGCAGTGATTTTAATAATGCTTAAAGTGAAACAATAAAAGTGTAATATTCCTTTAAATTTCGTACTTGGGGGATGTGTATAGTATGCCTGTGAAGGGGTGTATGTTTCCCGTGCTTAGAACTGTCCCTGCACAAAGTGTCATTTCTGCAGGAAAAAAAGTCATTTAAAATCACTCAAATGTATTAGTGCCACTGCAGCTCCCTGATGATGCAACATTTATATTTGCGAAATGTGTAGTGGCTGCCTGGACCCCTGTTGATTAGGTTCGGTGGATGAGGGAGAAAGATTGGGACGTATTCTCAGGAACCACGGATTACTGCTGAGGGCTTTTGACCATACGGAAAGGTGGACCCTATCCATACTCCCACGTACATGGCTAGACATGCTTGGTGCTGGTTGTAAACCCTTACAAACCACTTTGACCTACAGGTAAGCCTAGATTAACGCTTACCTGTAGGTCCAAGAAATATCTCCTAAACCTATACGGTTTAGAAGATATTTGCCCGAAGAAAGGCACCGCAGGCGCACTGAGCGCGGCATTTCCAACAATGGAGCTGCCGCGCGTGTCGGCTCCCGTGCGCATGCGCGGGAGTGACGTCATCGCGGCTCCGCCGAATGACAGCGGCGGAGCTGCGAGACCCCACCGAAAAGATGGATGTGCCGGACTATAGGGGACAGCGGTGACATCGCTGGCTCCTGTGTCAGGTAAGTGACACATAATGGGCTACTATGCGATGCATAGTAGTCCATTATGCTTTGCCTTTGCAGGGAATGAAAGAGGAAGTAAACCCATCAGGGTTTACTTCCTCTTTAAAAGGACCTTTGTGGAACTGCTCCACACAGCGTCCTGTCCTTACACTGAAAAAAGACAGCTGCAATCACCAGCACAGCAGTGCACTGAACCCTATATACTGTACTACACCTATACCAGTCCTTAAAATGACTTTTATGGACCTAATATCTAGTGAGTTGTCACTAGTCTCTCCCTGCTGCACACAGAATCCTGTCCCTACACTGACATAAGACAGAATGTATAATGTATTTATAAGGTAGGGGGTATGTCCAATTGTCCATGTGCTGAAATGTCTCAATTGGCTGTCCTGTACCCTATGATGGATGTGTCATCATGGGTCAAAGTCCTTTCACACTGTAAACACATATGTCTGCCGGGAGAACAGCGGCAATAGTCCGCCCTGTTTGGCGAATCGTGAACACGCAAAATTCGCCGCGAACCAAGCGCCGGGCGAACAGTTCGGCCATCCCTAATTATAAAATAAGAATCTAAATTCTCTAACATTTCCCCCGTTTATAGTCATTTATGACAGTTCTTTCAGCACTTCAGCTTTTGGGATTTCACCAAAGTCCATCATATAGTTCACACACGAGAGTCAGGGGTAAAGTTCTTATACTCGTCCTCACCTGTTTCAGAAAGAAGTCCAGAATAGAGTTAATTTAGATATTTTTGGAGAAACATAGTCTTGGTCAAGGATGTGTCAATGAACCGTTGAAGGAGTCCTCTGACACAGGGAATGCAACAGCAACCCCACTGGGTCAGTACTGTGGCTGCCATCACTATTGAAATTAACATATTTCTCTCCAGTTCATGCCATTTACTGAACCATGTCCAACCAGAGATCTTCCACACCAGAGTTTTCCGCCAATTCTTGGGACAGCATCTGCAATCCCTGAAGGGCCTTTGTTATGCTACCATCGGGGGCTGTAATGTTAGGAATGAAGGTGCAACAAAAGTTTCCGAACATCTTGCACACCCCTCCCTTCTCTGCCAACAGCATATCAAGAGCAATACGATTCTGCCAGGCTGTCAATGAGATTGCCTGCAGTTGGCTGGCTACTCTTTTAAGGGCATCTCTGGTATAGTTCACAAACTTTTGCTGGTTATAGTAGATGTAGTTTACCCAATCGAAATTCTTGTTAGGTTGAATCCACAAAAAGATGGTGGTGAATCCGGCGGATATCTGGTCTTGTGCTTTGAATTCATTAGGGACTCCTTGCATTACTCCGATGGAATCAATGTAGACTTGATTATCAAACAAATGAAAGAGGAACGGTGCCTTCTAAGTGCAGTAAAATGGTAAATTTTAATAAAATTTTTAAAAATCAATACACTCACAAGTGGTTCATAGATGGGCATTGTAATTATTTCAACATCCGCTAGTCGCCATAAGAGAGGAGAGGCCATCAGCTGTAAATCCAGCAGAGGGATAGATGATGTGGATGGTCCCAGGCCCGGAAACACAGCTGGATACGATGTTTCTGGTGGTTGTGGAGCGCAAACACTAGGCAACAGCACTGGCGGGAATCGCATCACTTCTGAGTTAGCAGGGAGGAGCTTGCGTTCGGGTCATGCGTGTCCCTTCTTCAGGCTTTATGGCAGCCATCTTAGATAAATTCCTTTTATAACCCCTAGGTCACGTGGATGTTACCATAGCAGCATGAGAATCCGGAAGTACCAGCATAAGAAACAGGAAGTAGATAATGTCCTTTAATACCCCCTAGGTCACGTGATTGTTACCATAGCAGCATAAGAAACAGGAAGTAACAAGAAGGGCTCTATATATAAAAAAACACGACAAAGCTAATGATAATGATGAGTATAGAGTGATGGGGGGAAAAAGTATACATACATGAGAATAAATATAGCTAAGATATGGATTGTTGGAATGGTAAAACAGAGGGGAATAGCAAGTGAGATAATAATAATAATAATAATAATAATAAATAGATGTAACAATTAGAAATTAAATTAGAAAACCATAAGAGACTTTCGGATGTGATGGACTATAGATATTACTTATGTTTAATGCAAATGGTGACTAATACATGCCTAGTTTAATTTTAGTTTGATTTGTGAGGAAATTATACATTGGATTATGGGGAAATTTTAGATGTTTTTGAATATTAATATAATTATAAGGGATAAATAATAAGTAGTAGTATTATAAAATAAAATATAAAGAGCAGGAATAAAAAAAATGATGGTAAAAAGGTGGGGTGGGGGGGTAAAAAAAAAAGATAAACTATAAATAACTAAGCGCATTGGAATATGAATTATATTAGTATTCTGAATGTGTATCATTTATAACAGAGTATTTTAATTATTTTCAATGGTTTCATTCATTTATAATAAATAATATAGAGACAAAAAAGGTAGTTGGAGGGGAAGGGGGTTATTATGGTGCCTAGATTCATCAAAGACAAATAAATATATTTAAAAAGAACAACTTTAATACATAATAAAACAAAATACAAAAGTCACAATGGCATCAAAAGGATTTGTACAATCATAAATAAAAACAAAAACACATCCAATGAGGTAGGGCCAAGATGATATAGGCCTGGGTGTGCGGACGGGTCAAAATCCTCCCTACACGTTTCGCCGTACAAACGCCTTCATCAGGGGAAAATGGAGTGAGACCACCATATGAAGACAAATTCTAAAAAAAAAGAAAAAAAAAAAAAGGGAGAGAAAACAATTTAATAAAAAAATTATAAGCCCCAGTAAGTACTGCATCAATCAAAAGGAAAAGGAATCCCAACAGTGCTATAAACTGCCAAATGTCCCACAGTTTCCATCCTAGATGGATAATACATGTAACCCATAGGGGCCAAGTACATACCTCCAGAGCCAATGCAGAAGGGACAAACCCGGCGCTGAACAAGCGCACGAGCCCCCAAGTGGCAGGACCACCTAAGTGCAACTGCAGGGGGTAGTCTAAAACAAACAAATAAGGTAATTTTAAACTCAAATATACCCTTGTGGGGTATATAGATCAAGAGGCAAAAACCCAAAGCGGGATATACTCAAATACAGCAAGAGGCCACCAGGGCCTTCTAAATTGACCTACCCTATTAAAACAAAAACGAATATGAGACAGAGGCGCCAATAGGAAGGTGAACAACAGTAAATTTGAAGTCCAAAATGCTAAGTCCTAAATTAAAAAAAAAAAGAAAAAAAAGGGGGACCTTACCCGAACTTTAGGTTCCACAGACAAGCCTGATAAGGGCAGTTGGAAATATATATATATCCCCTAAATGGGACAAAGCTGTTGCAGATAAACCAAATGAGGGTAATAGAGAATAGAGAAAGAGCTTCAGTGCTCAGCATCCAACCTAATGAATACAGAAAGGATTAAGGAAAATGTGAATCAAAGTGTAATCATTAGAAAAAAAAAAAACTCTGAAGGAAAGACCAAGCATCATCTTAAATATTACTGACCTAGTCATGGACGAACTGACAGAAAGGCGCCTCCGTGGAACCGGCAATGGACAGCCTGCTCCACTTCCTGATATACCCCCCACCCGTTCGACGTGATTACGTCACTGCCGAACGGGAGCAGACGTACTACGATCCGAACGCATGCGCACCAGACCCGATCCATAGCCTACAATGCCCATAATGCTGATAAATGGACAACTTTGTATAAAAAATAATGCAAATGACAACACATTTCTGTTTTATATCGCTCCTCACTATATGCAATCTGATGGGCACTTATTATTGCTATTTTACATAGAATCGATTTGATTCATGGGGATTTACATGATTCTAGTTCCCATCCCCATGATCGAATCTAGTAATAACCTTGAAATAACCAGATCTGAATGCAGCTTCTCCCCTTAAGGTCCAGTTTTGTCTTTAATTTAGCAAAGTAATTTATGTCACATAGGTCGAATGTTATTCATTTTGAAATAATCCATTCCATTTGAGTCAAAAAATTCTTTCCTTTATCCAATTCCTTTCTTTCCTCTTATTTGATTTACACATACATTCTGGATAGGGAGGCGCAGGATGGACCCAGTTTTTCTTGAGACATAACAACTTAGCCCATAGGAAAAACATAGTTCCCTTCTATTAGGATTCAACAGAAATCCAAATGTATTACCGTATTTATTGGCGTATAACACGCACAGGCGTATAACACGCACATTCATTTTAAGAGGGGCGTTTCAGGAAAAAACTTACATATTTGTATTGGCGTATAACACGCACACGCTATTTGCACCCGATTTTCATGGTGAAAAAGTGAGTGTTATACGCCAATAAATACAGTATTCATTTTTTCCCTCATAGGTCCCCAAAGGTTTTTTCCTTTCTGGGTCTTTAATTAATTTTTAATTATTTTTTTTTTTTTTTTTACATTTTTAATTTTTCTTTATTTTTATATTTTTCTTTAATTTTTTTGTATATATTTTCATATAATTTTTTCAAATTTTTTTCACTTTTTTCCTTTAATTTTAATTTGATCTTCTTATTATGTGTTTTTCTATTAAAGAAATGTTTTTCATGAATAATTTAAAAAAAATACTTTATTGCCATGTATTCACTTTTAAATTGTGGTTATGTAGGTCTACCATTATGCAATACCAGGTGCTGAGATTGGGGACATATTATATGTTGTGGAATGCTTATATAATATAATGGGACCATCCCCTTATAATAGCAGCGCTGGTTGACCTAATGTAGGATGCAGAGCTCTACAAATTTTTTCCTCCTCTCTGGTTTAGGAATTTTGTTTTGTTTTTTATATAATTAGGGACCACTTATACTTCCGCATTCTGCGGAGTAATGTGAGTGGTATTCCCATAACCAAAATGGCGGTTTTGACGCCGCGCAATCGCAGTAGAGCCAAAGGATGCACACTCTCCGCAATCAGCTGTAACAGCCGGCAGACGGTTTTATGCACTGGCGTTGTCATTTTTATCTAAATGTGAGTAGAACCTTTTTAATTTAATAAAATCCTTGTTAAAAAACAGGTCACACTATGGATATTCCTCTTTTCCATTGAAAGCCTAGTGATATTTCCCCAGCGGGTGACAAACGAACCCCCCAGAGAATCTACAAATAGCGACACAGGGGCTCACACTGTGGAGGCTATCCCACCCCAGTAGGGGTAAGAAATCTGGTGAGGGCAATATCAATACTTGTCACACGCACCGGGAAGATGCTGTATTAGTCATCACATACCTCCTGCACAGTCTGCTTCTACATTCTTTGGAACTTTTTTGAATTTCTATCAGCGTCTTTCTGCATTACTTTTTTATTTTTACCATCTGTGTTTTTTTTTATTAGTATTTAAGTTTATACATACACGTACATTAATATTATAGATATTAAACCATTACGTTTTTTTTTCTCACATGTGGTAATATCACACTCAAATTAACCCCAATTTAGGGGATCTGTAATTATTAAGTTTTCTCATTTATATTGGGGACATAACCATCACTTATCACTTTAATTCATTTACTTTTTATTCTTTCACTGTTTATTAAAAAAATTTTTTTTGCTTTTATAAGGAAGACCATTAATATTTGGTTACATCACAGGCCTACCTCTTCTTTTTCCACAAAAAAAAATGCGTTTTAATTTTTTCCCACATTTTCCAAAAACTTCTGGAAAAAATGAACCGTTCAAAAGACTCATTATGCCTCATAGATTATACGTTGGGGTGTCTGCTTTCCAAAATGGGGTCATTTTGGGGGCAATTCCATTGTCCTGGTGCTCCAGGGCCTTCAAAAGTGTAATAGGTGGTTGAGAAATGAGATGTGTCATTTATGCTCGTAGAATGCCTGAAGATGCTACTTCAGTGTTGGGCCTTTGTATGCGGCCAGGCTGTGTAAAAGTCTCACACATGTGGTATCACCATACTCAGAAGGAGTAGCAGAATGTATTTTGGGGTGTCATCTTTGCTATGTACATGCTATGTGTTGGAAATATCTGATAAATTGACAACTTTGTGTAAAAAGAAACACGTTTTCATTTTTTCCCCCATTTTCCAAAAACTTCTGGAAAAAATAAACCGTTAAAAAGACTCATTATGCCTCATAGATTATACGTTGGGGTGTCTGCTTACCAAAATGGGGTCATTTTGGGGGCAATTCCATTGTCCTGGTACTCCAGGGGCTTCAAAAGTGTAATATGTGGTTGAGAAATGAGATGTGTCATTTATGCTCGTAAAATGCCTGAAGATGCTTCTTCAATGTTGGGCCTTTGTATGTGGTTAGGCTGTGTAAACGTCCCACACATGTGGTATCGCCATACTTGGGAAGAGTAGCAGAATGTATTCTGGGATGTAATTTGTTGTATGCATATGCTCTGTGAGAGAAATAACCTGTTAATATGACAATTTTTGTAAAAAAAAAAAAAATCTTAATTTTGCAAAGAATTGTGGGAAAAAATTACAACTTAAAAAAAAAATAATCATGCTACTTACTTGGAATGTCTACTTTCTAAAAAGGGTTAATTCGGGGGGTGTTTGTACTTTCCTGACTTGTTAGTGTCTCAAGAAATGAGATACACCTGATATACTGAAGGCCTGATCAGATGTGATCAATTTTCAGTGATTGGCACCATAGTTTGTAGACTATAACTTTCAAAAAGACCAAATCATTTACACTAATTTAGGTTATTTTTACCAAAGATATGTAGCAGTATAAATTTTGGCCAAAATTTATGAAGAAAAATTACTATTTTGCAAATAAAATTTGATGGAAACAAAGAAAAGGGCATTTTTTTCCACAAAATTTACGGCATTTTTTATTTATACCACAAAAAAGAAAAAAACCCACTAGTGATTAAATACCACCAAAAGAAAGCTCTATTTGTGTGAAAAAAGGACTCAAGTTTCATATGGGTACAGTGTTGCATGACTGAGTAATTGTCATTCAAAGTGTGAGAGCTCTGAAAGCTGAAAACTGGTCTGGTCAGGAAGGGGGTGTAAGTGCACTGTATTGAGGTGGTTAATAAATGTTCTTTTTATACCACTATATTCATATGGTCGTGCCTATAAAGCCCAAGCCCTTCTTTTCCAAATATATGCAACAAATTATAGGACCTGGCACTGAATATTTTAGCAGTATCCACATTACCACTCTGTGGTGATACATTAACCATTTTATGATTATTATTGTAGAAACTGACACCAATGCTGAGGATTAATATTGCAGAAACTGACACCAATACTGGGGATTCTTATTGCAGAAACTGACACCAATGCTGGGGATTAATATTGCAGAAACTGAACCAGGTCAGCCACATCCACTGGTAAACTAGCAGAGGCTTCAACAACATCTTGGCCATTGCAAAACCAGGTACACGACCTCCCCCCCCTTTCCACCCTATGCCTAATCTTTCTGGCTTTTGCTGCGGGCTCTCTTTCCAAAAAGACAAAATTACAGCACAGGTAGATAAAAGTTGCGAAATGAAAAAAATAAATAAAATGGAGGCAAGATACATTCTAGTGGTCGGTAACAGATGCTTAAAGGCAGTGGCATAGCTAGCACATCTGGCACCCAGGGCTGATAATTTTTGTTCACAGTGGGAGGGGCTTAAAGGGCCATATGCTTTAAAGTGGTTTTAAACCCCTCAAGTCCAGGGCCTCCAGTGTACTCCCTTTTAGTCCGGGGCCGCCTCTGCACATTTCGCACCAGTCTCACTTCTCCTTTGGGTGACAAAATTCTTGCTGCTCAGGTTCATGCTGCTCCTGAGTAGGGATGAGCTTCGAGTTCGAGTTGAACTCATGTACGACTTGAACATTGCATGTTCGCCTGTTCACTGAACAGCGAACAATTTGGGGTGTTTGCGGCAAATTCAAAAAGCCGCGGAACACCCTGTACAAGTCTATGGGAGGAATCTAAAATGCTAATTTTAAAGGCTTACATGCAAGTTATTGTCATAAAAAGTGTTTGGGGACCTGGGTCCTGCCGCAGGGGACATGTATCAATGCAAAAAAAAGTTTTAAAAACGTCAGTTTTTTCGGGTGCAGTGATTTTAATAATGCTTAAAGTGAAACAATAAAAGTGTAATATTCCTTTAAATTTCGTACTTGGGGGATGTGTATAGTATGCCTGTGAAGGGGTGTATGTTTCCCGTGCTTAGAACTGTCCCTGCACAAAGTGTCATTTCTGCAGGAAAAAAAGTCATTTAAAATCACTCAAATGTATTAGTGCCACTGCAGCTCCCTGATGATGCAACATTTATATTTGCGAAATGTGTAGTGGCTGCCTGGACCCCTGTTGATTAGGTTCGGTGGATGAGGGAGAAAGATTGGGACGTATTCTCAGGAACCACGGATTACTGCTGAGGGCTTTTGACCATACGGAAAGGTGGACCCTATCCATACTCCCACGTACATGGCTAGACATGCTTGGTGCTGGCTCAGGCACAGGCATATGTGAGTGTGCATTTAGCGGTTTTAAAAAAACTTTTTTTTTTTTTTTTTAACAAATAGTTTTTATTGAAAGGCTAAGATAATACAAATATCAATACATCGTAGTGGTATAGCATACAGGAGAATAGTTTTCAAAAATAATACAAATAAACACAGAGTCTTTTCAATCAAATACAGGATTATTAGCCTCTTCTATTTATAGATACATTAACATCTCCTTTTAGTTACAGCCAAAGGATTTTATTCAAATGAGAAATAAAGCAAAAAGACAGAAAGAAAGAAGTATAAAGTTAAGGCCGAAAGTTATATAATTTTCCTAGTACCGATCCAAGGTGCCCATTGAAAATATAGGCTAGAAGATTTCCCCTCTGTCGTGGAAAGAATTTGTTCATACTTAAAGGTTTCATCTATTTTTTTCGTTAGTTCACTAATGCAAGGGGGATCAGGGGATTTCCACTTTTTGGCTATCAAAAGTCTGGCTGTTGTCAAAATTTGAACTACTATAAATCTAAGGGATGGCGGAAATTGGTCTATGTGTATGTTTAGGATTGCTAGTTCAGGGGTTGCATCTCTAAGAATACCAGTAGTTCTGGAGATAAGGGTAAATACTCCTCTCCAAAAACTTCTGGTGCAAGGGCACTCCCACACCATATGCAACAGCGTACCCACTTTAGCACACCCTCGCCAGCAAGCGTCCGAATTCTCCTTTGCAAATTTCACTGTAATATATGGAGTGAAGTACCACCTAAGAAGTAGTTTCTGTGTTGTTTCCCAATGTGTTATGGATCTGATGTAGCGACCAGTACTTTTTATATCTGCTTTCCATTGCTCATCTGAGAATGAGGTATCAAGATCTCTCTCCCATCTCTGGAGAGGATGTGTTTTCGTAAATTGACTTTTAGATTGCAAGAGATCATAAAAAAGGGAAATACCCCCTTTGACTTTCGTTACATCAGTCCAAAACGACCATGCCTGGTGAGGAATTAGAACAGCGGTGCCCCCATGTTGTTTTAGAAAAGAAGCTATTCGTAAATAGGTAAAATAGGCTGTGGAGGGAATATCGTATTTAATCGCTAGAGTTTCAAAAGGGATCAGCTTATTGTTTTTGAATAGATCCGAGACCAATGTCAGGCCCTTTTGTTCCCAGAGTGACAAATCAATATCTGTCAGGCATATACACAGTGAAGAAATAGGAGTTGATATCTCCGTCAAGTTCTGGTGATTGGATACAGTAAGAATAAATTGAGTCCAGGTATCTGTCACTAATTCGATTATGGGGTGTTGCGACATAACCCTTGTGTTAGGAAATGAGGACGCCAACAATGTAGAGTATAATGAATTGGGGAGTAGCCAAGCACTCTCAATGGTGGCCCATTGTTTATCCGCTTCTGGTTGAATCCAATACTTGATTTGATCAAGGACACATGCCTTATAATAATCTCTTAGAATAGGGAACCCCATACCCCCCAAATCTTTTCTTCTACATAAAATAGTATTAGAGCTTCTAGGTTTCCTTCCTTGCCACACAAATGAAGATAGTTGCGCTTGGGCTGATATGAAAAAGGACGAGGGGATTCGAATTGGTAACGCCCTGAAGACATATAGAAGTTTCGGGAGTATCAGCATTTTGTATGCTGCTAGTCTTCCCATCCAAGATAGATAAAATTTCGTAAGTCTGTTCAACTCATGGTGAAGGGAGGAGAGTAAGGGTAGAAAGTTAGCTTTAAACAGGCTGGAACTAGGTGACATTATCTTAATGCCTAAATATGGAATTGGTTGATTCGTCCATGGGTAAGGGAATCTTGTGGCTAGGTCTTTACGAGTTTGCCCCTTAATATTGATTGCAAGCAAGTTTGATTTAGACGCATTAACCTTGTAGTAAGAAATTTTATTAAACTGTTCTAAAGTGTCGTGAACTGCTGGTAAAGAGAGGGATGGCTGTGATAGGGATAAAATGACATCATCGGCAAATAGCGTGATCGAATGAGAAAATTTCAAAATTGGGATACCTAGGATGTCTGGATGCGTGCGAATTGTTTCAGCTAGAGGTTCCATTATGAGGGCAAAAATTAACGGAGACAGCGGGCACCCTTGTCTCGTCCCATTTGTAATGTTAAAGCTTTCCGAAAACATCCCTTCCGTGAATACCATCGCCGAAGGGTTAGTGTATAGGGCCGAGATAGCAGAATGTATGCTCCCCTCCATACCAAATTTGGTGAGTACTCGACTTAGGTAGCCCCAGTGGACCCTATCAAAGGCCTTCTCTGCATCTAAAGTAAGAAGCTGAGAAGGATCCCTCGAGGTCTCGGCCGCATGGATCAAATTAATAATTTTCCTGGTGGCATCAGGGGCTTGACGACCCTTAATAAATCCCACTTGGTCGTTTTTAATTAGGGAAGGTAAAATTGTGGATAGCGTATTTGCCAAAATTTTTGGCAAAATTTTTAAGTCAACATTTAATAAGGATATCGGTCTGAAGTTTTGAGTGGACTCTGTTGGTTTCCCCGGTTTGGGTATTGTTATTGTGGCGGCCAACATTTCTTGAGGGAATGAGGTGGTTAGAGTAGCTTTCTCAAATGTTTTTAGTAAATGTCTACCTATGATGGGGTAGAATGAGCGATAGTATTCCGATGAAAAGCCGTCTGGGCCTGGGGATTTATTTAGCGGTAGCGCTAAGATTGTTTTGTGAAGTTCACTCAGTGTTATGGGTTCGTTTAAATCGCTCAGTTGGTCCTTGTCTAGGCTTGGAAGTGTTAACTTGTCAAGGAAGCGTTCGATAGCATCTGTGGTCGGTTGGGGAATGGAGTTGTCGTCTCTTAAATTGTAGAGGGCGCTATAGTAGTCCCGAAAAGCGTTAGCGATATCTTTTGGGTTGGAAAGTTTGGCCCCGGTAGTCGGATGATAAATGAAAGGTATCTTTTGTTTAATGGTTCTTTCCCTAGTTTGTCTAGCCAGTAGCTTTCCTACCCGATTCCCTTGTTGATAAAAGCGGGCCTTCCATTTCTTAACCACTTCCCACCCGGCCAATGTATATATACGGCCGGGTGGGAGCCGCCTGCTCCTGATAGGACGTTCAGGAACGTCCTTCAGGAGTAGCGGGATCGCGCGCGCCCGCGCAGCGGCGCGATCCCGATGTGCTCGTGTCACCCGGACACGGCACATCTCAGATCGGCAGGAGGGCTCTGTGATTGGCCCTCCTGATCACATGACGGCCGTGTCCAATCACGGCCGTCATGTGATGTAAACAAACAGCCGGTTGCTAGGCAATCGGCTCTCCTCTCCTCACACGGAAGTCACCGCTGAGGAGAGGAGAGCAGATCGCTGCAGCCGGCTGATGATCAGTGAGTATGGGCTGCTTTTCACAGCTTTTTACTCACTGATCATCAGTGTAGTGTAAACACACAACACACCACACAGTGAAAACACAGTCCCCACATATGTCCCCAAAACACACATGTCCCCAAAACATACATGTCCCCAAATAATAAAAACACATGTCCCTAATAATAAAAACTTGTCCCCCACATATGTCCCACTAAAATCACATGTCCCAATGATTATCTGCACACATATGTACGTGATCACCTGCACACATATGTACATGATCATTTGCGTACATATGTCCGTGATCACACAAACCAATTATTATACACTTAACGGAATTTTTTTTACCAAAAACATGTAGCAGAATACATTTTGGCTTAAATTTATGACAAAATTTGATTTTATTGGATTTCTTTTCAAATAGAAAAAAGAAAATATTGTTTTTTTCCCAAATTTCCGCTTTTTTTGCGCTTATATCGCAAAAAAAAAAAAAACGGAGTCGTGAATAAATAACACCAAAATAAAGCTCTATTTGTGCGAACAAAATGATAACAATTTCATTTGGGTACAGTGTAGCATGACCGCGCAATTGTCACTGAAAGCGCTAGAGCGCTGAAAGCTGAAAATTGGGCTGGGAAGGAAGGGGGTGAAAGTGCCCTGTATTGAAGTGGTTAAGCACGTGCTCATGTTGTGATATCAACAATAATCTGAGTTCGTGCCTAAGACTGTCTAGTTGGGAACCTACCTTATGTTGGGGCGCCTGTTTGTTTTGGGATTCCAATTTTTCAATCTGGGAAAGGAGACTATCAATTTTTAGATTTCTCTGTTTGACGGCCGTACATTTTAATTTGATTAATACCCCTCTCATAAACGCCTTGTGTGCGTTCCATACCGTGAAGGGGTCCGATACAGACTGGGCATTGTTTTTAAAATAATCCTGTAACTCCGAGATAATCTGCTGCTTAAATTTGGGATGTGAGAAAAGAGAGGCATCGTTTCTCCATCTATTAGCCCTAGTCTCCGTCGGACGACCCTCCACCACTACGGAAACTGGGGCATGGTCAGACCACGAGATATTATGTATCGAGGACACAGTAACTTTCTGAAGTAGAAATTTGTCAACCAGAAATAAGTCTATTCTAGAGTACGAGTTGTGTACGCTAGAATAGTAAGAGTAATCCCTTTCTGAGGAATGTTGGCATCTCCATACATCGAACAGACTATAAGCTGCCATAAAGTGCGCAAGGGTAATCCTACCCCCGGATTTGCGAGGTCTAGAGGACACATCTAGAACCTGGTTCGGTATCGTGTTGAAATCACCACAGAGTATGAGATAACCCCTGCGCACCGATACCACCTTCTTGCCTAACCTGTGCAAAAAAAGACAATTGTTTGGAATTTGGTACATACACATTGACAATAGTATAAACCACGTTGTCTATTTCCCCTATTAGAATAATATATCTACCCGCAGAATCTATTTCAACCTGCAAGCATTTAAATTGCAACTTATCTCGAAGCAGTATAGCTACTCCTCTCTGTTTCTTCTGAGCATTGGACAAAAATACAGTTGGAAAATGTCTATTCTGAAGCTGCGGGTGTTTTGAGTCCAGAAAATGCGTTTCCTGAAGACAAAGAACGTCACTTTGTAGTTTCATGGCTTCTTTCCACAATAAGCTTCTTTTGTGAGGGCTGTTGAGACCTCTAACATTAAATGTCGAAATCTTAAACCCCATCTTGAGAACGTGAAGGGTGAAAAATGAACAGGTTCTTGGATCGGCACTAGTAGCAGTGCGAGAAAGTCCAAACCGACTTACAGTTGCGGTGGACCCAAAAAATTAAAAAGCAGAAAAAAAAAAAAAAAACAATAAAGAGAAGAAGTAGGCACTTAGACTGTAGAGAAAAGTGAGGTAGTTAGTCCCAAGTGGTGACAAAACAAAAGTAACAAAACGTCAACTTGTAAGGTCCTGAAGGAACAAGATACAGCAGACCACAAGGTAGCGTGTAGCCTAACCTGGTCTAAGTAAAGTCCAGAAGAGAAAAAATAAAAAAGAAGATTGCAACGAATCTGTAGGGAAAAAACCCTTTAAACAACGGAGGGCAAAAGAGAACCACATAGGTATCCACCGAGCACCGGAGCTCTAAGGTTTAGTAAGGATGAAAATAAATACCTGGGAGGTCAGTCCGGCAATCGTCTCGGCCAGGCAGGGGATTCGGCACAGGGAGATGGAGTCCCGGACGGCGAGCTCTCTTCCTTGTCCAAGATTTGCCATTCTCTGAGGAGTCGAATGCCTTCTTCGACTGATTTAATAGCCGTGGTGGACCCATCTTTGGAGACTAGAAGTCTAGCTGGATATGCCCACTTGTACGGAATTCGATGGTTTCGCAGGGGTTTCGTTATCGTCGCCAGGGTTCGTCGTCTTTGCATCGTAAATGCCGACAAATCTGGAAAAAAAAGACAAGGCTTGTGCGGACAGAGGTATGGTGTCCGGGTTGCGGATACAGAGAAGGAATTTTTCTTTAGTTTGAAAAAAATGGATTCTAGCGATTGTGTCCCTCGGTAAGTGAGCTGGGATGTGTCTAGGTTTAGGAAGCCTATGGATTCTATCAATGGCGAGGTCTGTTAGCAATGCATCTGGTAAAGCTTCCTGTAGGATTGTTTGGAAAAATGGGAGCAGGTCAGTAGGTTTCACTGATTCTGGTATACCTCGGATTTTGATGTTATTGCGTCTCGATCGGTCCTCGAGGTCGGCCATTTTCTATTTCATAATAAGCAATTCGTCCTCCTTCTCATTATGAGCATCTATAACCTCGTTAATAGTACCTGCGAATTCACTCATTTTACGTTCCATGTGGGCAACTCTGTTATCCACAGCCCTGACTTCCTCTTTGAAATGACTAGTGAGGGATAGAATGTCTGCATGCAGAGTGCTCCGAAGTGATACCAGCATATCTTTCAGGGTGGTGTCAATAACTGGCTGGTTCTTGGTAGGGAATTCAAGTATGGAGTCCTGTAACTCTCTCGTGTCATTCAGGGACGCATTGCACACACCCTCCTCTTCCTCTCTCTGCATGTGAGGCTGTTTAGCCTTGATAGGGCTGGAGGTGGATGAAGCTGAAGGAGAGGTAAGCTTGTCCCCCTGTGGCGAATCGGTCTGGTCTTTGGCTTGGTAAGCTACAGATGCTCTGCTGCTCACATGGCTACCTTTCCCCTCATCACCCTGCTTACCGGCGCCATCTTGGGACTGTGAAGTGCGGGGCTGCCGATAGAAATCCGTCATTCGGCTTAGACGTTTTGCCTCCTTTCTCCTGCGGGACATGTTCTGTATTTCTGCCCGACCTCCGCTATGCAATTACCGCTGAGTTTGGCCTCCCAGGTCCGTCGGAAAAAGCTCCGGTGTATAGGCGGTGGACGGAGCTCTCTTACACTGCGGCCATACTCCTCAGCTGCCGGCCACGCCCCCTTAAAAAAACTTTTTAATAAACTTGTTTTGACTTGCTGCACTATGATGGTCCCTTATATTTTTTTTGTGAGCCAAATAGCATGAAAGGTTTCTATTTTCCTGCTTGGAGAGGCTGTTGATGAGACCCTTAAAAGGAGTGGTTGTCCTTAATTAGGGATGGCCTTGCAGTTCGCAAGCGGGCGGTTCGTGGCAAACTTTGCTCATTCGCGATTCGCCAATCCGGCGGACTTCTGGCGCTATTCGCGCGGCGGATATATGCGTTTACATTGTGAAAGAACTTTGACCCATGATGACACATCCATCATGGGGTACAGTACAGCCAATTGAGACATTTCAGCACATGGACAATTGGACATTCCCCCTACCTTATAAATAGACCTGATCTGGCGGCCATTTTACATTCTGTCTTTTGTCAGTGTAGGGACAGGACGCTGTGTGGAACAGGGACAGTCAGTCTATCACTAGCTATTACTATTAGGTCCACAAAAGTCCTTGTAAGAACTGGTATAGGTGTACAGTATATAGGGTTGTAATACACTTAGAATATACTTTCTTTCAAAGATACAAAGCATATTCTGTTGCACTGCTACTGTTGAGCTGACCAATTCTGCAGCTATCTTTTGTCAGTGTAGGGACAGGACGCTGTGTGGAGTAGGGACAGTCAGTTTAATCACTAGCTATTACTATTAGGTCCACAAAGGTCATTTTAAGGACTGGTATACGTGCACAGTATATAGGGTTGTAATACACTTAGAATATACTTTCTTTCAAGTATATTATGGTGCATTGCTGCTGACTGCTGTGCTGCTGAGTGCTTGCTGACTGATTCTGCAGCTGTGTTTTATCAGTGTAGGGAGGGACAGTTTGGTGTTTGGAGCAGGGACAGTCTGCAAATCACTAGCTATTAGGTCCACAAAGGTCCTTTTAAGCACTGGTATAGGTGTACAGTATATAGGTTGTACACGTATAATATACTTTCTTTCAAATATAAAAAGTATATTATACTTGAATACTGTGCTGCTGAGCTGATTACAACCGATTCTGCAGCTGTCTTTTATCAGTGTAGGGACTGAGGGACAGTCTGCAAATCACTAGCTACTAGGTCCACAAAGGTCCTTTTAAGGACTGGTATAGGTGTACAGTATATAGGGTTGTACACGTATAATATACTTTCTTTTAAATATAGAAAGCGCATTATACTTGACTGCTGTGCTGCTGAGCTGATTGCTGCCCAATTCTGCAGCTGTCTTTTATCAGTGTAGGGACTGAGGGACAGTTTGGTGTTTGGAGTAGGGACAGTCTGCAAATCACTAGCTACTAGGGACACAAAGGTCCTTTTATAGGTGTACAGTATATAGGTTTGTACACGTATAATATACTTTCTTTCAAATATAGAAAGCATATTATAGTGCACTGCACTGCTGTGCTGCTGACCGATTCTGCAGCTGTCGTTCTCAGTGTAGGGAGGGACAGTTTGGTTTTTGGAGCAGGGCCAGTCTGCAATTCACTAGCTAGCTACTTTTAGGTCCACAAAGGTCCTTCTAAGGACTGGTATAGGTGTACTATTTGGTGTGCAGTCTATAGGGGTATAATACACGTATAAAATACTTGCACATATAGAAAGCATAGTATAGTGCATTTCCACTGTGCAGCATTGTGACTACTGAGTGGTTCTGCAGCGATACTACAAAGAGTGACAAACGCAATTTAAAAAAAAGTATTATAACTGGTGTGATAGACCAGTGGCCCCCAAAAATGACAGATTGAAGCGGGGTGTTATATACCTTCTTCCACATACATACGGCACTTCTCTAGAGACTTTTGTCACAGGGTTATTTAAAAAATTACAGGCAGAGGAAGAGGCAGGCCCTTCCGCAGGGGTAGGGCAGGAGCAACAGGCTTGAGCCAAAGTGGCAAATTGCAGAAGGTGTGTGCGATTACATCAAAGGACGCACCAGACTTGATTGATTGGGTCACTCAGCCTTACTATTCTGCACCCTCTTCACTCTCTGCTGTGTGCACCCCCAAAGACACTACCACCAACACCACCATATACCCTCCACTTGAGTCACAGGAATTATTTTCCGATCCATCACAAGACATTACGATGCGCAGCCATTCTTGGCGTTGGATCAGGAAGAGGAGGTAGCAACAACCGCCACTCAGCAGTCTGACGACAGTACCCAGATCAGCCCAAGGAGGTTGGTCCCCGCTGTTGCTGCCTACTCCAAGATCTCTCATTTTAGCGGCGGGGAAGGTGACGTCAATGATGACATGTCTAGTGATGTCACGTGGGTGCCCACAAGAGAGGAAGAGGAGGGGAGTTCAGAGGGAGATATGGACCAGCAGATAGGGAGGAGAAGCAGGCGGAACTTAGATTGCACAGGAGGGACAAAGCAGACTGCTAATGTATCAGGAGCGAGGCATCAACCATGTACGGTCACATCTGGGCTTTTTTTAACGTGTCCGCTGACAATAGGGTTGCCATCTGCAATCTTTGCAGTCAACGCATAAGTCACGGTAAGCCTAACACTCACCTAAGGACGACCGCCTTAAGAAGGCACATGAGCTGGCATCACCGAGCTCAGTGGGAGCAATGGAACCCACAAAGCCACACTCCAGGCCCTCACCGTCCAGCCTCGTCTTCTACTTCTCCTTCTCCTCTCTCCTCACAATTGTCCTCCACTCCACCTTCCATCATGCCATCCTCACGTTTTTCTGGAAAAAGGCAGGCTTCCGTGGGCCAAATGTTCGAGCGTAAAAAAATGAACAGAACAGAACTGATAGCCAGCCAACTGCTGCCATATAAACTGGTGGACTCGGAGGCCTTTTGAATATTTGTGGCCATTGGAACACCACAATGGAAGGTCCTAGGAAGGAAGTATCTCTGGCACACAGTGTCGGTGCCAAGATACATCTGACCACAGACATGGTCTAGCAAACACGGGCAGGGAAGGTATATAACTTTTACTGCCCACTGGGTAACCACCTTCTGACGGCCGTCAAGCATGTAACCCATGTCACCCGTGTAGATTTGGTTTTACTGCCATGGATTGCATGCAGGCCTACCTCTTCTCCTCCTACTCCATCCTCCCCCCTCTCCTCCTCGGCTGACTCCTCCTTTTCCGCTGCTAACGTCTCTTCTGCTGCGCCGCCCAAGATCCCCAGAACCTATTTGACATGTCAGGTGAGAAGTTGCCATGCTGTGCTGCCTCTGTTGTGCCTGGAAGCCAAGAGCCACACTGGCCATGCACTCCTTTCAGCTTTGCGTTCACAGGCAGATCAGTGGCTAACACTGCTCAATTTGACAGTTGAAGTGGTGTGTGACAACGGTGCCAATCTGCTTAGCGCATTGAAACAGGGCGAAATTACACACGTGCCATGCATGGCACACGTCTTAAACTTGGTTGTGCAGTGATTCGTTGTCAAATACCCTGGAGTCCAGGACATCTTGCGGCAGGCAAGGAAAATCTCGACCCATTTCAGAAGATCTTACACGGCCATGGCTCGCCTTGCTGACATTCAGCGGCGCCACAATCTGCCGGTCAGACGTCTTATTTGCGATTGCCCGACGTGATGGAACTCAACCTTCTATACGCTTGATAGCAGGCCCGGATTGGCCATAGGGCAAACCGGGCACTTGCCCGGTGGGCCGCGGCCTCCGGGGCTGCCAGGCTGCAAGTCCTTGTGGGGCTTGAGCTGGCGCCGTTCATCCAGCCTCTCCTCGGCCACCCGGCTGCTTAGCCATCGGCGCCGGGGAGGGAGCTGGATGAGACTCCTTCGGCCTCTGCGCGGCCGCCTGTACAGGTGAGCCGTCGGTGCCGGGAGGAGGAGCCAGGGCAGACACCTTGGAGCCGGTGAAAATGTGAGTTCAGCCCCCCCCCCCGTAAACTGCATAGGAGGAGGGCTGGGGGCGGCTGCATATAGAAGAATAATTCTCTCCATCTTCCTCCTGCAGTAGCGGAATGCCTGCGAGAGGGAGAGGAGAAGCAGGCTTTCCGAGACTGCAGGAGGAAGATGGAGAGAATTATTCTTCTATATGCAGCCGCCCCCATCCCTCCTCCTATCCTGCTTCTCTCTGCGGCTTCCCCTGGGCTCTCCACCACACCCATACTCTCTGCCATCCCGTGTTCTCTGCCACCCCCCCATGCTCTCCACCTCCCCCCATGTTCTCCAAGGCACCCATACTCTCTGCCACCCCCCCATATTCTCCACCTCCCCCCATGCTCTCCACCTCCCCCCATGTTCTCCAAGGCACCCATACTCTCTGCCATCCCCCCATATTCTCCACCTCCCCCCATGTTCTCCAAGGCACCCATACTCTCTGCCATCTCCCCATATTCTCCACCTCCCCCCCATGTTCTCCAAGGCACCCATACTCTCTGCCATCCCCCCATGCTCTCTGCCATCCCCCCATGCTCTCCACCTCCCCCCCATGCTCTCCACCTCCCCCCCATGCTCTCCACCTCCCCCCCCATGCTCTCCACCTCCCCCCAAGCTCTCCACCTCTCCCCATGCTCTCCGCCACCCCCCATGCTCTCCGCCACCCCCCATGCCCTCCACCTCCCCCCATGCTCTCCACCTCCCCCCATGCTCTCCGAAACCGCCAGGCTCTCCGCCACCCCCCCATACTCTCCGCCTCCCCCCATGCTCTCCTCCATCCCCCCATGCTCTCCTTCACCCCCCCATGCTCTCCACCTTCCCCACATACTCTCCACCCCCCCATGCTCTCCACCTCCCCCCATGCTCTTTACCTCCCCCCCATGCTCTCCGCCACACCCCCATACTCTCCGCCATCCCCCCATACTCTCCGCCATCCCCCCATACTCTCCGCCATCCCCCCATACTCTCCGCCATCCCCCCATGCTCTCTGCCATCCCCCCATGCTCTCCGCCATCCCCCCATGCTCTCCTCCATCCCCCCATGCTTTCCCCCTCCCCCCCATGCTCTCGACCTCTCCCCATGCTCTCCACCTCTCCCCCATGCTCTCTGCCACCCCCATGCACTCTGCCACCCCCATGCTCTCCGCCACCTCCCCATGCTCTCCGCCACCTCCCCATGCTCTCCGCCACCTCCCCATGCTCTCCGCCTCCCCCCCATGCTCTCTGCCACCCCCCCATGCTCTCTGCCATCCTCCCATACTCTCCACCTCCCCCCATGTTCTCCGCCACCCCCATGCTCCCTGCCACCCCCATGCTCCCCGCCACCCCCATTGCTCTCTGCCACCTCCCCCCATGCTATCTGCCACCTCCCCCCATTCTCTCCACCATCCCCCATGCTCTCTGCCGCCCCCATGCTCTCTGCCACCCTCCCTGTGCTCTCTGCCTACTCCCCATGTGCTCCGCCACCCCCGTGCTCTCTGCCACCCCCCCGTGCTCTCCGCCGCCCTCCCTATGCTCTCCACCTCCCCACATGCTCTCCACTGCCCCCCTGTGCTCTCCACCTCCCCATATGTTCTACGCTGCCCCCCTGTGCTCTCCTCTTCCTCCCTGTGTTCTCTGCCTCTCCCCTGTGCACTTGCCCCACCCCATGTTCTCAAGGTTCTTCCCTGTGCTCTCCAACCCCCCATGCTCTTTCCTGGTCCCACCTTAACATGTCATAGGCTGCTCAATGCAAAATGCCCGGGCCTATTTTTTGTCCCAGTCCTGGCTTGATAGGCTGCTCGAGCAGAAATGTGCAGTTAACGACTACCTGTACGAACTCTGCGGCAGAACAGGTTCTGGGTAGCTTGTTTTTTTACCGTGCCAGTGGCTACTCATGCGCGACGCATGCAGACTTCTGCGGCCATTTGATGAGATCACCAAACTGGTCAGTCGCAGCCATGGCACCATCAGTGACAAGGTACCTTATGCCTTCTTTATGGAGCGTGCATTGCGTCGTGTCATTGATCAAGTCGTGGAGGAGCAGGAGCAGGAAGATGAGGAAGTCGCAATGCTGGATGAATTCCCAGGGGGGCTACTCTATCTGAGACAAGTCAACAACAGGAGTCTGAAGAGGAGTCAGAGGAGGATGGTGCGGGGGCGGATGAGGGGGACCAAGAAGAGCATGCTTTAAACCTTAGGACGACATTATCCTGGATGATGATCAGGAGCCAGGCCACCACACCGCTTGCAGTTTAGTGCAAATGGGGGCCTTCATGCTCCAGTGTTTTAACAGGGACCCCGTATAAAAAGCATAAAGGTCAAGGACCAGTACTGGGTGGCAACATACTTAGACCCCCGGTACAAACACAAAATGGTGGAAATGTTACCACCGTCACAGAGGGCTGACAGAATGGAGCACTTCCAGGCCTTGCTTCGAGAAATGCCACATTCTGCTTTTGCATGCGCTGGCAGAGGAGGAATTCCCACTCCCAGAGAAAGAGTTGCGGGTACCAATCCAGCATCAGGGAACGCCTAGACCGACAGGTGTCCGACTACATCGGGTTAAGGGACGATGTGGACTCTCTGAGAAGTGATGAACCCCTGGACTACTGGGTGGGCAGGCTTGACCTCTGGCCAGAGCTTGCCCAATTTCCAATGGAACTGTTGGCTTGCCCCTCGTCCAGTGTCCTGTCCAAAAGGACGTTCATTGCAGCAGGGGGGATCGTGACCGATAAGCGCACTCGCCTAGCTCACGACAGTGTTGACTACCTCACATTTATAAAAATGAATGAGGCATGGATCTCGGAGGAATTCAACACATGTGACCAGTAGACTATGTATATGCATAACAATATAAACGATTTATTTAATCGAGCACACTGACCTTTTTTCTACCTTCGGCTCACTTCCTTGTACAAAAAAAGCACACTGTACTATATGCCCTTACCCTCCTGTTTGAAGAGGTTGAGCGGTGTCATATTTTTGGGTCCCGCAGCGAGTTGCTGGTATCAGTGCTGGTGTCAGTGCTCTCCATCTCGGTACTGGTGTCAGTGCTCTCTATCACGGTGCTGGTGTAATGGTCTCTATCACGGTGCTGGTGTCAGTGCTCTCTATCACGGTGCTGGTGTGGTGTCAGTGCTCTCTATCTCGGTGCTGGTGTCAGTGCTCTCTATCTCGGTGCTGGTGTCAGTGCTCAGTCTCTATCACGGTGCTGGTGTCAGTGGTCTATCTCAGTGCTGGTGTCAGTGAGGGAGGTAGCAGTGGAGAAGCCAATCAGCAGGCAGTGCCAGCACCATGGCTGAGGATCAGCACTGGACTGGCACCTCCGGACCACCGCAGTGGAGCCCTGCATAGGTGGGGGTAAGGGCCGGGCAGAGGGAGAGGCTCAAGCACAGGTTGGCACACTGGGACACTGGCACAGGACTGCGCTGCCCTGACTGTGGCACTGATCATCTCCTGCACCCCCTTCATAGCCTGCCCTGACCTTGCCTCTCCTCCATGGCCTTCATGCGCTCCTGAATTGTCAAAATTTCACAGATAAAAAAAGAATGCTTGTCGTTGTCGATCCCAGATTCACTTAATACTTTTGTTATGCCAGTGTCCATGTTGTGGGACTATGTGTGCACAGCTAGTAAGTATTTTGTGTCTGAAAATATGACCTGGAGGTTTTTAAGGTTCGCCTGCCATTAAAGTCAATGGGGTCCGCCGCAAACTTTGCGGTTCCCAAACTTTTGGCCATGTTCCCGAAACGTCCCGTCGGAAGTTCGTCCATCACTATCCTTAATGAACTAAAGGCGCAGATACAGACTAGGTCTGGTGAGTGGCCATTTTATCTGGAGGTGGTAAAAACACTTGATTGGTGATTATAAGAAGCACTTTAAACCTGAAAAGAAGCACCTTTGAAATAAGAGGAACCAACCAGCACTGAAGCGATTGTTTATCTTTATGCACTGTGCACTTTTCTTATAGGAGTGATCACTCACTTGGGACATTTATGTTATATTGTGATTTGTTTTTTATAATATGGGGTTTAAGGCACTATAAAGCACTTTATTTGATATTTTTGCGGGTGTTCCCAGGTGATCATTCCCTTGGGACATTCATAGTACTTTTGCATTGTTTGGTGTTTAGGCGCTTTTATTATTGGATGGTAAGGGTGTCTCTGAGTGATCACTCACTTGGGACATCCATAGTATATTTGATCCCATATTTTATAGGCACTGTAAGGCACTTTAAATATTTGATATCACTGCAGGGGTGACCAACCCGGGTAACGGGTTGGCTCTGCAGTGGCACTAATACATTTGAATATTTTTAACAATTTTTGGTTGACATTTGGCACTTTTGTAATAATATGATAGAGGATTTATTTTTTTATTTTTTACAGGCAAGTAGGTGTTTTATTTGAGCACGGCACTTTAGGCTAAACAAAAAGTAGAGTTAGCGCAACCCATGCTTCATATATATTTAAAATCACTTGCAGCTATAATGAATTGTCGGCTCCCCATAATACAGAGAACAGTCATTGAAAGTCATTGATAAAAAAAAAATTAAAAAAAAATAAACAAAGCGTGGGGTTCCCCCAAATTCAATTACCAGGCCCTTCAGGTCTGGTATGAATTTAAAGGGGAACTCCATAGCAAATAAAAAAAAAATGGCCCGGAGTTCCCCCTAAAAATTTATACCAGACCCTTTATCTGAGCACGCAACCTGGCAGGCCGCAGGAAAAGAGCGGGGGCGAGAGAGCGCCCCCCCTCCTGAACCGTACCAGGCCCTCAACATTGGGAGGATGCTTTGGGGTTCCCCCCCAAAGCACCTTGTCCCCATGTTGATGAGGACAAGGGCCTCATCTCCACAACCCTGGCCGGTGGTTGTGGGGGTCTGTGAGCAGGGGGCTTATCAGAATCTGGAAGCCCCCTTTAACAAGGGGACCCCCAGATCCCAGCCCCCCGTTTGAAATGGTAAGGGGGTACTTACCCCTACCATTTCACAAAGAAAGTGTAAAAAATAGTTAAAAAAGACACACACACCGTTGCAAAAGTCCTTGATTAAAAATAAAAAAAGATTCCAGCGGTGGTAATCCACTCTTGCTATCCAGCGACGGATGATCATCTCTCCGGGCTCCAGCAATGGCTGATCTGATCCAGCGATGGGTGATCTCTCCCACCAGCGCAGCGCATACATCCTCTGTCTCCACCGGAGACACTGCGGGGATCCTGGCAGCCTGACACTTCTAATATGAGGAGGACGGGGCCACCCGTCACCTGACCACGCCCCCTCTGACACAAGGGGAAAGCCCGGCTTCCCCAATGACGTGCGGGTGACCCCGCAGAAACCTGCATTACATCAGAGGGGGCGGGGTCACCCGCACATCATTGGTATGGTATGGATTTTTAGGGGGAACTCCACACCATATTTTATTTTTCTTATCAATGACTTTCAATGACTGTTCTCTATGTTACGGGGAGACGGCAATTCATTATAGCCACGAGTGATTTTAAATGACTTTTTCCTTGCAGAAATGACAATTTGTGCAGGAACAGTTCTAAGCACGGGAAACATGCGCCCCTTCACAGGCATACTATTCACACCCCCAGGTAAGAAATTTAAAGAAATATTACACTTATTGCTCCCAAAAAAACATCAGTTTTTAAAACTTTTTTTTGCATTGATACATGTCCCCTGGGGCAGGACCCAGTTCCCCAAACACTTTTTATGACAATAACTTGCATATAAGTAGGGATGAGCCGAACACCCACCAGTTCGGTTCGCATCAGAACTTTCGAATGGACCGCAAATTCGTACGAACTTTAGAACCCCATTGAAGTCTATGGGACTCGAACGTTCGAAATAAAAAGTGCTAATTTTAATGGCTAATGTGCAAGATACTGTCCTAAAAAGGGTTTGGGGACCTGGCTCCTGCCTCAGGGGACATGGGTCAATGCCTAAAATGTTTTTAAAAATGGCAGTTTTGGCGGGAGCACTGATTTTAATGATGATTAAAGTGAAAAAAAAAAAGTGAAATATGCCTTTAAATATCGTGCCTGGGGGGTGTCTATAGTATGCCTGTGAAGTGCCACATGTTTCCCGTGTTTAGAACAGTCCCTGCACAAAATGACATTTAACGGAAAAAAAGTCATTTAAAACTGCTTGCGTTTTTAATGTAATATCTGGTTCCGGCAATATGGATGAAAATTATTGAGAAAAATGGCATAGATAGCCCCCCCTGCCCATTACCAGCCCCTTTGGGTCTTGTACGGATATTAAGGGGAACCCCATACCCATATTACAAAAAGGAAAGACGTGGGGCCTCCAGGCCCTATATACTCATAACAGCAGTATACAGGCGGTGCAAACAAGACAGGGACTGTGTAGATTTGTTGTGTTAAGTAGAATCTGTTTGTAATTTTGAACTGGTACATTTTTAAAGTGTAGCTCCAGTCAAAAAATCTATTTTAAGCTTTTTGGAAAACATAGGGAAGGGTTATCACCCCTGTATAATTTGTTTTGCCGTCCATCTTTTTTCATCTCACTTCCTGTTGTCTCCTTCCATTTGCAAGTAGGAAACATTTGTAAGTTGGAAGTTTGAAAGTAGGGGCCTGCCCTATATGCTCTGCAGAAATGGCGGAACAAGGTGTTGGTGTTGCCACAACATTGTAAGCCCTCAAAGTGACTCTTGGTGGGCGCTGGAGCACCCTGCTGTGAATGATTATATCAAGAATTGTAATTACATGCCATTGTTGAACAGTGGTAGAAAAATTGGGCCTATGGTGGTTGTGGAGCTGGTGCCACAACACTATAAGTCCTCATAGTTACTCTCGGTGGGCACAGGAACGGGCCCTGCTGTAAAATATTATATCAAGAATTGTAATTACATGCCCCTGTTAAACAGGGGCTGAAAAATTGGGCCTTAGGCACTGGTGCTAGTGCCACAACACTGCAACCTCTCCCATATACTCTAGTTGTAGTGCAGGAATGAGCCCGGCTGCAAAGCATTGCATCAAAAATTGTAATTAAACGCCCCTGTTAAACAGGGGCTGAAAAATTGGGCCTTAGGCACTGGTGCTGGTGCCACGACACTGCAACCTCTCCCATATACTCTAGTTGTAGTGCAGGAATGAGCCCTGCTGCAAAGCATTGCATCAAAAATTGTAATTAAACGCCCCTGTTAAACGGGCTGAAAAATTGGGCTGGTGGCATCACCTAGAACCAATAATGTTCTTCCAACATATCAGCGGAGGAGGAAGAGGATAGACAATCAACATAACAGGACAGTCACTTAGCATCAGCATAGGCAGTCTTGAAGGGATGTGATATTTCAAAAAAAAAAAAAAATATTCGGTTACATCAGCTTCAGGTGCTTGGTAGCTGTGGGTGATCCAAGACTGATTCATCTTTATGAAGGTCAGTCGATCAACCGAGTCGGTGTACAGGCGCACCCTGTGATCGGTAACAAAGCCACCAGCAGCACTGAAGGTGCGTTTCGAAAGAACGCTGGATGCAGGACAGGCCAGTAGCTCAATTGCATACTGTGCAAGCTCTGGCCAGTGATCCATCCTCAAGACCCAGTAAGCCAGAGGATTTTTCGGTGGGAAAGGTGTCCAAGTCTGATCTTGCCCCCTAGGTATTCCTGCACCATGTAAATCAGACACTGGCGATGGTTGCTGGAACCGATCATACCTTGGGGCTGCGGACTAAAAAATTGTCTGAACGCATCCGTCAGACGGCCACCTTCTCCACCGCTCCTTCTGACCAATGCCTCAGCAACGTTGTCCAGGACCAGGAGTTTGCAACCTCCCAGTCTCTGGGAACGCGCTGCACAGACCTTTCTGCAAGGCCTCCCGGAGATGTCTCATCCTCTGCTCCCTCTGCGATGGCAAGATAAGGTCGGCAGCCTTACCCTTATACCGTGGATCAAGGAGAGTGGCCAGCCAGTAATGGTCCCTCTCCTTAATCCGAAGAATACGAGGATCCTTCCACAGGCTTTGCAGGATCAGGGAGGCCATGCAGTGTAGGTTAGCTGAGGCATTCGGTCCGGAGTCCTCTGGGTCACTAAGGACAACATGATCCGCAGCTACCTCCTCCCAGCCACGTACAAGTCCACGGGTTTCTTGGGATTGTAAATCATCCCTACAAGACTGCTGCTGATGCTGAGTGCCAGCCTCCACCTCCATGCTGGCACAATCATACTCCTCCTCCTCCTGCTCCTCGTCCTCTTCCTGTGTGATGGGTGGGACAGCAGGAACACTGTCTGGATAAAGGGGGCATTGAGAGGCAAGGACGTCCTCCTCTTCCTGCCTCTGTTTTGCCTCAAGTGCCATGTCCATTATCCCACGCAGTGTATGCTCCAACAGGTGGACAAGAGGTACAGTGTCACTGATGCATGCACTGTCACTGCTCACCATCCTTGTGGCCTCCTCAAACGGTGACAGGACAGTGCATGCATCCCTGATCATGCCCCACTGGCGTGGTGAGAAAAAACCGAGCTCCCCTGACCCTGTCCTAGTGCCGTAGTCGCACAGGTACTCATTGATGGCCCTCTGCTGCGTGTGAAGCCATTGTCGCAAACCACCATTCCTGGCTTAAGCTGGCATGGCGTCAACCACCTCTTGGCCTGCCCCTGCAGAGCTGACAAAATATCTGCCCCAGTGTGGCTCCTGTCCCCCAAACAAACCAGCGCAAGCACGGCATGGCATCGTTTTGCCTGCGTACTTGCGTAGCCCCTTGAACGCCTACGGAGCACCGCTGGTTCTGAGGACAGAGCACTGGAAGAGGCAATGGAGGAAGAAGAAGAGGAGGGGGTGGAGGAGAGAGATGTGTCACAACCAGTAGTAGCATTTTGGAGGCGTGGTAGTGGAACAACCTCCAACACTACTGCACCTTGTCCTGCATCCTTCCCAGCTGCCAGAAGAGTGACCCAATGGGCCGTGAAAGACAGGCAACATCCCTGTCCATGCCTGTTGGACCATGAGTCAGCGGTAATATGCACCTTACTGATGACTGCCCTGTCCAGCGAGGCAAGGCCATTGCCTTCCACATGCCGGTAGAGAGCCGCAATCTCCTTCCGTGAGAAAAAGTGGCGTTTGGGGACCTGCCACTGAGGAACCGCACATTGTACAAACTCACGGAAGGGGGCCGAGTCTACCAACTGAAAAGGCAGCAGTTGAAGTTCTAGCAATTTAGCCAAGCTAGCATTCAACCGCTGGGTAGCAAGGAGAGGTCCGCTTTGTTCTTTGGTGTGGGTCTTTGAGGTACGCTTGCCAACGAGCTGCATGGCAGGTCAACATATGTCTGGTCAAGCATGTGGTGCCCAAGTGGCTGATGTTTTGGCCACGCAAGATACGCTTGAGACATATGTTGCAAATGGCAGCAGTGCGATCTGATGCACTTGTCTCAAAAAAGGCCCACACCAAAGAACTTTTAGAATAACGCGCAGAGGCAGCGCCCTGCACAGGCGGAGCTCTGCGGTGTGATTCAGTCGGTGTGCTGCCTCTAAGCTGGCCCCCGGAGGGCATCCTGCCTTGTTGGACATGTGCCTCCTAGTCCTCCTCTCTCCTACCAGGCACCCACGTGGAGTCAGTGCCCTCATCATCCCCTCCCTCTTCATCGCTGGAGCAAACCTGGCAGTATGCTGCAGCTTGTGGAACATGACTGCCAGATTGCTGTCCTTCTTGAGCTTCTCCTCTCTCTGCGCTCACGCTACTGCCTTCCTCTAGCTGAGTATCATCATCAGCGCCTACAAAACACTGGGCATCCTCCTGGAGCATGTACCCAACACTGTGCTCAAAGAGTTCAGGGGACTCCTCAGGAGGATGTGGTGGGTCTAGGGAAGGAGTCACTGATGATGACATTGAGACGAGGGAAGACGATGCGTTGGTAGCTGCTTTTCTAGTACCCTGAGCCTGGGTGAGAGAGGATGAGGAGGATGAAGAGGGCTTGGTCATCCACTCTACCAAGTCTTCGGCATGATGCAGCTCAACACATCCAGCTGCCGAAAATAAGGACGAGTGTCCCATGGCCACGCGCTGATGATGACGATGTACCGCGTCCACGACCAGCACTGTTGTCTCTAGACACAGAGCCTGCTTGCCCTCTTTTATCGGCTCGTGCCTGTCTGCCTCTCCTTGTTGGCCTTCCAGACATGGTAATGGCCTGAAGGGAGATGGGAATACGAGCAATTGGGTAGTGTATATTGTGCTGGAGGCACACAACACCCACTAACTCCTGCAGATGCCTTTATTATAGAACAGGAATTAAAGGGTAGATACTGGTGTATACTGTGCTGTGCTGGAGGCACACAACACCAACTAACCCCTGCAGATGGCTCAATTAGAGAAGAGCTATATAGGTGGATAATGGTGTATACTGCGGTCAGGGCACGCAGACAACACGCACAATCTCCTACAACTGACTGAAAGCTGTATTACAGAAGAGCAATATAGCTAGCTATATAGGTGGATATAATGGTGTATAGTGCGGTCAGGGCACGCAGACAACATGCACAATCTCCTACAACTGACTGAAAGCTCTATTACAGAAGAGCAATATAGCTAGCTATATAGGTGGATATAATGGTGTATACTGCGGTCAGGGCACGCAGACAACACGCACAATTTCCTACAACTGACTGAAAGCTCTATTACAAAAGAGCAATATAGCTAGCTATATAGGTGGATATAATGGTGTATAGTGCGGTCAGGGCACGCAGACAACATGCACAATCTCCTACAACTGACTGAAAGCTCTATTACAGAAGAGCAATATAGCTAGCTATATAGGTGGATATAATGGTGTATAGTGCGGTCAGGGTACGCAGACAACACGCACAATCTCCTAGAACTGACTGAAAGCTCTATTACAGAAGAGTAATATAGCTAGCTATATAGGTGGATATAATGGTGTATAGTGCGGTCAGGGCACGCAGACAACACCCACAAACTTCTGCAGATTGCTAAAAGCTCAATTACAGAAGAGCAAGAACACTAAATCGACCGATAACGAACGGTGTATACTGTGTTGAAGGTACACAGAGAACATCCACTAACTCCTACATACGCCAACACACTGCACAAGGCCGTTCGACTTGAACATCAAGCTCATGCCTACTGACGAGATTCCCCAATTTATCATGTCACATCTGTCCCAGTAATCTGTCAACATGGCTAAAAAAATTATTCAACATAGCTAAAAAACCAAAAAAAAAAAAGTTTTAATTGTCTTTCCACATTTTCCAAAAACTTGTGGGAAAAAAAATACATGTTCAAAAGACTTATTGTGGCTCATAGAATATACATTGGGGTGTTTTCTTTACAAAATGAGTTAATTTTGTGGGTCTTTCCACTGTCCTGGTGCTCGGCCCTTCAAAAATGTGATACTCAGGAAACTAAATGTGTAATTTATGCTCCTAGAACACCTGTTGGTGCTCCCTGCATGTTAGGCCTCTGTATGTGGCCAGGCTGTGAAAAAGTCTCACATGTAGTATCACCATACTCAGGAGGAGTAGCAGAATATATTTTGGGGTGTAATAGTTTACCTATGCCATGTGTGAGAAATAACGTGTGCCATGTGTGAGAAATAACTTGTTAATATGACAATTTTATGGAGAACAATTGTGGGCAAAAAATTGCAACTTCAATAAACTCACTATACCTCTTACTAAATACCTTGGAATGTCATCTTTACAAAAAGGGGTCTGTACTGTCATGACATTTTAGGGCTTCAACAAATGAGATAGGCAGTCAGTACATCGGTATTGTTCAATTTTCAGTGATTCAGTGATAGCTTGTAGACTCTATAACTTTCACACAAACCAATTATCATACCCTTATCAGGATTTTTTTTTACCAAACACATTTAGCAGAATACATTCTGGCCTAAATGTATGACAAAATTTGATTTTATTGGATTTCTTTTAAAACAGAAAGTAGAAAATATAGTTTTTTTTCAAAATGTTTGCTCTTTTTTCCCGCAAAAAATTAAAAACCCAGCGGTGAATAAATGCCACAAAAAGAAAGCATTTTGTTCACACAAATAGTGATAAAAATTTCATTTGGGTACAGTGTAGCATGACAACTAGTAATTGTCATTCAAAATGCAAGAGCACGGAAAGTGGAAATTGGTCTGGGAAGGAAGGCGGTGAAAGTGCCCAGTATTAAGGTAGTTAAGGGGGTGTGACAGGGGGTGTGTCCTATGCCTACATACTTTTGCTAATCGGTGATGTGCACCAAATGGGCCAAGCTTCATTTCATAGGCTAGAGCGAAATGAAGGGGCTATCTAAAACGTGCAGGTCTACCTGCGGTTTGCAAATGACAAGCTGCTGATCCACTAATGGGAGCTCTAAGGTGGGTGTAAGATGTGGAAAGTGTATGTACCAATAATTCTGAGTTCTATAGTGGAGTATGATGAGTGTATTCATGTGAATAGTGGAATACATGAGAGACGCCTTCAACAAGGCATGGAAGAAAACAAGGGGGGCTATACTCTACAACACTCCTCTTAAACCTGAACATCAAACTGTGAGTCTGGTCACTAGGTTCTCTACCCATGAACAATATTTATGAACACTCATTGACTACACTATCTTGAAATATGTTAGACCCCCCCTCCCCTCGGAACTTATTTTCAGACAAGCAACCACATTGAGGGAACCACTTACCTCTAGCCATTATGTACCTATGTACCATAAAGAGATGATAGCTCTTTACCACAAGGGACATACCAATGTGGTAACTGTCCACGCTGTCCATGGGTTAGAGAGGGCAAGGGCACAAGGCTACCGAATGGCCAATGGCATAGATCTAAAACTTTTGCTGGTTGTTCAACCAAAGGAGTCATTTATATCATATTTTGCAGATGTGGTGTATTCTACATCGGAAAAACAAAACGTGAATTGAGACAAAGAATTGGAGACCATACATATTATTCGGATGGGGGAAAATTGTGATGCCTGTTACCAGACATATCAGGTTTTATCAAAAGTACCACACTGAAATGGTCTCCTTCTTTGTTCTCAAAGTTGTCCCAATGAACCCCAGGAGGGAAATTGGGACAACATTATACTTCAACGTGAGATGCCTGACCTCAATGAGGTCAATTCATATAAGCATCTTTTATAAATAAAGTCAGAATTGTGGCTGTTCTAAATGGTTTTTCTTAAGTTTCTCCTTTTTCCCTTTGTGTTTCTTTCTTTTTTTCTCCCTCTTTTGGCTTATTTTCTTTATTTTTCTTCATGTTATATGTCTTGGTGGGCGGGAGGTGTTTCGGTGATTTTTTTTTTATGACAGACAATCGTAGATTTATATGAATATGTGTAATAAAAACTTTTTTAAATTGTAATGTTATTTTTCTGTTATATTTTGTAATGATCTCTGTTGCATTATCTCCTCTATGTTTTTTTTATACGTGTTGTGAGCGTCACACCAACACTCCCCACTAGGGGGCCCCATATATCCCCATGTCTTTCTGTGTCATGGGTAGCTCCCTTTTCCAACATGGCGCCTTCTGACTCGTGGTAGGAGGATGTCTTGCTGGTTAGATTCGGTTTTATGTGACCCCCAGGTGGGCATGTGGTCCTGTAGAGGGAACTGAGCTGCCCTTTGGCTTGCTCATGCCCCATTGATTTAATAGTAGAGCACTCACATTGTGATGTGCTTCTGCCGTTTTTGTGGCAATGCATGTGCTCTGCCTGGCACATGCACACTATGGGTCTGGGTCCGGTGACGTCAAACACATCTTGCGTTGTGGGCGTTGCCGGGCAGGAACTTGTTTGGCACATTAATGTATAAATAGAGACACTGATAGTAGTATCATCTGTGTGTCTCTCTGGGGGATAAGTTTTGGTGCAGGCTCTTGGTAAGTTTTCCCAATAACAACTAATGGCCCATATTATGCTATGGTTCGAGGTTTATTATTAATCTTACATTTGTTTTGTCTCCAGGATACACTATTTATCCTTGGATATTGCAACCAACGGCCAGGGTTGTCAGGAAGAGGCCCTTGTTCTCATCAACATGTGGACAAGATGCTTTGGGGTGGGGGGGCCGCAGGGCCCCCCTTCCCCAAAGCACCCCCCATGTTGAGGGCACGCGGCCTGGTACGGCTCAGGAGGGGCACTCGCTCGTCCCCAACCACCCCCTTTCCTGACCGGCCGGGCTGCATGCTCGGATAAGGGTCTGATATGGACCTAGGGGGGACCCCCACGCCATTTTTTTCAGCATAGGGCTTCCCCTTTAAGTCCAAACCAGGTGACGGGGCCAGCGATGTGTCAATCTCGCAGCCGTAGGTGGCGACATTGACTTCCTTCGCCAGTCCCGGTTACCTGGAGCCGCGTTCAAAATGAACGGATTTTCCTCCGTGTGTGGACAAGTCCGTTCATTTAAAAAGTACGACGGACTCCTACCATAGACCTAGTCTGCCGGAAAAGTCCGGTTGTGTGTGGTCAGGTCCGCTCGTTCGGAAAGTCCGGCAGACTATCCGGCAGTTTGTCCGCCAGATAGTCTGATCATGTGTACGCGGCATTAGTGGGACTGCTTTAGCAGTCCCACTATTGTTATTCATTTTTAGTGGGACTGCTTTAGCAGTCCCACTATTGTTATTCGTTTTTTAATTTATTAATCATCATCATCATCTTTTTAGTGGGAATGCTTTAGCAGTTTAATTGTATTATTCCATACGTGTCATGGTTATGCAGTGATCTTCCTGTTTGCTTACCTCCCCTCATGTGTTCAGGCTAAGAGGCCAGCCATTTCCACCTGGTGGCTTTTATAACCTCTCCTCTAAGCATGGCTCCACCCCAGGCCCTATCAGGGAACCTTATATTAACCTGTGCACTGCAAGCCAACAGTGCTGATCAACCATTGTGTATTCCTTTGTGTGTTTAGCTTCCTGTTACCTGCCGTGTTCTCTTCTGTTGTTCCGTTACCGACTTTGACGTGTCTTTGACTATCCCTGTTTGCCTGCGATCCTGACCTTTTGGCGTGTCCCTGACTATTCCTGTCTGCTTGTGGCCCTGACCTTGGCTTTGTCCCTCACGATCCATATACTCCAGTTGCCTCCTGTGGGTGCGAGCTGGGGGACCCTGGGGGTCGCGACCTGGAGTCAGTTGCAGCCAAGTCCATCCTCACCACTCGAGGCTCTGGTGAACACCTGCTGGCTCTTATGCCGCGTACACATAGTCGGAGAATCTGTCGGAATGCGTCTTATCGGACCGTGTCGTCAGATAATCCAACTGTGTGTGGTATGCATCGGACTGATTTCGTCCGAATCTCCGTCGGACCCAATTTTCCAACATGTTGGAAATATTTCCCGACCAACTGGGCCGGTCGGACCTAATCCGATCATGTGTAGCGAATTTTGATCGGATCAAGTGCCACGCATGCTCAGATCAAATTCCTACATCAAAGCTATTGGCTACTAGCCTGAATGTAGTCCCATCGTAACGAAATTACGCCACCGCATTCTTGGCAACCGCTAAATCAGACAACTTGGCCCAACCGTGTGTATGCAACAGTTTTGGACACAATCCGTCGGACTAAATCCGACAGACAAAATCCGACGGATTTGGTTGGCAAAATCTCCGACCGTGTGTACGTGGGCTTAGACTCCGCGCCCCAGGGAATCTTACGCTCTAACCCCGTTGGGACCTGTCTCCCGTCCGCAGCAGTCAGCCGTAGGGTCCACAACCTTGCGGTGCACTCCTGATCCCTACCTCACCTCAAGGTGACCTGACAGTACGTTTTTTGGCTCTGCGTAACTTCTGCATACTTTCAGCTATTAAACCATTCAACGTTTAAAATAGTCAGTTCTTTCAGCTGACGTGTGCTCTTCATTTATACCTTTTAAAATATTAATCTTTTTAACACTTTTTTTTTAACATTGAAGTCAATGAGTGCATGCTTAAAATCTTTAAAATATTCTTCCGCTACCAAAAGTTTCAGCACCTTCATACTTTCACCTACAGACACCAAACAAACTTTAAAATGTTCACAAAATGTTCAGCTATCTGGCTATAGCTTTTCAGTTTGATATCTTTTACAGTTTTTGTGAAAAAGCTGTTTAAGTTTAGTGATCATTTCAGACACACCATGTACTGATTTATAATAGAGGAATATGATGGCCAGTTTTGATGGCGCAGTATGATGGGGCAGTTTTGATGCTATTCAGCATTCCCACGCATTTTCTCCAGGAAATGTATTTTCTAGTTATTAGTGGGACTGCTTTAGCAGTCCCACTATTGTTGTTCATTTTTATTTATGAATCATCTTTTTATTATTAATATTCCGTAAGTTTTTGGCTCTGCGTAACTTCTGCATACTTTCAGCTATTAAAGCCATTTAACTTTTAAAATGTTCAGCTTTATCAGCTGATGATGGGACTTATTCAGCTTTTTTTCTACTATTTATACTTTTTAAAATATTAAGCTGTTTAACACTTTTTTAGTTATCATTTCAGAAAATTTCATTAAATTTAGGGCATCCAGGCTTTTGTTGTCTGTTTTGTTTCCATGGTTACCAAAGCTTCTTATACACAGTGATGGGTGGTGGGGGAGAGCACAGACGCACCATGTACTGATTTATAATAGAGGAATATGATGGCCAGTTTTGATGGGGCAATATGATGGGGCAGTTTTGATGCTATTCAGCATTCCCACGCATTTTCTAGTTATTAGTGGGAATGCTTTATTTATGAATCATTGTCTTTTTATTATTATTCCATATGTTTTTTGGCTATGCGTAACTTCTGCATACTTTCAGCTATTAAAGCCATTCAACTTTTAAAATGTTTAGCTCTTTCAGTTGATGACAAGACTTCTTCGACTTTTTTCTACTATTTATACTTTTTAAAATATTAAGCTTTTTAACAATTTTTTTAACATTGAAGTCAATGAGAGCATGCTTAAAATCCGTAAAATCTTCTTCCGCTGCCAAAAGTTTCAGCTTCTTCATACTTTCACCTACAGACGCCAAACAAACTTTAAAATGTTCACAAAATATTCAGCTATCTGGCTATATCTTTTCCATTTGATATCTTTTATAGTTTTTGTGAAAAAGTTGTTTAAGTTTAGTGACCATTTCAGAAAATTTCATTACACTTAGGGCATCCTGGCTTTTGTTGTCTGTTTTGTTTCCATGGTTACCAAAGCTTCTTATACACAGTGCTGGGCATGGGGGAAGGCGTCTAGATCATCTCAGATTACAGAGCCCGGGGGAGAGCACAGACACACCATGTACTGATTTATAATAGAGGAATATCATGGGGCAGCCAAATAATTTATGACCACCCCATTATCAGCCACAACATTATGACCACCCCATGAAAAAAATTATAATTAAAAAAATAATAATTTTTGAAAAAAATAAAAATTTTGAAAAAAAATTGTGAAAAAATTATTTTTTTTAAAAAATCGTTTAAAAAATCATTTTTGATAAAAAACATTTTTGAATTTTTTTTTTTTTTTGTGAAACAGCTGTTTAAGTTTAGTGTTAATTTCAGGCTTTTGTTGTCTGTTTTGTTTCCATGGTTACCAAAGCTTCTTATACACAGTGATGGGCAGTGGGGGGAGGCGGCTGGAGCATCTCAGATTACAGATCCCAGGGGAGAGCACAGGCACACATGTACTGATTTATAATAGAGGAATATGATGGGGCAGTTTTGATGCTATTTAGCATTCCCATGCATTTTCTCCAGGAAATGCATTTTCTAGTATACACATGAAATGTTATTCATTGTATTCACACAATGTATCTTGTGAGTCATACAGTATCTCACATTTTTGTAAATATTTTATCATATCTTTTCATGCGAGAACACTGAAGAATGTGCAACAATGTAAAGTAGTAAGTGTACAGCTTGTATAACAAATTTGCTGCCCCTCAAAATAACTCAACACACAGCCATTAATGTCTAAACCGCTGACAACAAAAGTAAGTACACCCCTAAGTGAGCATGTCCAAATTGGGCCAAAAGTGTCAATTTTGTGTGGCCACCATTATTTTCCAGCACTGCAATGTCTCTAACATCCACCAGCTCCCTGATGTTGTCATGGAAGAGTAGAAGAGCACACCAGTGGCAACCTTTGAAGCTCTAGTGAACTCCATGCCCAAGAGGGTTACTCTTAATAACCACTGGATTATTTTTTTGTGCTCTAAATGATAAAAGACTGAAAATTTTGTACAAAAAATGCATTTTGTTTTGGTTATAAAATTTTCCAAATGAATCATTTTTCTCTAAAAAATGTTGGTCAAAAGTTATACTGCTACATACTGCTACATATCTTTATAAAAAATAAAATAAAATACGTCTATATTATTTGGTCTTTGTGAAAATTATAGAGTCTACAAGCTATGGTGGCATCATTGAAAATTGATAACACGGTGCTATACTGAAGGCCTAATCTAATTTCTTGAGACACTAACAAGCCAGGAAAGTACAAATACTCCCTAAATGACCCCTTTTTCAGAAATAGACATTCCAATGTATTTAGTAAGGGGCATGGTGAGTTTTTTGAATTTGTAATTTTTCCCTACATTTCTTTGCAAAATTTTCATATTACCGTTATTTCCCACTCACTGTATAGTGTGAGGTTTGGCGATACTAGCTCCGCGGGATTAAGTGCATAAACCGTTGTCAGGTGAAACCAAAATATATTTATTTATGAATAAATCAAAAATAAAGCTTTTCTCCAGCATAAAAACGTAAATTAAAGTTCGCTTGTCTTCAGCACAAAATAATACAAAAAGAAAAGCACCTACAGTTCGGTAGAAAGGTCTTCACCAAAAAGAGTCCTTGCAGAGATCTTTTTGCAGCCTCCAAAACAGCAAACAGCAAACAGCAAATATAACAACACAGCCAGACAGCTCCTCAGACAGGTGTTCATCTCCTTCTTCTCCTCACCACCACCTCTCTGTCCACTTCCTGTCTTATGGGCTGTCTGTCTTCCTGGAGGCCGTTAACCCCCTGTGGGTCAAATCCCTGTGGTCAGGGAGGGAGGCTCTTTCCCACCCAAATGTCACTTTAGAGCCTCCCAAATTCCGGGTCCCAACTATCTCTCTTAAAAATATAGAGAGGACCGCAAATCAGTCTTCTCCCGAAAACTATACCCGGAATCCATCACCCATTTTGGGTGACCCCCTGAGGCCTACCATGATTCCCTTAAAGGGACCACATCCCGAATATAGGCACCACATAGTACCCGTCCAGGACCCAACCTTGGCATCCTGTACAATAGGCATACTTGCAACTATACCCCAAAACACAACCTGGTCACATACAGAGGCCAAACATTCAGGGAGCACCATCAGGTGCTCTAGGGACATGAAATTACAACTCAAATTTCCTGACTACATATTACACTTTTATCAGGCACTGTAGAGCCCTGATAAGCACTGTAGTGGCAGTTATGTGGCATAAATTAGCCCCGATATGGCACGGATGAGCACTGATGTGGCACGGATGAGGCATGCATGAGGCACTAATGAGCACTGATGTGGCACAGATGAGGGCACTGATGTGGCACAGATGAGGCATGGATGAAGCACAGATGGGCATGAATGAGGCACAGTTGAGGCATGAATGAGGCACATATGGGTATGTATGAGCCACACATCAGACATGAATGAGGCACATATGGGCATGAATGAGGCACATATGGGCATGACTGAGACACATATGGGCATGAATGAGGCACATATGGGCATGCATGAGGCACACATGAGACATGAATGAGGCACTTATGGGCATGAATGAGGCACAGATGAGGCATGAATGAGGTACACATGGGCATGAATGAGGCACAGATGAGGCATGAATGAGGCACATATGGGCTAGAATGAGGCACGGATAAGGCAGGGGTGAGTGCTGCTGCAGTCTCCCTCCTCTCCTCGTACGCTGTAACCGATTGTGTGTACAGCTTGGGAGGAGAGACCTGAACGGACATGTGTCAGTTTTTTAACAATTGAGCACTCTGTCATTGGACGGAGCGATCACGTGGTAAAGGGCCACTGTCATTGACCCTTTACCGCGAACCGTGATGCGCCAGGTCCGGTGAACCTGGTGAGAATAGACATGCCATTGTACGACCTTACAGAATCAGCTGACCGCGCTGCTGCCGTCATTTGGCTATGGCTCAGTCGGCAAATGGTTAAAGGGGTTGTAAAGTCATAAGGTTTTTTTATCTTAATGCATTCTGTGCATTAGAATAAAAAAACTTGTGTGCAGCAGCCCCCCTAATACTTACCTGAGCCCCATCTCTATGCAGCTATGTCTACAAGTCCCTCAGCCATCCAGGAATCTCCCACCTGATTGGCTGAGACACAGAAGCGGCGCCATTGGCTCCCACTGCTGTCAATCAAAGTCAGTTAGCCAATAAGGAGAGAGAGGGGGCAGGGCTGAACCACAGCTCTATGTCTAAATTGACACACGGAGCTGCAGCTTGGCTCAAGTGCCCCCATAGCAAGCTGCTTGCTGTGGGGGCACTCGACAGGAGGGAGGGGCCAGGAGCAGCGAAGAGTGACCCGAGAAGAGGAGGATCTGGGCTGCCCTGTGCAAATCCACTGCAAGTATAAACATGTTTATTATTTAAAAAAAAAAAAAGACTTACAATGATTTTAACTCTCATTTCCCATATCATACCAGGAAAACATATAATATAAAACACCTTGAATGATTGCAGCATGTAACAGATCACTGTCTTAAAGTGTTACTAAACCCAGAAACTTGCATTCACTATATCTGGTTTTCCACAATACACAGAACATGGAAATGCAATTATTTTAGTAAATATAAACTGCTAAATACCTTTTCTCAGCAGCAGTTAGAGCAGTCTTGTGACTTCAATCAGTGTCTGGTTAAAGTTTGTAGGAGGAGTTTTCATTCTCCCATGATTGTCCTTTGAGAATGCAGGACCTCTGACCCTCTGCCTGGACTAGGGTTGCCACCTGTACGGGATTCACCCGGACAGTCCGGGTTCTGAATCATCTGCCCAGTTTTCAGACTGCCTGAAACCCGGACAGACCATTCTGGCAGGGGGGAGCTTCATTAGAATACATCCCACTGTGGAGACAGTCACAGCAGCAGTATCATTTCTTCTCAATAAATACACACATTGTGCTTTTATGTGTGTTGGGAATCTGAAACTCCTTTCTGTCTCCCCCCCCCTCCCCCTCCAGGCTCCTGCAGGATCTCCATTATCTCTGTTCCCCCCTCTGCAATCACTAGTGCCATGGTCTGGGAGAAGGGGGAGGTGGAGCTGAGGAGATCACTGAAGCTGCTGTTGGGCTGCCCACTGCTCATCAAGAGGTGAGCTGACTTTTTATTTTACTAAGCAAAGTTCCAGGAGGGTTTCTTTTGTCTTTCTTTTCTCTTGTGAAGGTTTAAGAATCAGAAGAGACAGCAGTGAGTGTGTGGAGGGTGGGGGGAGGGGGTAGAGTCTGCAGTCAGATCACAGTATCTCCCAAGCAGCACACTTAGGCCGCGTACACACGCGCGGACTGTTCGCCCAACTTTGTCCGTCCAACAGTTTCGGCAAACAGTCCGCTCAAAATTAGCATGGACGGACATGGCCACACACGACGAACGAACAGTTTGCTGAAACCGTGCGCGATGACGTGAACGGCACGTACGACGGGACGAAGAATACGACGTCCTATACACTGCATTATAACTTTCGGCGTGTAAATCCTTTCTGAGCATGCGCGGAACTTAGTTTGACGAACAAGCCTACACACGGGCGGACTGTTCGCTGAAACAAGGTTTCAGCGGACAGTTTTACGGAATTTCCGAAAAACCTTGTTCGTCAAACTGTCCGCTGAAACTGTCCGCTGAAAGCCCACACACGAGCGGACTGTCCGCCCAAACACTGTTCAGCGGACAAAGTTGGGCGAACAGTCCGCGCGTGTGTACGCGGCCTTACAGTATCTATGTACACAAACTTCCCTCATCCTCTGTCCAGATTATGTGATGTCATTTATGACCATTCACTTAACCCCCTGTGTATGTGGTGAAGTTTACACCCCTGATAGTCCAGACTCAGAGCCTGGATAACACAGGGATATATGAATGGTCATACATTACCTTCACATTATCTGTACATACAGAGTGCTTGGGGGCAGCATCTTATAACACATTGTTTTCATTAAATAGTATTGCTTTTTTTTTTTAATTATAGACATCCCTATCTGACCACTTCTCAGCCCCCAACTCCCCCCAGCTTAAATCATCCCCAGACCACTTCATGCAGACATCACTCCGAGCCGATTACTACCCCCCAGCTGAGGGACTTCATTCCAGTCACCCCACAGACACTGAAAGAAACCCCTCCTCATACTGCCCCCATCATACCCTCCGCACTCCTCTCCTGTACATACTGCACCCATCATAGCACTCCTCTCCTTTACATACTGCCCCCATTATACCCTCCACTAGGGATGAGCTTCGCGTTCGAGTCGAACATATGTTCGACTCGAACATCGGCTGTTCGCCCGTTCGGCGAATTCCGAACGTTATTGGCCGTTCGCGCCAAATTCGTGTGGCGCTCACGGCCCACAATGCACTGCGATGGCGCAGTGCATTGCTGGCTCATGATTGACCAAGCATGCACTGTGACCCCGCATGCTTGGCCAATCACAGCGCCGGCAGTGAGGAGAGCCATGATTGGCCACAGGCAGGATGCCTGTGGCCAATCATAGCTCAGGCTGTGTAGTACACGCCCCACACTATATAAGGCCGCCAGCGCGGCGGCCTTGTGTAGTGTGTTGGCATCTGAAGCAGTTAGTGGGTGTTCTGTGTACCTTCAACACAGTATACACTGATACACCGCAGTATACACCGCTATATTCACCTATATAGCTAGCGATATATCTATCTTTTATAATAGAGCTTGCAGTCAGTGTTAGGAGCTTGTGCGTGCTGTCTGCGTGCTCTGAACCCAGTATACACCGCTATATCCACCTATATAGCAAACTATCTTGCTCGTTTTAAATAGAGCTTGCAGCCAGTGTTAGGAGCTTGTGCGTGCTGTCTGTGTGCTCTGAACCCAGTATACACCGCTATATCCACCTATATAGCAAACTATCTTGCTCGTTTTAAATAGAGCTTGCAGCCAGTGTTAGGAGATTGTGCGTGCTGTCTGTGTGCTCTGAACCCAGTATACACTGCTATATCCATCTACATAGCTCTTCTCTATTTGAGCCATCTGCCATCTGCAGGAGTTAGTGGAAGTTGTGTGTGCCTCCAGCACAATATACACTACCCAATTGCTGGTTTTCCCAACTCCCTTTAGGCCATTACCATGTCTGGAAGGCCAGCAAGGAGAGGCAGACAACTAGAGACAACAGTGCTGGTTGTGGACGTGGTGCATCGTCATCATCAGCACGTGGCCATGGGACACGCTTGTCCTTCTTTTCGGCAGCTGGACATGTTGAGCCGCAACATGTCAACGACTTGGTAGAGTGGATGACCAAGCACTCTTCATCCTCCTCATCCTCCCTCACCCAGTCTCAGGGTACTAGCAAAGCAGCTGCCAACGCATCGTCTTCCCTCCTCTCAATGTCATCATCAGTGACTCCTTCCCTAGACCCACCACGTCCTCCTGAGGAGTCTCCTGAACTCTTTGAGCACAGTGTTGGGTACATGCTCCAGGAGGATGCCCAGTGTTTGGTGGGCTCTGATGATGATACTCAGCTAGAGGAAGGCAATAGCGTGAATGCAGAAAGAGGGGATGCTCAAGAAGGACAGCAATCTGGCAGTCATGTTCCACAAGCTGCAGCATACTGCCAGGTTTGCTCCAGCGATGAAGAGGGAGGGGATGATGAGGGCACTGACTCAACGTGGGTGCCTGGTAGGAAGGAGGAGGAGGAGGCACATGTCCAATGAGGCAGGATGCCCTCTGTGGGCCAGCTTAGGGGCAGCACACCAACTGAATCACACCGCAGAGCTCTGTTATGTCCTGTTATGTTGATTGTCTATCCTCTTCCTCCTCCGCTGATATGTTGGAAGAACATTTCTGGTTCTGGGTGATGCCATCAGCCCAACTTTTCTTCCCCTGTTTAACAGGGGCGTTTAATTACAATTTTTGATGCAATGCTTTGCAGCAGGGCTAATTCCTGCACTAAAACTAGAATATATGGGAGAGGTTGCAGTGTCGTGGCACCAGCACCAGTGCCTAAGGCCCAATTTTTCTGCCCCTGTTTAACAGGGACATGTAATTACAATTCTTGATATAATATTTCACAGGAGGGCCCGTTCCTGTGCCCACCCAGAGTAACTGTGAGGACTTATAGTGTTGTGGCACCAGCACCACAACCACCAAAGGTCAATTTTTCTACCACTGTTCAACAATGGCATGTAATTACAATTCTTGATATAATCGTTCACAGCAGGGTGCTCCAGCACCCACCAAGAGTCACTTTGAGGGCTTACAATGTTGTGGCAAAACCAACACCTTGTTCCACCATTTCTGCAGAGCATATAGGGCAGGCCCCTACTTTCAAACATCCAACTTACAAACATCTCCTACTTGCAAACGGAAGGAGACAACAGCAAGTGAGATGAAAAAGGACGGACGGCAAAACAAATTATACAGGGGTGATAACCCTTCCCTATGTTTTCCAAAAAGCTTAAAAAATAGATTTTTTGACTGGAGCTACACTTTAAAAATGTACCAGTTGAAAATTACAAACAGATTCAACTTAACACAACAAACCTACACAGTCCCTGTCTTGTTTGCACTGCCTGTATACTGCTGTTCTGAGTATATAGGGCCTGGGGGCCACACGCATTTCCTTTTTTTGGGTTCTTTTATGGGTACGGGGTTCCCCTTAATATGCGTACAAGACCCAAAGGGGCTGGTAATGGGCAGGGAGGGATACCCATGCCATTTTTCTCAATGATTTTCAACCATATTGCAGGAACCAGATATAACATTAAAACCACAAACAGTTTTAAATGATGTTATTTCCGTTAAATGTCATTTTGTGCAGGGACTGTTCTAAACACGGGAAACACGTGGTACTTCACAGGCATACTACAGACACCCCCAGGCACGATATTTAAAGGAATATTTCACATTTTTTTTTCACTTTTCTCGTCATTAAAATCAGTGCTCCCGCCAAAACGGCCATTTTTAAAAACATTTTAGGCATTGACCCATGTCCCCTGGGGCAGGAGCCAGGTCCCCAAACCCTTTTTAGGACAGCATCTTGCATATTAGCCGTTAAAATTAGCACTTTTAATTTTGAACGTTCGAGTCCCATAGACTTCAATGGGGTTCTAAAGTTCATACGAATTTGGGGTCCGTTCGAAAGTTCTGGTGCGAACCGAACCGGGGGGTGTTCGGCTCATCCCTACCCTCCGCACTCCTCTCCTGTACATACTGCACCCATCATCCCCTCCACACTCCTCTACTGTACATACTGCACCCATCATCCCCTCCACACTCCTCTACTGTACATACTGCCCCATCATACCCTCTGCACTCCAGTCTCCTGTACATACTCCACCACTCATACCCTCCACACTCCACTCCTGTACATACTCCACCCATCATACCCTCCACACTCCTCTCCTGTACATACTGCACCCATCATACCCTCCACACTCCTCTCCTGCACATACTGCCCCCATCATACCTTCCACACTCCTCTCCTGTACATACTGCACCCATCATACCCTCCACACTCCTCTCCTGTACATACTGCACCCATCATAGCACTCCTCTCCTGTACATACTGCCCCATCACCCGCTTCACACTCCTCTCCTGTACATACTGCCTCCATCATACCCTCCACACTCCTATCCTATACATACTGCCTCCATCATACCCTCCGCACTCCTCTCCTGTACATACTGTACCCATCATAGCACTCCTCTCCTGTACATACTGCCCCATCACCCCTTCACACTCCTCTCTTGTACATACTGCCCCATCCTACCCTTCACACTCCTCTCCTGTACATACTGCCCCATCATACCCTCCACACTCCTCTCCTGTACATACTGCCTCCATCATACCCTCCACACTCCTCTCCTGTACATACTGCACCCATCATAGCACTCCTCTCCTGTACATACTGCCCCATCACCCCCTTCACACTCTTCTCCTGTACATACTGCCTCCATCATACCCTCCACATTCCTATCCTATACATACTGCCCCCATCATACCCTCCACACTCCTCTCCTGTACATACTGCCTCCATCATACCCTCCACACTCCTATCCTATACATACTGCACCCATCATACCATCCACACTCCTCTCCTGTACATACTGCACCCATGATCCCCACCACACTCCTCTACTGTACATACTGCACCCATGATCCCCTCCACACTCCTCTACTGTACATACTGCCCCATCATACCCTCTGCACTCCTCTCCTGTACATACTGCCCCCGTCATACTCTCTGCACTCCTCTCCTGTACATACTGCCCCCGTCATACCCTCCACACTCCTCTCCTGTACATACTCCACCACTCATACCCTCCACACTCCTCTCCTGTCCACACTCCACCCATCATACCCTCCACACTCCTCTCCTGTACATACTGCACCCATCATACCCTCCACACTCCTCTCCTGTACATACTGAACCCATCATACCCTCCACACTCCTCTCCTGTACATACTGCCCCATCATACCCTCCACACTCCTCTCCTGTACATACTGCCCCCATCATACCCTCCACACTCCTCTCCTGTACATACTGCACCCATCATACCCTCCACACTCCTCTCCTGTACATACTGCCCCCATCATACCCTCCACACTCCTCTCCTGTACATACTGCCCCCATCATACCCTCCACACTCCTCTCCTGTACATACTGCCCCCATCATACCCTCCACACTCCTCTCCTGTACATACTGCCCCCATCATACCCTCCACACTTCTCTCCTGTACATACTGCCCCCATCATACCCTCCACACTCCTCTCCTGTACATACTGCACCCATCATAGCACTCCTCTCCTGTACATACTGCACTAAGCATAAAACAACTGTGTAAAATATATTTAAAATGTAATAAACGTATTAGAAAATATTATATATAGCACATGTATGTAATAGAACTGCAAACAATTTCCTCACAAATTACTTCTGCTAAAAAATGTAAGTTTTCATTTTTAAAGATTCAAAGATGCATCTAATAAATCAAAATGTATAATTAAAACCTAGGTAATCCTTAAAGCAGAGTTCCACCCTATTTTTTTTTTTTTTGTAAAATAACTTTATTTAACCATAAGTTGCATTATACAAACCAAAACAAGAGTAATGCAAAATACAATTATGTAGTTATGCTTGTAACATACACGATGTCAGAGCTAAACAGGCATCTCAACAAAACGGAGCATGCACAAAACAATGAAATCTAAGTTGGGCGGGTAGGAACATATCAGAGAAAGTGCAGTTGAAAACATCTCCAGGATTCCCAACATATATAGCATAGCCCCAACTTACTAATGCAACATTGTGGGAAATATAATGAAAAAATACTGGGGTTAGGAGAGAACCCCCGTTGGCCAGTATAAACCAATAAGAACATAAAGTCTAGACAACATAATTGTACATACTGCACCTATCATAGCACTCCTCTCCTGTACATACTGCACCCATCATACCATCCACACTCCTCTCCTGTACATACTGCACCCATGATCCCCACCACACTCCTCTACTGTACATACTGCCCCATCATACCCTCTGCACTCCTCTCCTGTACATACTGCCCCGTCATACCCTCTGCACTCCTCTCCTGTACATACTGCCCCCGTCATACCCTCTGCACTCTTCTCCTGTACATACTGCCCCCGTCATACCCTCCACACTCCTCTCCTGTACATACTGCACCCATCATACCCTCCAAACTCCTCTCCTGTACATACTGCCCCCATCATACCCTCCACACTCCTCTCCTGTACATACTGCCCCCATCATACCCTCCACACTCCTCTCCTGTACATACTGCCCCCATCATACCCTCCACACTTCTCTCCTGTACATACTGCCCCCATCATACCCTCCACACTCCTCTCCTGTACATACTGCCCCCATCATACACTCCACACTCCTCTCCTGTACATACTGCCCCCATAATACCCTCCACACTCCTCTCCTGTACATACTGCACCCATCATAGCACTCCTCTCCTGTACATACTGCCCCATCACCCGCTTCACACTCCTATCCTATACATACTGCCCCCATCATACCCTCCGCACTCCTCTCCTGTACATACTGTACCCATCATAGCACTCCTCTCCTGTACATACTGCCCCATCACCCCTTCACACTCCTCTCCTGTACATACTGCCCCATCCTACCCTTCACACTCCTCTCCTGTACATACTGCCCCATCATACCCTCCACACTCCTCTCCTGTACATACTGCCTCCATCATACCCTCCACACTCCTCTCCTGTACATACTGCCTCCATCATACCCTCCACACTCCTCTCCTGTACATACTGCCTCCATCATACCCTCCACACTCCTCTCCTGTACATACTGACCTATCATACCCTCCACACTCCTCTCCTGTACATACTGACCCCATCATACCCTCCACACTCTTCTCCTGTACATACTGCCTCCATCATACCCTCCACACTCCTCTCCTGTACATACTGACCCATCATACCCTCCACACTCCTCTCCTGTACATACTGACCCATCATACCCTCCACACTCCTCTCCTGTACATACTGACCCCATCATACCCTCCACACTCTTCTCCTGTACATACTGCCTCCATCATACCCTCCACACTCCTCTCCTGTACATACTGCCTCCATCATACCCTCCACACTCCTCTCCTGTACATACTGACCCATCATACCCTCCACACTCCTCTCCTGTACATACTGACCCCATCATCCCCTCCAGAAATGTTATTTAGTCACAAAACTATATGTATAGTGTATACAACATAAACAAATGCTGTTCATTACAATGAACAGTGGTAATGAATTTAATGTACTACAAAAAAAAATATTTGCTGTGCGCTGCTAAAGTGATTGGGTTTGGCTTGAAGAAAAGGTGGCAACCCTAGCCTGGACAGTGCTGATTGACCCTGTGCTGATCACATGCACTCTCCCAAGAAAAATAAAAAAACTATAGCAATACACACCAAACTGAACATGTGCAGCCTGTCCCCTGGCTCTGTAAATATCAGGAAAAATATTGGAGTCAGTGGAAGAAGGAGATGATCAGAGAAGACATGATCAAACTGCCTTTCCAATGCAGAGCATTAACCCCTTAGGTTCCACTGTAAGTATAACAAGCATGCTTTATTGCATATACACACTGATTTTACTGTTGTGGGTTTAGTAAAACTTTAAGTTCTTGCTATTAATGTTTTTCATTTGTAAAACTCAAGAGGACTTTATAGTAAATACACTTGCCAAGGGAAAAAAGAGGCAGGACTGCAAGAAATCTCAGTGATTTTTATTTGGCATTCTTTCTGTGTATTCTTACCCCAAAATTAGGCATAGGGTTCTTTGTGAACAAATGGTTTCTGTAATTGCGATTGAACAGAGGTGAGCATTTTACGAAGAGAAAGAGAGAGTCCCGGAGCAGAAGGAGAGAAAAGGATAAGCGTAGGGACGGCATGACAGGTGTGGACAGCACAGTCATGCTAGTAAGGAAAAAATAATTTGTCTCCTTTAACAAAAGGGGAGTGGCCGGAGCAGGGGAGGCGCTCGGGCTAGAAAATTATTAGGCAGGAAGGAGAGTGACGTCAGTAGTGAGCGGCGGAGGAAAAGATTCCACACACTCTCACCGCTCTTCCTCCTCGATCCATGGACGGCTGTGTTGGCTGCGAAGGAGTCATTCCTGCACAGCTACGAGCGGCTGCAGCGGTGGCACAGGGTCCCGGCTGCAAGCATGGGCGGGGGGGCCGGTATGCGGAGGATGGGACGAATGGCAGACGGGGGGGGGGGACCTGTGACTCCACGTGCTCGGCTGGCTCTCCAGCCGGAGCACCTCAGCCAGATATTTCAACGGGGCTCTGTGGCCAGCAGGGTCTCCACGTGCTCGGCGGTCGCTACAGCCAGAGCACTTCAGCCTGCCACCTCACCAGGGCTCGGTGCCAGCGAGTGCGGCTAGATGGGAACGTGAGAGAGAGCATCACACCTCTCCCCCCCTCCCCCACGGCGAACAGAAGCCCCGGGGTTTCAGGGGGGGTGAGAGACGCACGCAGTTGCAGGAGTGCGGGGGGGGAGCCCAACACGACTCATGGCTCCGTTCCGTTCCCCCTCCCCCCCGTCCCCATTGCTCGTCGCAGAGGCCTGGTGCACGCGGGCAGTTTTGACGGAGCAGGTCTGCACAGCGGCACGGGTGGTGGGTCAGGCGGCAGGACAGGCCCGCTGTCCCACGCGACCTGAGGGAGGACAGGAGGAGCGCGGCGTTGTTGGGGAGCGTGGTCTGAGTTCGAACTGCTGTTGCGGGGACCGGGAGCCCAGCTATGCGGGCACCAAGCGGGTCGGTGTGACAGGACGGTGAGCAGGATGGGAGCGACATCACCGAACCCCAGCAACCTGAGCAGGACCCTCTGGGGGGGTGCGGCCAGTGGCCTTTCGGACGGAGGAGGACGGCAACTGATCGGAGGGAGAACCGTCCGGGTCGGAGAGGGACGAGGACCGGGGACATTTGGCAGCGGTGGATTCCAGAGTGGCGGCTGGTGGGCCCAGTCCTGGACAGCCCGGTGGGTGCAATTCTTCCTTTTCGGTTTTCTCTTTCTATGACTAGTGGTAGATCGGGGTGGACAGCAGGGCCCCCCGGTGGTGGGTAGTTTGTTAGGGGGCAGGCGGTGATAGGCCCCGCGCAGAACATCCCAGGCACCGCACACGTAAGGAGCGTGCCACGGCGGCTACACAGCTGGCTTCGGGGGGATACCAGAGGGGATGACCATCTAAAGACTGAGGTAACGGGACATGTGGAAAGGGGAATGGGTGGAGATCTTCTCATTGTTGCCGATAGGGAGATTCAACCTGGGTGCGACGATCACAGAGATCTGCTGCTTTCTTCTACCCACCCCCCTTCTTCACGCTGGGTTGCAGGCGTTCGCCATCTGGGCAAGTGGGGGGGGGGGGGCGGGCAGGAGCCCCCCCCCCCAACACGGCTCGATGCGGTTCTGATACCTGGCAGCCTGTAGCGTCAGGCGTATGGTGGTAGGGCTGGGCTGCGGGACAGTTCATTTTTGACAACGATTGGGTGTCTGACAGACACTGCGATGGGATCACTCGGATCGTTGCCAGTGCATGCAGCTTATGACAGCGGAGCGGGCTCCTAATCAGTTTCAGGCAGGGGACTGAGGTCCCGCAGCCTCGGGACAACCGACCACGAACGAGTAAATGCTGGGCGAGCTGTTGCTTTGGATGCGCGTGCTGGCCACGGGGGGTTCCCGGGCGCTGGAAGGTGGTTCGGATGTGGAGGGACGACGACGGTGGATGGTTTTGACGCTTCCTTTTTCCCAGCAGTACCCGACCGGTAATTCGGCTCAGGTGTGGGAATCGGGTTTCGCGAGCGGTCACATTACCACGCGCCCCCCTCCCTTCTTTAGGACGGTTCCGGTTGCTGATCGGTTGGTTTATCCATTGCTTGTGGTTCCCGGAAATGAGCCCAATATGTTGGGAGGGATTCACCACCTTTCCCATCCAGAGTGTGGGTTGATTAAGGCTTTGATGGCTCAGGAGGAGCATGCGGTTTTCAGGTACTTGTTGGGGTGCAGCGGTATCACGGGCCGGTGATGGGTGGGGGTCACGGGGTCGTACGCTGATAGTGAATCAGCTTTCCGGCTTTTGCCGGTTCATCCAGACAGTTTCCGTCTGCCAGACTGTACGTGGCAGGTGGTGTGCTTTGTAGATCATTGTCCCCCATGCGATGCTCCTTCCCATGCGTTTTCTTCACAACGTTCAGTTCCGTTTTTTGGGAACGGGTGGTGCGGGATATCACTGCGATCGACTAGGTCATTCAATATCTGGTGGTCTTCAGATGCATTTGCCAACCGGGTTACACCATTTGCGCCATCCCGTTGGGGACCGTGCGACATATAGCGGAACATTTCGGGGTCCCGCTAACAATGGGTAAGACGGAGGGCCTCGCGTCTGCCACGGGTTTTTCAGGGCATGGACGTGGATTCAATGGGAAGGGAATGCGATTATCTAGGGACAAGTGGGGACCGTTTAAGGCTGACGGCGTGGACCATTGCTAGGCGAGAGTTATTGTTCATCAGCTACAAACGTTGTGGGTTAGACACATAAATAATTAAACATATACATGAGAATTTGCTGGCTTGAATTTCCATGGGCAGGTTTTTTGCCGCCGGCTGGCGGCAGACTCTGAGTTAGTCTAGGTCCCTCAGGATTTCGGAAGTCTCACCAGTGAGCCCAGGGGGGACTTGCAGGGGTGGCAGGACATCCTGGAGTCGTTTTTATGGGCATACTCTAATGTGGTCTGGGCCCATCGGTATATTCTAGGGGGATTGTCACGTGGGCTGTGGGCCCCGTGGGCTATGGGGGCCTGTTTTTCGGGAAAGGCAGCTCTGCCCTTGTCCCCCGGCGAGGGGGGAGGCTCGGTTCTTGAGGAACTTGGTTCATCTGGAACGGTTTCGGACTGTGGTAGCGAGGTAAATGTGGTGGGAATCCTTCTGTACCTAAAGGTGTGTCTCTGTTGTGACAACCTGGGGGGGGGGGGTCTGGGTGGCATCTGCTTGTCGGCACAGTCTATGTGGGGGCCCGGTGGGGGAGACATTGGGTGTTGGGCTGTTTCCAAGGGACTGCTTTCTTTATGCAGTATATGTACCAAGGTTGGGTATCACCGTGGTGAATGCGTGGTCTCGTTTTCAACTGGTCGGTTGCCGGGAGTTAGCACCGGATGCGGAACAACACCGGTCATGACTTGGGTGGGACATTGCCTTGTGGTTCACGGCATGGGGGGGATTCATTGATCCGTTAATAGGACAATTTGTGGGGGGCTACTTCAAGGTGAGGCAGGAATGTGCAGCATTTCGGTACAGGGTTGGTACCGCCTCCGAGGGTCGAGAGGTAACCCACGCGGGTCGCTATTGTATTATCAGGGGATTGGAGAGAGGTATTTCGGCTGCCGCCATCGATCGGCATTGGCGGACTTGGAGTTTTTTTCAAACTACGAGGCGCCCGGTTTTCCGTTTACATGCTACACAGCCCATTTTAGTGGCTGAGCGACAGTTGTAATTTAGAGCATGAACGTGCCCTGTTCCGCACGGCCTTCTCGTGGGTGACATTACGGATACGCGAGATGGACAGCCTTTCTTAACGGTCATAAAGTAGGGCAGATGGTGTGGGTTTGTAGGTTATTTTCGGGATTCCGTCAGAAGGTGAGTAAGGCGGTCGAACTGATCGGACCGCTACGGACAGGCGTCTGGAGGGGTTCTGGATTCAGGGGTCACGCATAGGTGGCCGGTAAGAGGAGCACATTGTTTACGGAACAATTTTCATAGCTGGGTTTCAATACTGGTTGACAGCGGTGGCTATGAGCCATGAAGTTATGCCTCCCCGTCGTTCTAAATTGGGGTGGTCACGGGGGGCTGCCAGGCCCAGCTCCAAGTTATGTTACAAATAAGTGATTAGACAGGTGGGACTCAGGGATGGATTTGAGTTTTTTATATTCGCCCATATTCGTTGCAGATTTGGGTCTAAGGATGCGGCTTTTGGGCCTTTATCTTAGCATTACGGAAGGGGGAACTTACTGTTTTGGGTTGTCATTTTCTTGTTTGCATTGGGGAAGTTGGCCAGTGTTGATCCTGGGTCACTCATAGGTTTACTGGGGTGGGCCAAGGGATCAAATGTTCGGCTAATAGGTGCGCAATGGGGCAGCTCGGCCAGCATGGTCATGGCTTGGTCAGATATGGTGGGCAGTCATCTTGGCCTGCGGAAAAGGTTTATAGGACTCTGGGGGGTAAGAACATGGCAGTGAGCAGGCTGGTGAGCAGGAACGGGGGTATGGCTGTACGTCATGGTGAGCTGGAGGTGGATACTTGGAGGTATCTTGGGAGCGATGGGGGTGCGCTGCAACGAAGTGGTACCAGTCTTTGGGCTCTAAGTTTGCGGAAGGCATACATCGAGCGAGGAGGGTGTGGAGGTGCACGCAAGGGTAAGGTTTTACCCCTTTCGTGCTGTGGCAGTGGTTAAATCTTTGAAGGAGGAGAATATGGAGGTTATATGCATATATAACATGGTTGGTACCCATCCGTGGGATGGGGGTTAACATGGTTGGTACCCATCTGTGGGATGGGGTTAGCATGGTTGGTACCCATCTGTGGGATGGGGTTAGCATGGTTGGTACCCATCTGTGGTATGGGGTTAACATGCTTGGTACCCATCTGTGGTATGGGGTTAACATGGTTGGTACCCATCTGTGGTATGGGGGTTTAACATGTTGGTACCCATCTGTGGTATGGGGGTTTAACATGTTGGTACCCATCTGTGGTATGGGGTTAACATGGTTGGTACCCATCTGTGGTATGGGGATAACATGGTTGGTACCCATCTGTGGTATGGGGATAACATGGTTGGTACCCATCTGTGGGTGGGGTTATCAGGTACCTTCTGGTTAACAAGGGGTTAACCTGGAAGGGGTAAAAGGTGGGTCACTGCGAAAGTTGAGTACCGTCTCCGGGTCCGGGGATTTGCGACTGGAGGCCTAAAGTAAAAAGAAGTTTGTCGCAGTGACCAGTGGGGTGGGGTTCCCCTCAAAGACCCCAAAAGTACAAAAAGTTGGTTATGAGTTATTTTAAATGTTGTTTATTTAATCTCAAAGTAATTGTTAATAAAAGGCCATCAAGGCCATTTAATCCAAAATCTTGTCATGTCATTTGTGAGGGGATTTGGAGAGGGTTAGATATTATGGTTAACGGGTGGAGGAAGTGACTGTTTGTTAGGTCCTTCACATGTCAAGAACGTAGAGAGAGGAAAGTTTGAATAATCTTAAAGTGGTTGTAAACCCTTATAACACACATTGACCTACAGGTAAGCCTAGATTAAGACTTACCTGCAGGTCCAAGAAATATCTCCTAAACCTACATGGTTTAGGAGATATTTGCCGAAAGACAGGCATCGCTGTCTACGGCACTGAGCGCGATGCATAGTAGTCCATTATGCTTTACCTTTGCAGGGAATGAAAGAAAGAAACTCATCAGGGTTTACTTCCTCTTTAAATCCTGTTTGCAGAGGTAAAACTAGTAAGGAGAGAACAGAAACTTTCGGATACATTCATGAACACACAGTACAGGAAGGAAGTAAAGCTCTGGAAAAGAAGTGTCAGAACAAGGTCATGCTTAAAACTGATTGCTGGGCGGTGCAGAGGAAATGTGTTGAAGCATTACTTTACAAATACCCAGATAGTGCTGTGGAACAGTTTTTCAGGAGGGGAGGAAAACAAGCATTAAAACGTTGTATCACACTTTCTATAGAGTGTTCATTAGTTGTCATATTTGTTAAATGACCACTAAGCATAAATCAACTGTGTAAAATATATTTAAAATGTAATAAATGTATTAGAAAATATTATATATAGCACATGTATGTAATAGAACTGCAAACAATTTCCTCACAAATTACTTCTGCTAAAAAATGTAAGTTTTCATTTTTAAAGATTCAAAGATGCATCTAATAAATCAAAATGTATAATTAAAACCTAGGTAATCCTTAAAGCAGAGTTCCACCCTATTTTTTTTTTTTTTGTAAAATAACTTTATTTAACCATAAGTTGCATTATACAAACCAAAACAAGAGTAATGCAAAATACAATTATGTAGTTATGCTTGTAACATACAAGATGTCATAAGCCCCATACACACTATCAGATTGTCTGCTGATTTTTTCCTTCAGGTTTACCAAAACCATGTAGTACAAGGGCCTGCCTGATTGCATACACATTGAAGCCCCTAAGGTTTGACCTCATATTATATGGTTTTGGTAAATCTGATGGAAAAAATCAGCAGACAATCTGATAGTGTGTATGGGGCTTTAGCTAAACAGGCATCTCAACAAAACAGAGCATGCACAAAACAATGAAATCTAAGTTGGGCGGGTAGGAACATATCAGAGAAAGTGCAGTTGAAAACATCTCCAGGATTCCCAACATATATAGCATAGCCCCAACTTACTAATGCAACATTGTGGGAAATATAATGAAAAAATACTGGGGTTAGGAGAGAACCCCCGTTGGCCAGTATAAACCAATAAGAACATAAAGTCTAGACAACATATTTGGATACACAATAACAGCCAAAAAAACACCTCTGCAGGGACAAGTTTCTAAGCTGAATGGAAAGTTATATACTGTAAAAGGGGGGGGGGGGGGGCAGAAGAAGGGAGGGAAATGAAAAGGAAAGGACAAAAAGTGGATAAAAGGAATGCACACAGCATAAAGAGACATATAGGACACAAGCCCAAAGCAGGAGGAGAGAGAACATTAAGAACCAGAAAAGCAGAGTCTCTCACCCAGGACCTCATAGCAAGTCCCAGGGAAAATCAGCCAGGTTTCTAAACTTCCTGTAAATAGGCATCCGTAAAAACAAAATAATGCCAGAGCTTCCAAGTGTCATGAAAGGATTCCTCCCTGTTGAGTGTAGCTGTAAGGTCATCCATGTCCCTGAGTTCCTTGATTTTGGAAAACCAGAGAGACTTTGATGGCAGGTGTAGACCTCCAGCACAAGGGAATGCACTCCTTGGCTGCATTTAATAGCTGCATGATAAGAGAGGACTTGTATTTTTTTTATGTGTGGCGTCGAGTGAGGTGCAACAAGCATGCCGCAGGGTCACCCGCCAGATCGACATTGGTCAAGTGTTTGATAGCCACCTCTTGCCAAAATGGTCTAAGTTTTGGGCACTCCCAAAAATGAGTAACATTGTGCCACTACCCCCATTGCACTGCCAGCACGTGTCAGGTACCTGCGGAAAAAAAGGTGTAAGGTCATGGGAAACCTATACCATCTCATCAGAATCTTATCACAGGTCTTTTGGACCTTAGTGGCCATGGAGGATTTCTGGGCTAAGTAAAGGATTTTCTCCTTTTGTGAGTCAAACTCTATAGCAAGGTCAGATTCCCACAGCGAGATGGAGGAGGTAAAATTCATCTCCGGTCGAGAGGAAAGTTTAAATAATCTTAAATCCTGTTTGCAGAGGTAATACTAGTAAGTAGAGAACAGAAACTTTCAGATACGTACCCTGGAGGCCTTCTTGTAGCTCATAATCTAATACCGTACATAAAAAAGGTTCTAGGGAGAGGAAAAAAATGAAGGGTGACAAGGGGAAGCCTTGGCACATGCCATTCGCAATCGAAACATGTTTCATTGACCTTGACAGCGGCTGAAGGGCAAGAGTAGAGAGAAAAGATCCAGAGCAACATGGATGACCCCAGCCCGATATGCTCCAGGGTGGCATGCATAAACCCTATCAAAAGCCTTCTCTGCATCCATAGATGGCAAGAGAAGGGGGTAATGGGAATATCTGGTAGGATGGATCAAATTCAAAACCCAAATTGTGTTCTCGCAGGGTTCTCAGAGGGGTACAAATCCTACCTGGTCTTGGTGGATGAGATAGGAGATGTGATGGGAGTAGCCTATTAGCTAGAATTTTGGCAAACAGCTTTAGGTTGGTGTTTAAAAGGGCTATGGGACGGTAGTTTCCACATTGAGAGAGATCCTCCCCCTCCTTAGGGATCAGGGAGATATTGGCCCCCAGGGCATCCATAGGCATAAGCTGGCCCCCCCATAAGAGAATTGGGTGCAGAAACTAAATGTGGGGACAAGACCTCAAAAAAAGCCTTGTGGTAAGCTGGAATAAGCCCATCTGGACCAGGTGACTTGTTTGGTTTGAAATTAGCCAGAGCCACCCCTACTTCCTCCACCGTAATAGGTTCCTCCATCTCCTACCTAACCAGACCCAAGGCGGCTATATAGAACTGGATAGCCAACAGTGCAGTCGGGGGGTGGGGGGGGGTGGGTCCCTGCAGAGGTATGGCCAGGATTATAAAGGCCATGATAAAAATTGCGGGAACTCCACCGCCATTGTGGAAGAAGTGGTCCGCTTCTCTCCAGTGGGATTCAGAATGTGATGGATGTAAGTTCTGGTTTTGGAGCCCATGTAGAGACCCGGCCAGTAGTGTGGCCGGTTTGTTTGAAAATTCATACATGGCCCGGAGGTCTCACGCCAATTTTTTTTAGTTTTATGGAAAAGGAGAGTCCAAAGTTCTTCCCTCACCTTAAGGAGGTCTCGATATGTAGAGTGTGCAAGACTTGCTTTGTGGGAACATTTCAAACTACGCAACTTTGAGAAAAGCTCGTCGGGGTACGTTTCCTCTTAAGGTGGGACCCAATTCTACTCAGAACACCCCTACCAACTGATTTATGGGCTTCTCAAACCACTAAAGGATTGTCAATCAAGTCACGATTGATGGAGGAATACTCTATCAGGTAGTCCGTAACTCCGTAATCGAGTCTGCTTATTGTAACAGTGCTTTATTCAGCCTCCAAGTTGGAGGGCTCTGGGCAGGGCTGCTGTTAGAAATCACAGGTTCTACCTGACAGGGCCCCGCCACACGAAAATATTAAATTACATTTGTGCTAAAACAATGCTTACAATGCTGTTTTACAGCCATAGCGGAAATTATATCCTCTTTTTTTTTTATTCTGAATGGTAATTTTACATTGTGACGCCGTGCTGCAACTATGAGCCAAGTGTTTGGCTTGCAGTTGCAGAGCAGCCCCATTGAACTCAATGGGGAGTTTGTTAGGTGGTGCTGCCTATCAATCTTTGCAGCCTGCATTAAAAATGCCACAGCTGTGTAATAAAACATTGCAGCCACAGCTTGTATACAACCCTGCCTGACTCTATTGTTATAATTTGGGTGCACAGCCATGTGAAAAGAGTCCTTAGACCGCATTTACACTTTGCATTTCCTAAACGTGTGACAGAGTGCATGGGAACTGCACGCTTTGCAGTACATTTTGGAAATGCACTGCAAACTTGCATAGAGCTTGTGGTGCCATTCATTGTTAATGAATGGCACCCCAAAAACAGTTGGCAGACTTGCATTTTGTCATGTGGAAAACTTACAAAGCTGCATGCATGGAAATGTTCTAGAGATTCTATGGTGCATTTGTCAAATATAGGGCAGCCCATTCAAGTGTATAGGCTGCCTTAATTTTGAAAAACAAGCTAAAAAAAAAATGCACGCAGGAACATGTGTTCCTACTACACTTAGCGCTTGTACACACGGTCGGACATTCCGATGGAAAATGTCCGATTGGACCGTGTTGTCGGATAATCCGACTGTGTGTGGGCTCCATCAGACTGTTTCCGTCGGAATATCCGACTGACAAAGTTTTAGAGCTGGGCTATAAAATTTTCCGACAACATGATCCGATCGTTTGTTACATAGTTAGTAAGGTTGAATAAGTTCCTGAGTGAGTGTCTACAATTGTTCCTATCCCTGTACATTGCACACTCACATCGCTCCCTACCCTCAAGGAGCCCACAATCCAAGGTCCCCATTTATATAGCAGGGCCAATTTTGGACAGAAGCCAATTAACCTACCTGCATGTCTTTGGAGTGTGGGAGGAAACCGGAGTACCCGGAGGAAACCCACGCAGGCACAGGGAGGACATGCAAACTCCAGGCAGGTAGTGTCATGGTTGGGATTTGAACCAGCGACCCTTCTTACTGCTAGGTGAGAGTGCTAACCACTACCATACTGTGCCATGTTTGTAGAGAATTCTGATCGGACAAAGTGCCATGCATGCTCAGATCAAATTCCTAGACCAAAGCTATTGGCTACTAGCCTGAACGTAGTCCCGTCGTAACAAAATAACGTCATCATGTTACGAGCGATCGGATTTTCCGACAACTTTGTCCGACCATGTGTATGCAACACAAGTTTCGGACAAAATCCGATGGATTTTGTTGTCGGAATATCCAACTGTGTGTACAAGGGCTAAGTGTGAATGGGTCCTCAGGGGTGCCATATAAAAATGGCTGGTGCAGAAATGTCTGTTAGGTGGAGGGGGAGGTGTATTCACTGGCCCCTATCTCCAGCACTGCAGTGGTGGCTAGTGTTTCTCCAAACTTCCAGGTGCAAGCACAGGTTGGTCATTAGTAACACAAGCAAAAGTTCTAATTCTATCACCTGTTTTAAGAATTGCGGCTGAAAATCTCGGATTATTGGGACATGATCAGGACAGCTTGTTGTTGAAAAACAGGATCGCTAAGAGAAAATAAAGGAAAGAACTAATGTAGCCATCACTTCTAAGAATTGTTAGTTTTCTTTTCCCCCCTTCCTACCCACACTCGTGGCCGGTCGGTCCGAGTGTGTGCGTGCATTTTTTCTTCTCAGATTAAGCTGATTTACCAGCTGACAAACTGTCTCTCGTTCGGCTGAGTAACTTGGATGCCTTCCTGGTGAATCACGCTGGATTACAGTGGCGATTGGTGAGTCCGTCTGTCCATCTCTCAGTGTTCCATCTACCGCCGTTCGTGTCCCCTCGTTCATTTCCGGATTCTGTCAGCGAAATTTGTGCCTTCAGAAGTGCCAGGTGTCCCTGCAGAGGACTGTGTCTGCCTGCCCAGTTGAATCTGCTCATACGGGAGTCCAACCGATCCGGTAAGGACCCTCAGATACTGTTATTGGAAGGATTTGTTTCCCGTTGATTACCGCAGCTGGGTTTACCTGCATATTTTTCCCATCTGGAGTGTTCCTATCAAGGACATTACAATCACTGTTTTTTTTTGGGGGCTTATTGCATGTTAATCAGAAAGGACAATTTAACTGATGGGTTTAATTTTTTTTTAGCAGAAGTATTACTCCATTCAGGCCCTACAGCCACTGCAGGTTACAGTGAACACAGAGCACGGTGTGGAGGTCAGTAGAGCAGAGCTCAGGACTCGGGGAGGAGCAGACAAAGAGCTTCTTACCTCCTCGATCTTTCTTCCTTGCAATAGATAATACTGCCGATCACAGGGGAAGAGAAGGGGGAGTTTCAGGATCCGACAGTGTAAAGGTTTCATGGCAAAGGCAGAGAGAGACTCTGCAGCAGTCACTGACAAATACCGTGCTGCAGGGGTTCCAGTACGGAGGACAAAGGAGATGCCGGAAGTCTCCGAACATGAACAGCTGTTCATCAGCTGTACATGGCGCCTGCGCAATTAAGACTACATTGTGCCACATGCTCCCGCGTGCTTCCGATGCTCATACAACTTTGCAAGAGGCGGGTTTTGGGGCAGATGCATACAGAAGAGATAATACATGTTTTAAAAACCCACCCTTCAGTTGTGTAAACACTCCCTGCAAAAGACGTGTAATTTATTGATAAAGCCACCCCGAAAACCAGCCTCAACTTATCAGCTCTGCCCATCATTGTAAAATACGGCCTCTTCTCATGGCCAGACTGGCCTACCAGTATACCTGAACATTTCCCGGTAGGCTGCCTGCCCCTTGGCTAAGCTGTGGCTGCAGCGCAGCACAGCGCTCTGCTCCACTCCCTCCTCCTCCTCCACTACATGTCATGCACAGTCTGCGGGCATCTTCCGCTGTGTGTCTCTGAGCTGAGTGTGAAAACTGTGGGCGCAAAAAGAAAAGTCTCACCCTCCTCCTAGATCAGCTTGTGTGATAGATGCTGTGTTCTGTCTATCACATGAGCTGATCTAGGAGGAGGGTGGGACTTTTCTCAAAGTGCGGCCAAAATTTTCACACTCAGCTCCGAGACAGAGAGCAGGAGATGTCCGCGGACTGTGTAATCCAAGCACAGGCACTGACTGCAGTGAGGCTGAGATTATGGGCACAGTGAGACTGCATTATGGGAACGGTTAGACTGCATTATGGGCAAGGTGAAGCTGCAATTATGGGCAGGGTGAGACTGCAATTATGGGCACGGTGAGACTGCAATTATGGGCACGGTGAGGCTGCGATTATGGGCACGGTGAGGCTGCGATTATGGGCACGGTGAGGCTGCGATTATGGGCACGGTGAGACTGCATTATGGGCACGGTGAGGCTGCGATCATGGGCACGGTGAGAGTGCATTATGGGCACGGTGAGACTGCATTATGGGCACGGTGAGGCTGAGATTATGGGCATGGTGAGACTGCATTATGGGCACAGTGAGGCTGAGATTATGGGCATGGTGAGACTGCATTATGGGCATGGTGAGGCTGTGATTATGGGCACAGTGAGGCTGCGATTATGGGCACAGGGAGACTGTATTATGGGCATGGTGAGACTGCATTATGGGCACGGTGAGGCTGAGATTATGGGCATGGTGAGACTGCATTATGGGCACAGTGAGGCTGAGATTATGGGCATGGTGAGACTGCATTATGGGCATGGTGAGACTGCATTATGGGCACAGTGAGGCTGTGATTATGGGCACAGTGAGACTGTATTATGGGCATGGTGAGACTGCATTATGGGAATGGTGAGGCTGCAATTATGGGCACGGTAAATCTGAGATTATGGGCATGGTAAGGCTGCGATTATGGGCACAGTGAGACTGCATTATGAGCACAGTAAGGCTGCAATTATGGGCACGGTGAGGCTGCGATTATGGGAACAATGAAGCTGAGATTTTGGGCACAGTGAGGCTGAGTTAATGGGCATGGTGAGGCTGTGATTATGGGCACAGTGACACTGCATTATAAGCACGGTAAGGCTATGATTATGGGTGCGGTGAGGCTACGATTATGGGCATGGTGAGGCTGCGATTATGGGCACGGTAAGGCTGAGATTATGGGCACGTTGAAGCTGTGATTATGAGCACGGTGAGACTGCAATTATGGGCACGGTGAGGCTGCGATTATGGACATGGTGAGGCTGTAATTATGGGCACAGAAAGGCTGTGATTTTGGACACTGTGAGGCTGCGATTATAGGCATGGCGAGGCTATTATTATGGGCAAGGTGAGACTGCATTATGGGCATGGTGGGGCTGTGATTATGGGCATGGTAAGACTGCATTATGGGAATGGTTAGGCTGCGATTATGGGCAGGGTAAGTCTGAGATTATGGGCATAGGGAGGCTGCAATTGTGGGCACAGTAAGGGTGCGATTATGGGCAGGGTAAGGCTGTGATTATGGGCACAGTAAAGCTGCAATGATGGGCACAGTAAGGCTGCAATGATGGGCACAGTGAGGCTGAATTGATGGGCACAGTGAGGCTGCATTGATGGGCACAGTGAGGCTGCATTGATGGGCACAGTGAGGCTGCATTTATGGGCATGATGAGGCTACAATTATGGACACGGTGAGGCTGTGATTATAGGCACAGTAAGGCTGCAATGATGGGCACAGTAAGGCTGCAATGATGGGCACAGTGAGGCTGCATTGATGGGCACAGTGAGGCTGCATTGATGGGCACAGTGAGGCTGCATTGATGGGCATGGTGAGGCTACAATTATGGGCACGATGAGGTTGTGATTATGGGCAGGGTAAGGCTGTGATTATGGGCAAGGTTAGGCTGCAATGATGGTCACAGTAAGGCTGCAGTGATGGGCACAGTGAGGCTACATTGATGGGCACAGTGAGGCTGCATTTGATGGGCACTGGGGAGGCTGCATTGATCTCTTGTACCATGTCTGCAGTCTCTGACCATCTCCTGTATCATGTCTACATATCTTACCATCTTTAGTATCATGTCCTCAATCTCTAACCATCTCCTGTACCATGCCTGAAGCCTCTAACATCTCCTGTACCATGCCCACAGCCTCTGACATCTTCTGTACCATGCCCACAGCCTCTGACATCTCCTGTACCATGCCGCAGCCTCTGACATCTCCTATACCATGCCCACAGCCTCCGACGTCTCCTATACCATGCCCACAGCCTCTGACATCTCCTGTAACATGCCCGCAGCAGCTGAAATCTCCTGTACCATGCCCACAACCTCTAACATTTTCTGTACCATGCCCACAGCCTCTGACATCTCCTGTACCATGTCCGCAGTCTGACATCTCCTGTACCATGCCCACAGCCTCTGACATCTCCTGTAATATGCCTGCAGCCGCTGACATCTCCTGTACCATGCCCAAAGCCTCTGACATCTTGACATCTTCTGTACCATGCCCACAGCCTTTGACATCTACTGTACCATGCCCACAGCCTTTGACATCTTGACATCTTCTGTACCATGCCCTGCAGCCTCTGACATCTCCTGTATCATGTCTGCAACCTCTGACCATCTCCTGTTTTATATCATGTCTGCAGTCTGGAGAGGAGTCAACAGTGGGACACCGCCAGGATGGGGGTCATGGGAGAAGTATAGGAAACCAGAGCCACCAAGCTGGAGCCAACTGACTGAGCCCTGCATGGTGCACCTGAGAGGAGGTCAGTGACAGCACCGCCAGGCCAGTCTGGGGGGGGGGGTCACTGATGTAAGGGGGGAGTGAATACAATAATGTAAGGGGGCACTGATATAAAGGTTTCCCCCTTATATCAGTACCCCACCCCCTCTTACCTTAGTGTATTCTTCCTGCGGAAGGTCGTCTATGGTCATCAGAGTCCCCCCCACATTCCCAGAGTCCCAGGTGTCCCTCTTAATGATTGCTCCACTTATAACTGGAATTTGCTGTTATATTTATATATATATATATATATATATATACACATTGGTGTGAAAAAGTGTTTGCCCCCTTCCTCATTTCCTGTTCCTTTGCATGTTTGTCACACTTAAGTGTTTCGGAACATCAAACCAATTTAAACAATAGTCAAGGACAACACAAGTAAACACAAAATGCAATTTGTAAATGAAGGTGTTTATTATTAAAGGTGAAAAAAAATCCAAACCATCATGGCCCTGTGTGAAAAAGTGATTGCCCCCTAAACCTAATAACTGGTTGGGCCACCCTTAGCAGCAACAACTGCAACCAAGCATTTGCGATAACGTGCAATGAGGCTTTTACAGCGTCCTGGAGGAATTTTGGCCCACTCATCTTTGCAGAATTGTCCTAATTCAGTTACATTAGAGGGTTTTCGAGCATGAACGGCCTTTTTAAGATCATACCACAACATCTCAATAGGATTCAGGTCAGGACTTTGGCTAGGCCACTCCAAAGTCTTCATTTTGTTTTTCTTCAGCCATTCGGTGGTGGACTTGCTGGTGTGTTTAGGATCATTGTCCTGCTGCAGAACCCAAGTTCGTTTCAGCTCGAGTACACGAACAGATGGTTGGACATTCTCCTTCAGGATCTCTTGGTAGACAGCAGAATTCATAGTTCCTTTTATCACGGCAAGTCTTCCAGGTCCTGAAGCAGCAAAACAGCCCCAGACCATCACACTACCACCACATTTTACTGTTGGTATAATGTTCTTTTTATGAAATGCAGTGTTCCTTCTACGCCAGATATACTTGGACACACACCTTCCAAAGAGTTCCACTTTTGTCTCATCGGTCCACAGAATGTTGTCCCAAAAGTCTTGGGGATCATCAAGATGTGTTCTGGAGAAATTGAGACGAGCTTTGATGTTCTTTTTGCTCAGCAGTGGTTTTCTCCTTGGAACTCTGCCATGCAGGCCATTTTTGCCCAGTCTTTTCCTGATGGTGGAGGCATGAACGCTGACCTTAACTGAGGCAAGTGAGGCCTGCAGTTCCTTGGACGTTGTTGTGGGGTCTTTTGTGACCTCTTGGATGAGTCGTCGATGCGCTCTTGGGGTAATTTTGGGCGGCCGGCCACTCCTGGGAAGGTTCACCACTGTTCCATGTCTTCGCCATTTGTGGATAATGGCTCTCACTGTGGTTCGCTGGATTCCCAAAGCTTTGGAAATGGCTTTATAACCCTTTCCAGACTGATAGATCTCAATTACTTTCTTTCTCAATTGTTCCTGAATTTCTTTGGGTCTCGGCATGATGTGTAGCTTTTAAGGATCTTCTGGTGGACCTTACTGTGTCAAGCAGCTCCTATTTAAGTGATGCCTTGATTGTGAACAGGTGTGGCAATAATCAGGCCTGGGTGTGGCTAGAGAAATTGAACTCAGGTGTGGACAACCACAGTTATAGTATGTTTTAACAAGGGGGGCAATCACTTTTTCACACAGGGCCATGATGGTTTGGATTTTTTTTCACCTTTAATAATAAACACCTTCATTTACAAATTGCATTTTGTGTTTACTTGTGTTGTCCTTGACTATTGTTTAAATTGGTTTGATGTTCCGAAACACTTAAGTGTGACAAACATGCAAAGGAACAGGAAATGAGGAAGGGGGCAAACACTTTTTCACACCGCTGTATATCCCTAGCCCTATGTGCTTTCATATCTGTCTCATCTTTATATAATACGCTCTTCAAATGTGCTTTAAAATGCGTGGTTTTTCTTTCTTTTATGAACAAGAAAATAATGACGTTATGCTGTTGGGCTGATATAATAATGCTATGGGGCTGGTATGAATTTTTTTTCTAGGGCTGATATTTACTCCCAGTCTGGCCTTGCCTC